>NC_081183.1:65832223-66179978 GCF_029867415.1 Vicia villosa | reverse complement strand
CAACGAAGAAATGAAAGAAGTCAAAATAGGGGCTGATTTAGAACACAACATCAAGCAAAGACTGGTTCAAATGCTGCGAGACTACGTCGAGATATTCGCCTGGTCCTATGAAGATATGCCAGGCCTTGACACGGACATTGTAGTTCATCGCCTGCCAATCAAAGAAGGTAGCATTCCAGTCAAACAGAAACTACGAAGGAGTAGGCCTGATATGTCAAAAAAAGATCAAAGACGAGGTTGAAAAACAGTTCAATGCCGGATTCCTAAAAGTTGTAAGTTATCCTCCTTGGATAGCTAACATCGTCCCTGTACCTAAAAAAGACGGGAAAGTCAGAATGTGCGTGGACTACAGAGATCTGAACCGGGCAAGCCCCAAAGATGATGTCCCTTTACCACACATCGATGTACTGGTTGACAATACCGCACAATGCAAGGTATTCTCCTTTATGGACGGATTCTCAGGGTACAATCAAATCAAGATGGCACCCGAAGATATAAAAAAAAAAAAACAACCTTCACAACACCCTGGGGAACCTTTTGTTACAAAGTAATGCCCTTTGGTCTGAAAAACGCAGGAGCAACCTATCAACGTGCAATGGTAGCGCTATTTCATGATATGATTCATCAGGAAATAGAGGTGTATGTCGATGACATGATTGCAAAATCCAACACCGAGGAAGAACATCTGGGTCATTTACACAAGTTGTTTGACAGACTCAAGAAATACAAGTTGCGACTGAACCCAAATAAGTGTACCTTTGGAGTAAGATCCGGCAAACTCTTAGGTTTCATCGTCAGCAGCAAAGGTATTGAGGTTGATCCCGCCAAGGTTAAAGCCATTCAAGAAATGCCTATACCTCGTACCGAGAAACAAGTCAGAGGATTCTTGGGACGTCTGAATTACATCGCCCGATTTATTGCCCACATGACTACTACTTGTGTGCCGATCTTCAAACTGTTGAAGAAAGATCAAGTGGAAAGGTGGAATGACAAATGCCAGTTAGCCTTTGACAAAATCAAAGAATATCTCCAAAAACCTCCAATCTTGTTGCCACCTGTGGAAGGCAGACCTCTGATAATGTACCTAACTGTGTTAGAAGACTCGATGGGGTGTGTACTAGGGCAACATGACGAATCCGGCCGAAAGGAGCACGCAATCTACTATCTTAGCAAAAAGTTTACCGATTGTGAAACAAGATACTCACTACTCGAAAAAACTTGTTGTGCCTTAGCTTGGGCAGCTCGCCGACTAAGACAGTACATGCTAAATCACACCACTTTCCTAATCTCCAAGATGGATCCCATCAAATACGTGTTCGAAAAACCTGCTCTCTCTGGAAGAATAGCGAGATGGCAAATGATCTTAACAGAATATGACATTCAATACACTTCACAAAAAGCAATCAAAGGAAGTGTGGTAGCTGATCATCTGGCTCATCAAGCAGTGGATGATTATCAAGCATTGAACTTTGACTTCCCAGACGAAGACATTATGCTAGTCAATGACTACAAACAACCAGGACCAGAAGAAGGACCCGAGCCAGGATCCCGGTGGACTATGGTTTTTGACGGAGCTTCTAATGCACTTGGCAATGGCATCGGAGCTGTGATCATTTCCCCCGCAGGAAGTTACACACCGTTTACTGCCAGATTATGCTTCAATTGCACTAACAATATAGCCGAATACGAAGCATGTATTCTGGGTCTCAAAGCTGCAATCGATCTAAGAATCAAATTCCTGGAAGTCTACGGAGACTCGGCCTTAGTAATCTACCAAGTCAAAGGGGAATGGGACACAAAGCACCCAAATCTAATTCCTTACAAAGAATATGTGCTGAGTTTGATTCTTTACTTCGAAGAAATCACTTTCGAACACATCCCACGCGAGGAAAATCAACTAGCTGATGCTTTAGCTACCATGTCATCCATGTTCAAAGTCAGGTGGGACAACGAGGCGCCTATGATCACCATCTACAGGCAAGATGAACCATCCTATTGCAATGAGATCAATACCGAAGGAACCGAGGAAAAACCATGGTTCCATGAAGTAAAAAGATATCTCGAAGCTCAGGAGTACCCTGAAGGGGGCATCCATTAACGACAGAAAGTTTCTAAGGAGATTTGCTGCCAAATTCTTCCTAAGCAATGGAACCCTATACAAACGCAACCATGACTCGACTTTACTTCGCTGTGTAAACAAGAAGGAAGCGGAACAAATCATGGAAGAAATACACAATGGTACCTTCGGTACTCATTCCAGTGGACATACAATGGCTAAAAAGATCCTTAGAGCAGGTTATTACTGGTCTACCATGGAAACAGACTGCCATCATCCCTCCCGAACATGTCACAAATGCCAGATATACGCTGACAAAGTACATGTACCTCCAGTTCCATTAAGCGTCCTGACGGCTCCTTGGCCTTTTGCAATGTGGGGTATTGATATGATTGGAGAAATCAAACCTACTGCCTCCAACGGACATCGCTTTATCCTGGTCGCTATTGACTACTTCACAAAGTGGGTAGAAGCAGCTTCATTTGCTTCTGTCACCAAAAATGTGGTGGCCCGGTTCATCAAATACAATCTCATTTGTCGGTATGGCATCCCTGAACGGATTATCACGGACAATGGCACAAATCTAAACAACAGAATGATTACTGAACTTTGCACACAGTTCAAGATCAAACATCATAATTCTTCTCCATATCGACCAAAGATGAACGGCGCGGTGGAAGCTGCCAACAAGAACATCAAGAAAATCATACAAAAAATGACAGTAACCTACAAAGACTGGCATGAGATGTTGCCTTTTGCTCTTCATGGTTATCGCACATCTGCGCGTACTTCAACAGGGGCAACTCCATTCTCCTTAGTCTATGGTATGGAGGCAGTTCTTCCAATTGAAATTCAGATTCCTTCCCTGAGGATTATGAAAGAAGCCAATCTAGACGAAGACGATTGGATTCAAACACGGTTGGACCAGATAAACTTGATTGATGAGAAAAGGCTCGCAGCTATTTGTCATGGTCAGCTATACCAAAAGCGTATGATCAAAGCCTTCAACAAAAAAGTCAAAAGTCAAGCATACCAAACTGGTGGCTTGGTTGTCAAACGCATCATCTTACCACAAGGTGATCCCAGAGGCAAATGGACTCCCACCTACGAGGGACCATTCATAATCAAGAAAATATTCTCCGGCGGCGCCATGTTGCTTACCACCATGGATGGCGAGGATTTCCCACACCCTGTGAATGCTGACATAGTCAAAAAATACTTCTCTTAAAGAAAAAAAAAACAGCTCGCTAAGTTGAAAACCTGAAAGGGCAACTTAGGCAAAAATGAGCGTCTCGGTGGATTGAAAACCCGAAAGGGCGGTCCAGGCAAAAATTAGAGACTAAACAAATACTATCCCGGTAGGCTGAAAACCTGAAAGGGCGGCCTAGGCAAAAGTTAGGGAATGAAGCATACAACTGTGTTCCGTTCAGCTGCCTACTCACCATCAAGATTCAACACCTCAAAGACACCGATCAGTCTAATCACTTTCTTCCAACAAATGAGGGATGAGATGCTCGAAGACAGATTGGCAATAGCAGAGTTGAAACTTGACTGGATCATTTTCACATAGCTATTTATCTTCATAAATATTTTTCAAAACTTTCTGACAGTTTCCTACTTCTAGGATTGTTGTCTCCCTGTGCTAACCCGCCTATCATGGCTCTTTTCAATGCAGCTCTTTCAAAAATCACTATTTTCATTTTTTCTGTTTAAATACGTAAGCGTCCCAATGATAATTTTGAATGAACATATGCATTTGAATATGATTGATGTTTACCAGGAAAAACAGGAATGGCATTCAGGAAATGTCCCGATCATCTGGACATCATTCCATCAGAAGGAAATCACCAAGAGAAACGCATTTCTCAGCAAATTCCTCAAAAAGATTTTCTCTTCAAAAGAAGTCTTATTTGTCGCACCTCAATTTTTGCCCTACGATTTTCATGTCATTTGCATCATTGCATTTTTTTCATATAGTTTTGTATTTACCATTTCTTATATTAAAATTACAAAAAAATATTTTTTGTTTTTTATTTTTACTTTTTAGTCATTATAATTATAATTTTTCTTTCTTTTAGTATTAATTTTAATTTGATTATAATTCTAATTCAAATTTTCAAATTAGAGTTATTATTAAAATTAAATCAATCTTAATACCTCCTTTTATTCTTTAATTTGATTTTTACTAACATTTGTCCTTTTGACTTTTTTTTTGTATTTTAATTTAATTGACCATATGCTATTAACCATGTTATCTCTTTTATAGTTTTATTACTATTATTACATTTTATTTTTGTACAAGTCAAACAAAAAAGGCACAAAGAAGACAAAAAAGACAGCATCTTTGCTGCTCCAAAAGTACAAGCAAACCAGTCCCAAAATACTGCATAATCTGTCCAAAAAATCCTGCACCATAGCTGCTCTAAAACAGCCAAATATTACACCAAGATGGCAAAACCAAACCCTACACAAAAAAGCCATGAAACAGAGCACCACATTTGTTCAAAATCCTCCAAATTTCCCCCCCAATTTTCATCCAAAACCCTAATCTCAGCTCTATATAATGGAGTATCATACACAACACAAAGGGGGGCCAAAAAACCGAAAAAACACAAAAGGAAGGCAGCCACACGAAAAAAACGAAAAAATTGAAAGAAAAGAACTCTGCTTCATCCCCTCCCACACTCAATTTCTCTCAACACAGAACACACGACCAACACTTCAATACAAAACTTCTTCATCTACATCTCATAACCACATACATCCCTCACCTCACTCACACTAAATCACCATAACCTCCGTCACTAATATACTGCCATACCTTCAACTCACTGATCTTACCACTCACCTCACCAACAATCTCGACCAAGCTTGGAACCCATTCCAAGCCTCCACATATCCAAATAAACAGAAACTTTCAAATTCATAACCAAATTTTTGCGGAAGAAACCAATTTCAAGTCATTCAACTTCTCTTCCTACGCAACTTGCAAAGATTTCGACACGATTTCTTTCGTACCCGATCTGGATCATAGAACGTCGCTGCAATGAGGACGAAGAAGTAGAAGAATAGGAGCACCATAGTTCAAAGTCGGTACTGAGTATTTGAAGAAGGAGTTCGGATTCGGACTGCACAGCGTCGTCATCATAAACCGCAGCTATACACGTCCTCATTTGAGACCTTCACTAGAGGAACATCTCCGAAGGTATATTTCGTTTCCGATTCACTTCAATAGATGTCGTTGCTGTGTAATTATTGTCGTTTGTTTTGATTTTTGAAAGTTATGTTCTTGAAACCAAATTTGAGAGGAATGATATGTTGTTGTTGTTGTTCAAAAACGTGAGAGATTTCGAGAGAGAACTGAACGTGAGAGAATGAGTTTGAGAGTAAGGTTATCGAGAGCAAGAGATTGGAACGAGTGAGTGAGAGGAGAAGAATGTGTTTGTGTTCTGTTTTCTTTTTCTTGTCGTTTTCTCAAAGATGCAGCGGCTGCCTCTTAGTTGTTTTTTAGGGTTTAAATCCTTTGTATCATGAGAATGGGCGGATCCGGGTTCTACCCGGTCCGACACGAACACTCTTGTTTTTATTTCAGCTTTTTTTACTTTTCGGGCCTAAGCAGTCTCAGCCCAGCATTTTACTTTTTTTTAACACCCCCATTCTTCTTTTTTTTTAGCCCATTTAACTTAATTTTATTTTAATTTGTTTATATGTTATTTCACTTTTTGTTTTTTTATTTTCTTATATATATATTAAAAAACCAAAATATGTTTTTAGATTTACACTTTATTTTCTTATCAAAAATCCAAAAATATTTTAATTAGACTTTTATTTTCCCTTTTACTATTAAAAATACCAAAAATATTAGAATACTTCAATTCAAATTCAATAAATCTTGGTCCAACGCCAAGTCGATGCAAATAAACTTCTCGATCCAACGTCGAGTTTCTTTTCAAAAATCTTTTCTTTTAATTAAGTCAAAGTGATTAAGTGACAAGGGGTGAACACCTCTTGAATACCTTCGATCCTTTGAATCAAACAATAAAATGCTTTCTTAAGTAAATCGAGAAATCAAGTGACAAGAAGTGCACACCTCTTGAATACCTTGATTTTCTTGAACCAAAACTCTTTAATTAATCAAAGTGATCCTGTGACAAGAAGTGCACACCTCTTGAATACCTTGATCCTTTGAATCAAAATACATCAATCAAACCAAGAGATTGAGTGACAAGGGGTGCACACCTCTTGAATACCTTGATCTTTTGAATCTAAAACACTTAATCAAACCGAAAGATCCTGTGACAAGGGGTGAACACCTCTTGAATACCTTGATCTTTTGAATAAAAATACATTAATCAAACCGAAAGATCTTGTGACAAGAAGTGCACACCTCTTGAATACCTTGATCTTTTGAATAAAAATACATTAATCAAACCGAAAGATCTTGTGACAAGAAGTGCACACCTCTTGAATACCTTGATCTTTTGAATAAAAATACATTAATCAAACCGAAAGATCTTGTGACAAGAAGTGCACACCTCTTGAATACCCTGATCTTTCGAACCAAAATTAATTAACAAGGACAACAAGTGACAATGGGGCTCGCTCCTGTTCAATACCTTGGGTAAAGACGCGCTAGGTGCACACCTATGCTCAATCCTTTGCTAAACGTCCGCAAAAACATCCTTTAAAACACAACTTCAATCTCATTCAACCTTTTTTGCCTTATGGCTTTTAAAAATCTTTTCATAAACGAGACTCTTAATCAATTTTCAATACGAACATACTTCCACATGTGAAGATCGAACATCTTCCACTCGAATGCGATGATGGCCAAAATCATGTCTTATCTTGATTTAGTCATCCATTCTTGTAGTGATATCATATCCATGTGCGCGTAGTATTTCCATTTGAAAGCGATCGAGTACCTCTCGCTAAAATCAATCGACAAACCTTTCGTGGTTCCTAGCCCGAACTACGATTGCTCTGACTTTCCCATTGCACTAGGGAATACGTAGGCACAAGATACAAACGTCTTGGCGAGCATAATAATAAAAAATCATTTCTTTTTCTTCATAATAATAAAAAATCTTTTCTTTTTCTTCATAATAATAAAAACCCTAAAAAACTTTTCTTTCATATTTTCTCGATTTATAAGCTAAAGAACACAAACATTACGCTAACACTCAAACACGAAACTAACTAAATGGGTCCCATCGAGTACGATGGAGGTGAGGGGTGCTAATACCTTCCCCTTGCTTAACCGACTCCCGAACCCTAATTTGGTTGCGATGACCATCTTATCCATTTCTTTTTTTTCTTTGTGGGTTTTATCGATATTTTCCCTTTCCTTCTTGGAATAAATAAAATCCGGTGGCGACTCCGTTGTACTTTGAGCGCGCGATTCCGCTCGAGTCACATTTTTACCGCTACAGAAAGTGGCGACTCTGCTGGGGATATCCTTAGAGAGTCAACCCTAGTTTAGTTTGTTTTTATTTGAGTGTTTGCTTTTGTTTGTTTATTCTTGTGTTTTTTATGCTTATGTTCTTTATATTTATTCTTGTATTATTTATGTTTCTTTACTCTTGCTTTACCGCTTTTTATTTATTTCTGTATATACTCATTTGTGGGTATGGGAATGATACTTGAGTGAAGCTCTCAACCCGAGCTTTTGAAAAAACAAGAGAAAAACATAAGTTAGGAGGTGGTTGTGTAGTGCTAGTCCCCAAGGTGAACACCTTGAATGGCTAATACGAGAACCCCACTTGGAGGAGACTTAGTCATGAAATTTGTCATAAGATGGTTCGCCCATCGCATGGCAGAAATCTGATTTCGTCGTTAACTCCAAGGACCTTTAGAACCCGTTCCATCTGTAGAGGTTATGTTATATCCAAAAACTATAGAGCTAACCTTGTGAGGGGATTCTTGGGTAAAAGAACCTAGAACTGTCTTATTATAAGAAGCTTTCCTCAGTAAGTTTTGTTATCCATTTACATTTATCATTTTAGTTTAGTATATGTATAGCATCGTGTTGCATTCCCTATCATATGACATTGCATCATTCCTGCATGTAAAAAAAAATATATAAAAAAAATCATGCATCTGCATTCATGCATTCAAGTTGTCAACAAAAGACTCATTTCATTTGTCTTCACCCTCAAATGGCTCGTCTACCGTCATGTTGATTCCTCAACACATTGAACTGGAGGCATGAATCTGAAGACTATGGAAGAACTTCAACGAGGCTAAGATTTGCTAAGAGTAGAAGTTATCCAATTGAAGAGCCAATATATCAGTCATGACAGATCATCCTCGTCACTGATTATTCACTAGGCCTTGTTTCCTTCTGTTTGCGAATTCCTTGATTTGTATTGTGTACTGCATTGAACTTTGTTTGTTCCTGAATGTTAATTTTAATGAAATGAGCATTGCATATTTGAATTAATCCATTTACACCCATTGTGTTTATCTTTATGCTTCTTTATTTTAAAAAAAAAAAAACAAAAATATATCTCTTGTTCTTTTTTCTTTTATGCAAAGATTGGAGGGAGGATGATGACAACGAAATACCAAAGTTGTTGAATTGTATGCTTTCAAATAAAACTTTGCTGATGATGTACAGGCATTGTTTCAATCCCCAAACACTGGAGAAATAAGGAAGTTAATCCCTTGTCAACCCCTCTGAGCCTTCGAAGTTGGAGTTTCTTTTTAAACGAAAAAACCGCAATTTTAACCTGGGGCAGGGTAGGTCTCAGTTAATTTGTCTGTGCATTCAATTTCAAGATAATCATTAAGTACACCTTTCAATAAGGGTTTCAATCAAAAGTGACCAAAATGGTTATCATTAACCATTATCAAGGCAGTTACTATCCTTCCAATATAAAAAATTCAAAGAAAAAAGCCCGCTAAGTCAACACCTATGAAGGAGACTTAGGCAAAACTGGGGCATCCCGCTGACTATAATCCTAAAAAGAAACAGTTCAGGCAAAAGTTAGGGATATAAAGCAAAAAAGAAAAGTCAATAAATTCCATGAACAACAATAAAACGTTGTGACTATCAAAAGGAAGAAGTGACTGCCATCTCAAAGATTCCCTTGGCCTTTAAACCATCACATTAATAGGTGCAAATCCGAAAGCCTTTTGGAACCTGAATGCATAACTTGAATTAACTGAGCGTAGGATTGGAAGATCATCACGAAGAATTGGGTGGGTACAAATATACTTTGAGCCTATATCCTTTGTTTCTAAAACCGTGAACCAAGCCACGTTACAACCTTCAAAAGACCTAATTGAAGCAAGGTTTATTTTGAAAGCATATTACAACAAGGTTGCGTTAACCTGACTTCTAAAGATCTTTGCAATTCGTTTGTTTTACCATACCTTTTACTTTATCCATCACTTTGAACGTCTAGATCATTGTGTTTGGACCTTTGATTCATTTGCTTTACATCAATAGCATCATTCCAATAAATGACTTTGATTTCAAAATATGCTTTGAGTGTCGCATTAAAATTACCATTTTTGAATGAACATTTTATTTGCAAGTACTCATTTTCAAAGAAGTTCAAACAGTCAAGAAACTTGGTCAGTGGTCCTATCAGGGGCACGTTACTTCAAGATCCTGTTGTTCAAGACTTATATTGGGGGCAAGTGTTACCAACATTCAAGAACTGAAGCAAGGATCATATAACAATCAGTCAATCAGGGGCAGTTTTCTTCTGCGATCCCCAAGCAGTTTATCAGTCCTTCTCAAAAGGATCATCAGTGTGACGTAACAGAGTTGGCAATGTTCTTGTGTTGAGGAATCAGAATTCCAATCTATCCTCACAAAAGAGTCTACCTCAGTTGTCATGACCAATTGCATTACATTCATCATTCACACATCATGCATAGAAAATTAAAAAACAAATCATGCATCTAAACAAAATTCATACTCATTTACATCTTTACCTTGAGATCAAAGCCCAACTTACTTGGCATCTACCAAAACATTGTTTGTCCTTTCACCCAAAGCTAGTCATTGGATTCATAATCTTTCGTTGTCGCCCAAAGCCTGTTATTGGATGTCATTGCCATCTGAAGCCTGTTATCAGATGTCATAATCTTTCTTTCATCCAAAGCCTGTTATTGGATGTCATAATCTTATTGCCATCTGAGGCCTGTTATCAGATGTCATAATATTTCATTGTCATTCGAAGCCTGTTATCGGATGTCATAATCTTTCATTGCCATCTGAAGCCTGTTATCAGATGTCATAAATCTTCATTGCCATCCAAAGCCTGTTATCGGATGTCATAATATTTCATTGCCATCTGAGGCCTGTTATCAGATGTCATAAATCTCCTTTTTCATCCAAAGCCTGTTATTGGATGTCATAATCTTATTGCCATCTGAGGCCTGTTATCAGATGTCATAATCTTTCATTGTCATTCGAAGCCTGTTATCGGATGTCATAATCTGTCATTGCCATCTGAAGCCTGTTATCAGATGTCCTAACCTTTCATTGTCGTCCAAAGCCTGTTATTGGATATCATGATCTTTCTTTGTCATCCAAAGCCTGTTATCGGATGTCATTGCCATCTGAAGCCTGTTATCAGATGTCCTAACCTTTCATTGACATCCAAAGCCTGTTATCGGATGTCATAATTCTTCCATTGTCATTCGAAGCCTGTTATCGGATGTCATAATCTTTCACCGCCCTCCGAAGCCTGTTATCGGATGTCATATCCTTGTTGCCCTCCAAAGCCTGTTATTGGATGTCATAACCTCTCTTTCATCTGAAGCCTGTCATCGGATGTCATGCTTCCTTCATTGCCATCTGAAGCCTGTTATCAGCTGTCATAATCTTTCTTTCATCCAAAGCCCGTTATTGGATGTCATAATCTTTCATCGCCATCTGAGGCCTGTTATCAGATGTCATAAATCTTCATTGTCATCCAAAGCCTGTTATCGGATGTCATAACCTTTCACCGCCATTCAAAGCCAGTCATCTAATGTCATGTTTTTGTTGTCATCCAAAAGCGGGTAATTGGATGTCACAATCCCCAGTAAAGTGTTTTCACCTCATTCAATGTCACTCTCGAATTTATCTGATCATTGATATCGTCTAATGCCACCCTTAGACGTTCCTACTATCTTTTTACCCAGAGTTTTATCCCTCGTTTCGAAGCCTCTCCATCATCAGTTTGTCTCTTGTAGCACTATATTCCCCACAGAATTCAGAGTGTCTCATATCATATTGCATTAAAAAAAAAAAAAGTCCATTGCATTCATGTCATAAGCATTGCTGCAGTGATCTTAAGACAAAAATTGTGTACTTTATATTTAAGTCTCTTCATATCTTCGATAGAAGAAACTTAAATAGGGGCATCTGTCGCACCTCAATTTTTGCCCTACGATTTTCATGTCATTTGCATCATTGCATTTTTTTCATATAGTTTTGTATTTACCATTTCTTATATTAAAATTACAAAAAAATATTTTTTGTTTTTTATTTTTACTTTTTAGTCATTATAATTATAATTTTTCTTTCTTTTAGTATTAATTTTAATTTGATTATAATTCTAATTCAAATTTTCAAATTAGAGTTATTATTAAAATTAAATCAATCTTAATACCTCCTTTTATTCTTTAATTTGATTTTTACTAACATTTGTCCTTTTGACTTTTTTTTTGTATTTTAATTTAATTGACCATATGCTATTAACCATGTTATCTCTTTTATAGTTTTATTACTATTATTACATTTTATTTTTGTACAAGTCAAACAAAAAAGGCACAAAGAAGACAAAAAAGACAGCATCTTTGCTGCTCCAAAAGTACAAGCAAACCAGTCCCAAAATACTGCATAATCTGTCCAAAAAATCCTGCACCATAGCTGCTCTAAAACAGCCAAATATTACACCAAGATGGCAAAACCAAACCCTACACAAAAAAGCCATGAAACAGAGCACCACATTTGTTCAAAATCCTCCAAATTTCCCCCCCAATTTTCATCCAAAACCCTAATCTCAGCTCTATATAATGGAGTATCATACACAACACAAAGGGGGGCCAAAAAACCGAAAAAACACAAAAGGAAGGCAGCCACACGAAAAAAACGAAAAAATTGAAAGAAAAGAACTCTGCTTCATCCCCTCCCACACTCAATTTCTCTCAACACAGAACACACGACCAACACTTCAATACAAAACTTCTTCATCTACATCTCATAACCACATACATCCCTCACCTCACTCACACTAAATCACCATAACCTCCGTCACTAATATACTGCCATACCTTCAACTCACTGATCTTACCACTCACCTCACCAACAATCTCGACCAAGCTTGGAACCCATTCCAAGCCTCCACATATCCAAATAAACAGAAACTTTCAAATTCATAACCAAATTTTTGCGGAAGAAACCAATTTCAAGTCATTCAACTTCTCTTCCTACGCAACTTGCAAAGATTTCGACACGATTTCTTTCGTACCCGATCTGGATCATAGAACGTCGCTGCAATGAGGACGAAGAAGTAGAAGAATAGGAGCACCATAGTTCAAAGTCGGTACTGAGTATTTGAAGAAGGAGTTCGGATTCGGACTGCACAGCGTCGTCATCATAAACCGCAGCTATACACGTCCTCATTTGAGACCTTCACTAGAGGAACATCTCCGAAGGTATATTTCGTTTCCGATTCACTTCAATAGATGTCGTTGCTGTGTAATTATTGTCGTTTGTTTTGATTTTTGAAAGTTATGTTCTTGAAACCAAATTTGAGAGGAATGATATGTTGTTGTTGTTGTTCAAAAACGTGAGAGATTTCGAGAGAGAACTGAACGTGAGAGAATGAGTTTGAGAGTAAGGTTATCGAGAGCAAGAGATTGGAACGAGTGAGTGAGAGGAGAAGAATGTGTTTGTGTTCTGTTTTCTTTTTCTTGTCGTTTTCTCAAAGATGCAGCGGCTGCCTCTTAGTTGTTTTTTAGGGTTTAAATCCTTTGTATCATGAGAATGGGCGGATCCGGGTTCTACCCGGTCCGACACGAACACTCTTGTTTTTATTTCAGCTTTTTTTACTTTTCGGGCCTAAGCAGTCTCAGCCCAGCATTTTACTTTTTTTTAACACCCCCATTCTTCTTTTTTTTAGCCCATTTAACTTAATTTTATTTTAATTTGTTTATATGTTATTTCACTTTTTGTTTTTTTATTTTCTTATATATATATTAAAAAACCAAAATATGTTTTTAGATTTACACTTTATTTTCTTATCAAAAATCCAAAAATATTTTAATTAGACTTTTATTTTCCCTTTTACTATTAAAAATACCAAAAATATTAGAATACTTCAATTCAAATTCAATAAATCTTGGTCCAACGCCAAGTCGATGCAAATAAACTTCTCGATCCAACGTCGAGTTTCTTTTCAAAAATCTTTTCTTTTAATTAAGTCAAAGTGATTAAGTGACAAGGGGTGAACACCTCTTGAATACCTTCGATCCTTTGAATCAAACAATAAAATGCTTTCTTAAGTAAATCGAGAAATCAAGTGACAAGAAGTGCACACCTCTTGAATACCTTGATTTTCTTGAACCAAAACTCTTTAATTAATCAAAGTGATCCTGTGACAAGAAGTGCACACCTCTTGAATACCTTGATCCTTTGAATCAAAATACATCAATCAAACCAAGAGATTGAGTGACAAGGGGTGCACACCTCTTGAATACCTTGATCTTTTGAATCTAAAACACTTAATCAAACCGAAAGATCCTGTGACAAGGGGTGAACACCTCTTGAATACCTTGATCTTTTGAATAAAAATACATTAATCAAACCGAAAGATCTTGTGACAAGAAGTGCACACCTCTTGAATACCTTGATCTTTTGAATAAAAATACATTAATCAAACCGAAAGATCTTGTGACAAGAAGTGCACACCTCTTGAATACCTTGATCTTTTGAATAAAAATACATTAATCAAACCGAAAGATCTTGTGACAAGAAGTGCACACCTCTTGAATACCCTGATCTTTCGAACCAAAATTAATTAACAAGGACAACAAGTGACAATGGGGCTCGCTCCTGTTCAATACCTTGGGTAAAGACGCGCTAGGTGCACACCTATGCTCAATCCTTTGCTAAACGTCCGCAAAAACATCCTTTAAAACACAACTTCAATCTCATTCAACCTTTTTTGCCTTATGGCTTTTAAAAATCTTTTCATAAACGAGACTCTTAATCAATTTTCAATACGAACATACTTCCACATGTGAAGATCGAACATCTTCCACTCGAATGCGATGATGGCCAAAATCATGTCTTATCTTGATTTAGTCATCCATTCTTGTAGTGATATCATATCCATGTGCGCGTAGTATTTCCATTTGAAAGCGATCGAGTACCTCTCGCTAAAATCAATCGACAAACCTTTCGTGGTTCCTAGCCCGAACTACGATTGCTCTGACTTTCCCATTGCACTAGGGAATACGTAGGCACAAGATACAAACGTCTTGGCGAGCATAATAATAAAAAATCATTTCTTTTTCTTCATAATAATAAAAAATCTTTTCTTTTTCTTCATAATAATAAAAACCCTAAAAAACTTTTCTTTCATATTTTCTCGATTTATAAGCTAAAGAACACAAACATTACGCTAACACTCAAACACGAAACTAACTAAATGGGTCCCATCGAGTACGATGGAGGTGAGGGGTGCTAATACCTTCCCCTTGCTTAACCGACTCCCGAACCCTAATTTGGTTGCGATGACCATCTTATCCATTTCTTTTTTTTCTTTGTGGGTTTTATTGATATTTTCCCTTTCCTTCTTGGAATAAATAAAATCCGGTGGCGACTCCGTTGTACTTTGAGCGCGCGATTCCGCTCGAGTCACATTTTTACCGCTACATTATTCCCCAGCAGGTTTGTTCCAGATTACTATCTTCAGAAGGTGTGATCCCCGCACCCGGACTTGGTCAGATAGTGCATCGGAGGATTATGCATCTTCCTCATTCCCATTTGAAAGGGCATCAGAACTTCCAGTTACCTTTGGTTCCCCAAGCAGTAGTCAAAGATCCTTCAACGGGATACCCGGGTTCTCAAAGAATTTCCCCAGACGAGGGTACTCAAGCAAGACAAAAGATCATCAACGATCACAATACATTCATGTCCAGCTGACTAGTGGGAATTTATTTTTCCAATTAGAAGCTTGACATCACATTCATACATTCATACATTCATACATTCACATATTTATATTCATACATCATACATCATGCATCATACATCATACATCATGCACAACATAACATGCATATTTCTCCGGGAATATCTCACATTTACATGCATCATAAACATTGCATATCACTAACTTGATTTTTCAGGTAGGCAGATATCTTCAACAAAGATGTTCTCAATCACATGCAGTGT
This sequence comes from Vicia villosa, assembly GCF_029867415.1. Taxonomy (NCBI): domain Eukaryota; kingdom Viridiplantae; phylum Streptophyta; class Magnoliopsida; order Fabales; family Fabaceae; genus Vicia; species Vicia villosa. Next base: position 66,164,514 of record NC_081183.1, on the reverse strand, counting down.
TCACCTGAATTCCATGAACGGTTCTCTCAGATATAATCAAGCCAAAGATTCATTTTGATCACTCACCAACTCAAAAACAGACATCACAGATCTAAAGCGATACCTCAGACGGTTCCAAAACGATCTAATATTGCAGATCTAAAGCGATACCTCAGACGGTTCCAGAACGATCTAATATTGCAGATCTAAAGCGATACCTCAGACGGTTCCAGAACGATCTAACGTTGCAGATCTAAAGCGATACCTCAGACGGTTCCAAAACGATCTAACGTTGCAGATCTAAAGCGATACCTCAGACGGTTCCAAAACGATCTAATATTGCAGATCTAAAGCGATACCTCAGACGGTTCCAGAACGATCTAATATTGCAGATCTAAAGCGATACCTCAGACGGTTCCAGAACGATCTAACGTTGCAGATCTAAAGCGATACCTCAGACGGTTCCAGAACGATCTAACATTGCAGATCTAAAGCGATACCTCAGACGGTTCCACAATGATCAACTTCCAAAATCTAAATCGGAAAAACTTTGGACAAGTTCCGTAACGATTATCTTCCAAGACTTAAAGCGGTAACCTTGGACGGTTCCGAAACAGTCAACACAAAGACTTTCAAATCCTTCATCAAGATATAATCAATGGATTCATTCTGATGAATAAACCCTCAACCCATTTACCAGGTGGCATCTGAAAGCCCATCTCAGGTAATGTTTCAATCTGCCAACAACATTTCGCAGACGACATTCAAATGCAACTTCCAACATCTCTTCTGATCAAGGTAAGTGCAAATTTTCAGGGCATCTAAATATTCAATCATCTTCTACCTTCAGATTTCAGACAATCTCTTCAGGTTTAAGAAGATTGAATAGGGGCAACTGTTATACCCCAAAATTTGCCCACATATTTTTCAAGAAAACTCCAATCTGAAAATTAAGGGTCTCATATAATCATGGATTTTTATTTCAACAAATATCCTGACATATGAAATACTTAGTTTTTAGAATTTTTCTTATACAGTAATTTGGCTTGCAGTTGAATTTATTCTTACGCAAACACCAAATACTGTTTATTACTTCACACATGCTATTTATTTATTTACAGATAAATGGTACTGACACAATTGGTACAGAGTTAAATCTTTTTGCAGGCGCAGAATCAGGAAACTCAGACTGTACTGGTAACAAGTAGATTATTATTATCTTTTGTTTCCCACTAATTTTTGTACTATATTCCATTATTTGCAAAAATCTTTTCAAATCTCTTTTTCAAAAATCAAATCTCTCTTTTTTTCCAACACTATCATACACTTTCTTTCAAATCTTACTTCCACTCAAATTTTCCTTTTGTACGGAATCACATCATTCCCCAACGTCTCTATCCTTCTTTCCCTTCTATAAATACCTCTCATTTTCTTCCATAAAATCTCACATCAAATTCCAACTCATCTTTCAAATTCCTACCTCATATCTATTTTCTCTTCTTCCCTGACAAGAATGGCAAAATGGATAGAGACACTGTTTCTTACAGTCATCACCATTGCTACGGTGATCATGACTTTCTTCTGCCTGCATAGTCCTGAAGAGTGTGGACCTGCAATGGTTGCACTCCCAATCATCTACATGTTATTGTTCATAGCATGGGTCATTAATCGTCATTCTTAAAATTTGCCGTATTTCTTATTTCTTAAATGTACCGTTTATTCGTCGTACTGTTCAATATAGTATGTGATATTTGTACTGTCAGTATTAAATGTTGTACTATTTGTCATAATATTGCTTAATTACTAAGATAATATTTTGTGTGTTTTCTGCCAGTCAAATATTCCTATTTCTGTGCATTAAATGATTTTCAGGGTTATTATCGGTAATTTTGCCCGCATACCGTAAATATTAGTTATTTATTATGTCTGTGTTTTTCTAACAAGTCATGTAAATAAACTTTCATTTTTCACATAAAACAAAAACAAAAAACAACAAAAAAGAAAATTAACTTTGACTGTTGATTTTTCACTCTAACTGCTACATCAATACCTGAACAGTCAGTTGACAGCCAAACTGCTGGCAGTACAATTCTCAGTGTTTTGTACCATCAATCAAATCAATCTTTCACAATTCAAAATTCCAAGATTTTTGTTCTAGAAGTCCTCTGAATATCACGCGATTAGCAGAGACTCAACACTGCACAAAAATCAGGTACGCTTAACTGTCTCCTACACAAACAGTCCCTAATCAGGGTTTTTCTTGTTTTTACAGGAGCAACAAGTTTTTGAGGGCTCAAATGGATTTCATACACATCCATATATCTCAAAGTACCATCATACAAATTTTCAAACTTCAATTCACTCAGACGCACCGTCAGCAGCTCAAACAGTCAACAGACGACCCGTTTGACCAAAAAAGTCAACAGACAGTCAAAAATGAAATTTTTTGTCAAAGTCCATATTTTGTCAAAGGATTCATCATTTGATCATTGGATGATCATAATTCATCAAGGAAAGATCAAAAATCAACAAAACCCTAAGATTCAAAATTAGGGTTTTTGCCTGAAAAGTCAACTCAACTTTGACTGATCATAACTCTCTCATCCTTCATCCAAAAAATTCAAACCAAAGCTTGTTTTGAAGGAAATTCAATTATCTTTCAAATGCCATTGATCCCATGGTCATTGGATTCACCATTTGAAAAATATGATCAAAGACATTACAGGTCATTTTCAAAGTCAACAAAAAGACACTTTTTTCAAAAGGACACACAAGGAGCTTCAAAAATCATTTTGACATGAGACGAAAGGAATTGGTTAGAGGACTCTTTGAGGTTTCCAAAAAGTGAAAGATCTCCTTCATATGACAAAAATTGAAGGATTTACACCTTGTTGAAGTTGGCTAAATTTTGGGAAAATACATGAAATCAACATTGTTCAAAATGGCATTTTTTCCAAATGGGGCCAAGTTTTCAGCATTCAAACATCATTTCCATGATATTATGGGCCTCCCACGACCAAGACTAAGCCCATACCTTTTTTATCCATTTTTGCATGATTTTATCTTACTTTAAGATTAAAATTAAAAGGAAAATGCATGGATAATGGTAGCTTAACTTCCAAGCATGACTCACCCCTAAGGAATCTTCATCTTCTGCAGAGAATTGAAGAGCAAGGCAGGTGCATTGAAGGAGAGCAAGACTTGGTCAATTTTTCAAAGGTTTTTAATATTAAAAAACCAAAGTTTCAACAAAGGCAACTAAGGCACATATTAGCTTCAATTGTAAGCACACATAGCTTATAAATAAGCTATCTTAGTTCAGTAACAAGAGAGAGACGAGTTCAGAAGCATCCATAAGCATATAGCATACTTGTAACCACTTGTAATTTTCAAAGAAACTTGAAATTCGAATTTTAAGTTTCAGTCCATTTCAATATAAAATAAACATTCCAACATCATCTCTGAGCTACACTGAAACAATTCCAATCATTTCCAAGTCATAAACTTCACTGAATCGAGCTATATAAAGCCACGGTTTGTTCAAACTAAAACCAACTTATATCTCATAATTCACGCACATTTAACAAGATGTAGATGCATAATTGTGTTTGGTTTGAAGCTCTGGTCGTTTCTGGAGCTTCAATTGGACTTTAATGGTTGTTTGTATCATATACCATTTTAGGGTTTGCTTAGTTCAAAATTAGGGTTTTTCATTAGGGCCAAAATTAAGCAAAATTAAGGACATGGTTACATTCAGTGGAACAAGACGAATCCAATGGTGCCATCGCGCCTGATTTTTATGCTTGTTTACCCCTATTCGTTATTTTGCAGATTTAGGGTTCACTTACTATAGCGCTTTTTTACAAAAGCGCTGTCAAAGGCCTTGTCTGAAGGTTGAAGACGAAGACGTGTCTTCCTCCCATTGGTTCAGAAGCGCGCGCGTGTTTTTTAAATTTATCCCTAATCAAGTGTTTTGCAGGTGTAACGTGTACCATGTGCCTCAAAGTCTGGACCATCTGATCTTGCTTAACAGCTCATCCAACGCCTCAGAACACGCATGCGCATCATACTCCCTCATTTAATTTCCACATCTGATCAGTATCCTTTTATTTCTTATTTTTATTTTAATTTCTTTGTTAAATTAATTAAAAATAGTTTTAAAAATCCAAAAAATACACAAAAAATATTTTTAGACTTCTAAAATAATATATTATTTTCTGAAATAAAAATATTTTATTTTTCTTCATAATTTCAATATTTTGCATAATTAATTAGTATATATTTATATATTTGCTTTTAATTATTCTAACCAATCAAAAAAAATCATAAAAAAATTGTTCTTTGTGTTAAATATTGTTTATATATTATAAACTAATTTTGTACATATTTTGAATCATTTTATCTTTAAGTTTTAATTATTTGTATAATTATTTGCATAATTATGTTTTAATTAACTTAAATCAACTTCAAATCAATTTCAAAAATTCCAAAAAAATTAGTTTTGTTTTAAAATTAATTGACACATATTTTTGTACATATTTTAAACTTAATTTCTAGGTTTAAATCTATTTTCATCTTTTTCTTCATTTTAATTTAATTAATCATGCATTAATTAATTAAAATCAAACCATAGAAAATCCAAAAAAACATGCCTTTTATTTTTTGCAATTTAAATTCCTAGATAAATGTATAGGATGTCAAATTCATGTAAATAGGCTAGTTTACGTTTCCTGCACAATCGATGTAATAGCGTAGATTTACTTTCCGCACTTTACATTTCCGCATTTTAATTTCCAGCACATATAAACTGCGTGTATGTCAAAGATAAAATTGAACCGTTAGATCACTAACTTCAAAGATAAATATCTGAATCCAATCACAATCACACTTGCACCTCTTCAGGTAATCCCTTCTCATTCCTTTCAAAATCAAAGTCAAAATTCCACTGTTTTGAGTACAAAATCGAACCTTGCTTTTATATCCGGTGAAAGGATAGATTTTTAAAGGAAATAGGATAAAGACCTTACAACCCAGGGTAGACCTCCTAGTTTGCTTGCTCAAATCAAAACAAACAAAATTCTCATACACTGTTGATATTTCAAAACTTTCAAAAAAGACAATACTTTGTATACATCCAAACACGGGTTATTACAAAGTTAACGTTCTTTTCAAAACATCTTTCGAAAGATAAACAAGCATTTTGTATACATCCACACACGGATCATTACAAAATTCAAATTACAAAGGTATTTGAAACCATATATGAGCAATTTCAGAGCAATTGAAAAGTGATCGAAAAACAAGTGAGCTAAGCAAACTTAAGAGCCCATGGATAACCATGGATACAAAGGGTGCTAACACCTTCCCTTTGTATAACCTACCCCCTTACCCAGAATTTCTTAAAGGTCTTTTTTCTGTTTCTTTTATAAACCTTTCCTTAATTGGATAAAATAAAAGGTCGGTGGCGACTCTGTGAATTTTCAAAAATGCGAAAGCATTAAGCGACAAAAAAGAGTCAGTTCACGTATCTCTACAGATCAGAGGTATGGCCCGGAATTAAAAAAATCGGAGGTCCACAGAACTGGCGACTCTGCTGGGGAGATACTTTCAAAAAACAAAATGTTTTCAAAAGGGGTTACCTTAAGAGAATAGATCACTTCGATTTTTTCAATTGATTGACTTGATTGCTCTATTTTTCAAAGGTTGGTTTGGGTATTTTGCTTGTGTGAAAGATTCTAACCCGAATCTCGAGATACCTTAAGTATATGACAATAGACCAAGGAAACTGTACGGCATGTACCGATACGGTTGATCTGGTAGTCATCGTTAGTGTGATACTTTGGTTTATACTGATGTCCCTTGAAAACGATCAAGGAGTATATTAGGCTTCCGAAATGTCATTAAACACTAATTTGTCTTAGAACCTTTTTAGTTGAACTTGACTTGTGGCCTATTAAGTGGCTAGCTTTGAAATTGATCGAAGTTAGTTATCCTCGAGGAATATTTTGATCGGCCGCTCGAGCGCCGTATTGAGATGTTACTTCCAAGGATCATAGAACCCGAATACTATTCTAGGACAGGTTTTAACCAACTCAACTTCAGTGGGGAGGGTATCACCTATCAGCTCCATGCAAGCCTTTAAACCTAAGGCTATTGTTTGATTTGTTTTTGTGTGCCACATGTTTGCATCATAAGCATATCATTTTTGCACCAAACACTTCAAGGATCAAAGATTTTACCTTTGTTTTTGCAGGTAATGGCTCCCGCCACCAAAGATTACATCCGAATCAACATCTCAACGGTACCATCTGAACTAAAAGACTTGGTGTCAGAATTCCCCAGGAATGTTCAATTCACTGAAAGGCATGGTCACCTACTCCATTTGGTTACCTCAAAATTTGAAGAAGACATGATACGGGTCCTGTTCCAGTTCTTTGACCCTGAACATCATTGCTTTACCTTTCCTGATTACCAGTTGGTACCCACTTTGGAAGAATTCTCTGAACTAATGGGATTGCCTGTTCGAAATCAATTACCTTTCACTGGTTTAGAAAGGATTCCAAAACCTGAAGTCATTGCTGCTGCTTTACATCTGCGGAAATCAGAAATCGAGTCCAATTGGGAAACAAAGAGTGGAGTTAAGGGTTTGCTTGCCAAGTTCTTATTGGAAAAAGCTCGACTACTGCTAGAAAACAAAAGTTATCCAGCTTTTGAGGAAGTTATGGCACTTTTGATCTATGGGTTGGTTTTATTCCCAAATCCCGACCAGTTCATAAGTGTACACATCATCAACCTTTTCCTAATCCGTAACCCGGTACCAACATTGCTGGGAGACATTCTACACACTCGTACTGTGAAGAAACGAGGAACTCTCATGTGCTGTATACCACTACTGGCTAGGTGGTTTACATTTCATCTTCCCCGATCAGTGTTGAGAAATGAACAAAGAATGCATTGGTCTCGCAGGATTATGTCTTTGTCTCATTCAGATATCCGGTGGAACAACTTCTTTCAAAGAGACATTACTATCATTGATCATTGTGGAGAGTACCCTAATGTGCCACTCCTTGGCATCAAAGGAGGCATCACTTACAATCCCTCTTTAGCTCTACGCCAATTCGGATATGCAAGGAGCAACGGTCCTCATGACATGATTATCCATGGCATTGTGTTTGATTACGAGAATGATTCTCATAGACACCGACGAAGGTTCATACATGCATGGGGCAGTGTCTATAGAATAGAAAGCAAAACTCTGGGGCAATGGAATTCTATTCCTATGGAACCCTACCTCAGATGGGTCCGCACTCATGCTCAGAAACTCCTTATGCCATATCCTGCTGTTCTACCTGTGACTATTGAACCAGAGGTCGAAGGATATGAACCTCAAGTTATTCTACACCCGGACATGCCAACTGACCTAGAAGAGTTGCAAAAATCTTGGGTTCAACTCAAAGAGGAAAGAGACACCTTCAAATCATACTGTCAAGACTATGAGAGAAGGATATTGGAGCTCACCGGACAGCTTCAAGAAGAACAGCAGATCAACACATTCCTGGGGGCAAAGAGAAAGCGTCCACGGGAGACCTGAAGGATCATTTACTTTATTTCTGTCTTGTAAGCCCAAATGAGGCAAAGAAAAAAGAAGCAAAAAAAAAAGAGAAATAAATTGATTAACTAACGTTTGTTTCTTCTTTAACAAATCTAAACTCTAAGATCCTTGAAACATTGCACACACATTTCACTTCATGCATTGCATATACATTTCATACATTGCATTCATATACATTGCACATACATTTCATACATTGCATACACATGGCATCCAGTCATACACATTGCATAACAGGTTCACATGACGGATTTCTCATCTTCTCGCTGTTTATTTCAGTCAGAAGAGATGGAATCTGAAATGAGCATCAAGAATCTCGAAGCACAGAATGCCCAAGTTCAAGTGGCAATTCTGGAACTGGCAAAGGGGCAGCAAGAACTGAAAGCCCTGATAATCAAGAAGAAAAAGAAGCCTAAAGGATCTGTAGGCGTGAGTCACCTGAAAAGGAAGATCAAAATCCCAGTCAAAAAGTTCAAAAAGCCACCGATCCCTGAAACAGTCGGTGATGATGAACAAGAAGACAATCAAAGCAACCAGGGTTCTGCTAAACCCTCTCTCTCTTCAAATGAAGAAAATGATCATTCTGGGGACGAACCGGATGATGAAAAATACCAACAGCTGGAAGACCGTATGAAAGCTATGGAGATACAAAAAATACCTGGCTTAGATTTCTATGATCTGGGGCTCATCTCGGATGTTGTTATCCCTCCAAAATTCAAAGTTCCTGTCTTTGCAAAATATGATGGAGTTTCTTGCCCGAAACTACATCTGAGATCCTATGTGAGGAAGATACAACCTCATACAACGGATAACAAATTGTGGATTCACTTCTTCCAAGAAAGTCTGTCGGGTACACAACTCGAGTGGTACTATCAGCTGGAAAATACCAAGGTTCATACTTGGGAAGAATTAGCTGCTGCTTTTTACAAACAGTACCAATACAATGCTGATCTTGCGCCAACCCGTACTCAACTAAGGGGCATGTCTATGGGACCAAAAGAAAGTTTCAAAGGATATGCACAAAAGTGGAGAGATATGGCTGGAAGGGTTCAACCACCCTTATCTGATCGCGAACTAGTTGACATGTTCATGGGCACTTTAACTGGCCCTTTCTATAGCCATTTGCTGGGAAGCTCATCATCAGGTTTCACTGACCTGATACTGACCGGAGAACGTGTCGAAAGTGGCATTCAAAATGGAAAAATTCCAATAGGTTCCACCTTTGGTACTACAAAAAGGCCCATCAGCGGGAGAAATGAGGTCAATGCAACACAAATTCAGAAAAGTCGCAAAAGTGAGCAGCATCAATCTGTAGGGGCAGTTCTGATCTCCGCATCTGCACCTCAAAAAGATCAACAGCCAAAATATACGCATCTACCAGATGCACCAAGAAGAAATTTCACCAAAATCAACATGCCAATTTCTCAGGCATTGCAGCACTTGCTAAAAGCAGATCTGATCACCTTAAGAGGTCCTCCAAGGAATGTCAACACTTCCTCTCCGAATTATCGCCCTGATGCGACATGTGCCTATCACTCAAACTGTCCAGGACATGACGCAGATCACTGCTGGGCCCTGAAAAAATAAAATACAAGATATGATAGATGCTGGTGAAATTGAGTTTGATCCTCCAGAAACTCCAAATGTCATCACTGCACCTATGCCAAAGCATGACAAAACTGTTAACGCTATCCTGGACACTGTTTACATCTATGATGTGAACGAATTATCAACTCCACTCTGCGAAGTCAAAGGAAAGCTAATCCGAGCTGGTTACTTCCCAGGATGTGACCCCGACTGCTTTTACTGCTCTTGCCTGCCCTATGGTTGTGAAAATCTGAGGATGGGAATTCAAAAATGGATGGATCGCCGTATCATTATGTTTGAGAGGCTCCCTTCTATGGACGTGTTGTGCGAAGTCTTTACAAAAGGGATGAGAATAGAGGATGCCTCAGTGATCTCCAGCTTACCATTCAAAATCTCTGCCAAGGCTCCATTCAAAATTTCTGCTACACTCAAAGTGGCATCAGTAGTCATTGCTAGTCCAACTCCATTTCCATACTCCTCAGACAAAGCTGTCCCATGGGGATACGACACTAATGTTTATGTTCATGGAATTAAGCAGGGTACCTCGACTGAAGAGACCGCAAAGTTAACTACTCCAACTGTGGGTAATATTGTGGGTACCAGCAAGATCACGAGAAGTGGAAGAATCTTTTCACCAGAAATTTCTCCAAATGTTGCTGCTGGTCCAGTCCGAGTCCCAGTTCCTAATCAAAATGTCAACGCTCGAGGCAAAGAGCCACAAGTTGAGCAAGTTCAAACCCCGGTGGAGATCACTGCTGAGGATCCATCAAAGCAAGAAATGGAGGAAATATTGAAAATCATCTACAAAAGTGATTACAATATTGTTGAGCAACTGGGGCACACCGCTTCAAAAATCTCAATGCTATCTCTGCTAAAATATTCAGAAGCTCATGCCAAAGCCCTGATGAAGTTCCTAAAAGCTGCGCACGTGCCTCAAGAGATCTCAGTCGACCAATTTGAGAATTGTGTTGCCAATCTAACCGTGAGCAATGGTCTCGGTTTCTCTGATGTGGATCTAACCCCTGCTGGAAAAAATCACAACAAAGCCTTACATATCTCCATTGAATGTAATGGCACCACTCTATCTCATGTGCTAGTAGATAACGGTTCTTCTCTGAACGTGTTACCGAAAACAGTACTAGAAAAGCTTGACTTCGAAGGAATTGTGTTACAACCAAGTGATGTTGTGGTAAGAGCCTTTGACGGGTCAACCAGAACGGTATACGGAAAAGTGAATCTCCCAATCAGAGTGGGTTCTCAAATCTTTGATTCTATCTTTTACGTAATGGAAATTCACCCAGCCTACTCCTGTTTACTTGGACGCCCTTGGATACATGGGGCAAACGCTGTAACTTCTACCCTGCATCAGAAGTTAAAATATCCAGTAAAAGGAAAGATTGTCACAGTCTATGGCGAAGAGGAATATGTGGTTAGTCACCTAAGCAATTCCAAATATGTTGAGTTGGAGGACGAATTCATCGAAACTCCATGCCAATCATTTGAGGTGGTCCCCCCAGATGTCTCTGCCACCAAGCATATTCCTGCTACTCCAACTACAACTATGGCTTCTCTCAAAGATGCCAAAGCCATGATTGAACAGGGTGATTGCACAGTATGGGGACAGCTTCCCGATATACCCTACAAATCTGACAAGCTAGGTCTGGGCTATGATAGTGAAAATCAAAAGAATGATCAAAGTCCTCGTTCTGGAGGATTAATGTCACACTTCGTCAGCCAAGAAGTAAACGCTATTGAAGATGAAGGAGTGTTCTTGAACCATATCATTCAGCCATATCCAGATGAAATTCCACCCATTTCCATGGGAATGTGGGATGCTGTGGGAGAACCAAACGGCGGGTATAATTATCAGTATGCCGAACCTCAGAATTCTTATATTGCTATGGAGGACCTTACCCCGACTGGATGGGGTGATGAAGTTGGAAATGATCAAATTTTCACAAGTCCCGCCACTGAGCAATATCAAAATCCACCCAAAGAAGTATGGGACACGCTAGGAGAACCCAGCGGCAAATATGACTATATGGTGAAATATTCCGCTCCTCCGAGCTCACAAATTGCCATGGAGGACATTGTCCCAACTGGATGGGATGAACAGTACGATGACAATTTCGCTCTTGAAAAAGCCAGGGAAATACCAATTAACGAGGGTTGCTTTCTGTCAGCATACACTCCTCACCAAGATGCACAAGTCTCTATTCAAGACATCATCCCGACTTCATGGGACGGCCTTATCGAGCATCTCGCTCAGCCAACAGAGATATCTCAGCCTGGGCTCTCGTATCCAGCAGAGTATATCCCTTATCCCGAAGGATCACCGGCTCATTTTCCCACTAATGAAATCAATGCTGTGGAAGATGAAAAAGACAACTGCAACTGGAACAGCTGGGTACCCCCTGCTCACAACAGTGGATTGAACAACTGGAAAGCTGAGGATGTGATCTCCTTTGACCAGGAGTAAATGCCATTTCCTGTTTTCTTTGTGTATATTGTGCAAAGATAAAAATGGTTCCTGAACAATCGAACCATGAGCTTGAAAGCCGTGTGCCTTAGCACACTGGTCCTTCTATAAGGGCTTATGATATCATGATCATGTGCATTCAATAAAATCATGGGACGCTTGCATATTTAAATTTTATGATCCTTTTTCCTTCTTTCTTCGCTTTCAAATAGCTATGTTTTTTTCTTCACACACACTCACATAACTAACATGCAGATTCACATACACTCTGGATCCAGTCAACAACAATTCTGCTATTGCCCGTCATGACTTTGAAAGTCCGATCTACCAAACTGAGGACGAAAGTGAGGAAGATTGTGAAGTGCCAAGAGAAATTGCAAGGCTGCTAGAACAAGAAAACAAGGCCATACAGCCTCATGAGGAGCCAATTGAGGTCATCAACTTGGGCAGCAACGAAGAAATGAAAGAAGTCAAAATAGGGGCTGATTTAGAACACAACATCAAGCAAAGACTGGTTCAAATGCTGCGAGACTACGTCGAGATATTCGCCTGGTCCTATGAAGATATGCCAGGCCTTGAAACGGACATTGTAGTTCATCGCCTGCCAATCAAAGAAGGTAGCATTCCAGTCAAACAGAAACTACGAAGGAGTAGGCCTGATATGTCAAAAAAAGATCAAAGACGAGGTTGAAAAACAGTTCAATGCCGGATTCCTAAAAGTTGTAAGTTATCCTCCTTGGATAGCTAACATCGTCCCTGTACCTAAAAAAGACGGGAAAGTCAGAATGTGCGTGGACTACAGAGATCTGAACCGGGCAAGCCCCAAAGATGATGTCCCTTTACCACACATCGATGTACTGGTTGACAATACCGCACAATGCAAGGTATTCTCCTTTATGGACGGATTCTCAGGGTACAATCAAATCAAGATGGCACCCGAAGATATAAAAAAAAAAAAAAAAACAACCTTCACAACACCCTGGGGAACCTTTTGTTACAAAGTAATGCCCTTTGGTCTGAAAAACGCAGGAGCAACCTATCAACGTGCAATGGTAGCGCTATTTGATGATATGATTCATCAGGAAATAGAGGTGTATGTCGATGACATGATTGCAAAATCCAACACCGAGGAAGAACATCTGGGTCATTTACACAAGTTGTTTGACAGACTCAAGAAATACAAGTTGCGACTGAACCCAAATAAGTGTACCTTTGGAGTAAGATCCGGCAAACTCTTAGGTTTCATCGTCAGCAGCAAAGGTATTGAGGTTGATCCCGCCAAGGTTAAAGCCATTCAAGAAATGCCTATACCTCGTACCGAGAAACAAGTCAGAGGATTCTTGGGACGTCTGAATTACATCGCCCGATTTATTGCCCACATGACTACTACTTGTGTGCCGATCTTCAAACTGTTGAAGAAAGATCAAGTGGAAAGGTGGAATGACAAATGCCAGTTAGCCTTTGACAAAATCAAAGAATATCTCCAAAAACCTCCAATCTTGTTGCCACCTGTGGAAGGCAGACCTCTGATAATGTACCTAACTGTGTTAGAAGACTCGATGGGGTGTGTACTAGGGCAACATGACGAATCCGGCCGAAAGGAGCACGCAATCTACTATCTTAGCAAAAAGTTTACCGATTGTGAAACAAGATACTCACTACTCGAAAAAACTTGTTGTGCCTTAGCTTGGGCAGCTCGCCGACTAAGACAGTACATGCTAAATCACACCACTTTCCTAATCTCCAAGATGGATCCCATCAAATACGTGTTCGAAAAACCTGCTCTCTCTGGAAGAATAGCGAGATGGCAAATGATCTTAACAGAATATGACATTCAATACACTTCACAAAAAGCAATCAAAGGAAGTGTGGTAGCTGATCATCTGGCTCATCAAGCAGTGGATGATTATCAAGCATTGAACTTTGACTTCCCAGACGAAGACATTATGCTAGTCAATGACTACAAACAACCAGGACCAGAAGAAGGACCCGAGCCAGGATCCCGGTGGACTATGGTTTTTGACGGAGCTTCTAATGCACTTGGCAATGGCATCGGAGCTGTGATCATTTCCCCCGCAGGAAGTTACACACCGTTTACTGCCAGATTATGCTTCAATTGCACTAACAATATAGCCGAATACGAAGCATGTATTCTGGGTCTCAAAGCTGCAATCGATCTAAGAATCAAATTCCTGGAAGTCTACGGAGACTCGGCCTTAGTAATCTACCAAGTCAAAGGGGAATGGGACACAAAGCACCCAAATCTAATTCCTTACAAAGAATATGTGCTGAGTTTGATTCTTTACTTCGAAGAAATCACTTTCGAACACATCCCACGCGAGGAAAATCAACTAGCTGATGCTTTAGCTACCATGTCATCCATGTTCAAAGTCAGGTGGGACAACGAGGCGCCTATGATCACCATCTACAGGCAAGATGAACCATCCTATTGCAATGAGATCAATACCGAAGGAACCGAGGAAAAACCATGGTTCCATGAAGTAAAAAGATATCTCGAAGCTTAGGAGTACCCTGAAGGGGGCATCCATTAACGACAGAAAGTTTCTAAGGAGATTTGCTGCCAAATTCTTCCTAAGCAATGGAACCCTATACAAACGCAACCATGACTCGACTTTACTTCGCTGTGTAAACAAGAAGGAAGCGGAACAAATCATGGAAGAAATACACAATGGTACCTTCGGTACTCATTCCAGTGGACATACAATGGCTAAAAAGATCCTTAGAGCAGGTTATTACTGGTCTACCATGGAAACAGACTGCCATCATCACTCCCGAACATGTCACAAATGCCAGATATACGCTGACAAAGTACATGTACCTCCAGTTCCATTAAGCGTCCTGACGGCTCCTTGGCCTTTTGCAATGTGGGGTATTGATATGATTGGAGAAATCAAACCTACTGCCTCCAACGGACATCGCTTTATCCTGGTCGCTATTGACTACTTCACAAAGTGGGTAGAAGCAGCTTCATTTGCTTCTGTCACCAAAAATGTGGTGGCCCGGTTCATCAAATACAATCTCATTTGTCGGTATGGCATCCCTGAACGGATTATCACGGACAATGGCACAAATCTAAACAACAGAATGATTACTGAACTTTGCACACAGTTCAAGATCAAACATCATAATTCTTCTCCATATCGACCAAAGATGAACGGCGCGGTGGAAGCTGCCAACAAGAACATCAAGAAAATCATACAAAAAATGACAGTAACCTACAAAGACTGGCATGAGATGTTGCCTTTTGCTCTTCATGGTTATCGCACATCTGCGCGTACTTCAACAGGGGCAACTCCATTCTCCTTAGTCTATGGTATGGAGGCAGTTCTTCCAATTGAAATTCAGATTCCTTCCCTGAGGATTATGAAAGAAGCCAATCTAGACGAAGACGATTGGATTCAAACACGGTTGGACCAGATAAACTTGATTGATGAGAAAAGGCTCGCAGCTATTTGTCATGGTCAGCTATACCAAAAGCGTATGATCAAAGCCTTCAACAAAAAAGTCAAAAGTCAAGCATACCAAACTGGTGGCTTGGTTGTCAAACGCATCATCTTACCACAAGGTGATCCCAGAGGCAAATGGACTCCCACCTACGAGGGACCATTCATAATCAAGAAAATATTCTCCGGCGGCGCCATGTTGCTTACCACCATGGATGGCGAGGATTTCCCACACCCTGTGAATGCTGACATAGTCAAAAAATACTTCTCTTAAAGAAAAAAAAAACAGCTCGCTAAGTTGAAAACCTGAAAGGGCAACTTAGGCAAAAATGAGCGTCTCGGTGGATTGAAAACCCGAAAGGGCGGTCCAGGCAAAAATTAGAGACTAAACAAATACTATCCCGGTAGGCTGAAAACCTGAAAGGGCGGCCTAGGAAAAAGTTAGGGAATGAAGCATACAACTGTGTTCCGTTCAGCTGCCTACTCACCATCAAGATTCAACACCTCAAAGACACCGATCTGTCTAATCACTTTCTTCCAACAAGTGAGGGATGAGATGCTCGAAGACAGATTGGCAATAGCAGAGTTGAAACTTGACTGGATCATTTTCACATAGCTATTTATCTTCATAAATATTTTTCAAAACTTTCTGACAGTTTCCTACTTCTAGGATTGTTGTCTCCCTGTGCTAACCCGCCTATCATGGCTCTTTTCAATGCAGCTCTTTCAAAAATCACTATTTTCATTTTTTCTGTTTAAATACGTAAGCGTCCCAATGATAATTTTGAATGAACATATGCATTTGAATATGATTGATGTTTACCAGGAAAAACAGGAATGGCATTCAGGAAATGTCCCGATCATCTGGACATCATTCCATCAGAAGAAAATCACCAAGAGAAACGCATTTCTCAGCAAATTCCTCAAAAAGATTTTCTCTTCAAAAGAAGTCTTATTCCCCAGCAGGTTTGTTCCAGATTACTATCTTCAGAAGGTGTGATCCCCGCACCCGGACTTGGTCAGATAGTGCATCGGAGGATTATGCATCTTCCTCATTCCCATTTGAAAGGGCATCAGAACTTCCAGTTACCTTTGGTTCCCCAAGCAGTAGTCAAAGATCCTTCAACGGGATACCCGGGTTCTCAAAGAATTTCCCCAGACGAGGGTACTCAAGCAAGACAAAAGATCATCAACGATCACAATACATTCATGTCCAGCTGACTAGTGGGAATTTATTTTTCCAATTAGAAGCTTGACATCACATTCATACATTCATACATTCATACATTCACATATTTATATTCATACATCATACATCATGCATCATACATTATACATCATGCACAACATAACATGCATATTTCTCCGGGAATATCTCACATTTACATGCATCATAAACATTGCATATCACTAACTTGATTTTTCAGGTAGGCAGATATCTTCAACAAAGATGTTCTCAATCACATGCAGTGTTCACCTGAATTCCATGAACGGTTCTCTCAGATATAATCAAGCCAAAGATTCATTTTGATCACTCACCAACTCAAAAACAGACATCACAGATCTAAAGCGATACCTCAGACGGTTCCAAAACGATCTAATATTGCAGATCTAAAGCGATACCTCAGACGGTTCCAGAACGATCTAATATTGCAGATCTAAAGCGATACCTCAGACGGTTCCAGAACGATCTAACGTTGCAGATCTAAAGCGATACCTCAGACGGTTCCAAAACGATCTAACGTTGCAGATCTAAAGCGATACCTCAGACGGTTCCAAAACGATCTAATATTGCAGATCTAAAGCGATACCTCAGACGGTTCCAGAACGATCTAATATTGCAGATCTAAAGCGATACCTCAGACGGTTCCAGAACGATCTAACGTTGCAGATCTAAAGCGATACCTCAGACGTTTCAAAAATCTTTTCAAATCTCTTTTTCAAAAATCAAATCCTAACTTTATTCTCTACATCTCTCTTTTTTCCAACACTATCTCCACTTTCTTTCAAATCTTACTTCCACTCAAATTTTCCTTTTGTACGGAATCACATCATTCCCCAACGTCTCTATCCTTCTTTCCATTCTATAAATACCTCTCATTTTTTCCATAAAATCTCACATCAAATTCCAACTCATCTTTCAAATTCCTACCTCATATCTATTTTCTCTTCTTCCCTGACAAGAATGGCAAAATGGATAGAGACACTGTTTCTTACAGTCATCACCATTGCTACGGTGATCATGACTTTCTTCTGCCTGCATAGTCCTGAAGAGTGTGGACCTGCAATGGTTGCACTCCCAATCATCTACATGTTATTGTTCATAGCATGGGTCATTAATCGTCATTCTTAAAATTTGCCGTATTTCTTATTTCTTAAATGTACCGTTTATTCGTCGTACTGTTCGATATAGTATGTGATATTTGTACTGTCAGTATTAAATGTTGTACTATTTGTCATAATATTGCTTAATTACTAAGATAATATTTTGTGTGTTTTCTGCCAGTCAAATATTCCTATTTCTGTGCATTAAATGATTTTCAGGGTTATTATCGGTAATTTTGCCCGCATACCGTAAATATTAGTTATTTATTATGTCTGTGTTTTTCTAACAAGTCATGTAAATAAACTTTCATTTTTCACATAAAACAAAAACAAAAAACAACAAAAAAGAAAATTAACTTTGACTGTTGATTTTTCACTCTAACTGCTACATCAATACCTGAACAGTCAGTTGACAGCCAAACTGCTGGCAGTACAATTCTCAGTGTTTTGTACCATCAATCAAATCAATCTTTCACAATTCAAAATTCCAAGATTTTTGTTCTAGAAGTCCTCTGAATATCACGCGATTAGCAGAGACTCAACACTGCACAAAAATCAGGTACGCTTAACTGTCTCCTACACAAACAGTCCCTAATCAGGGTTTTTCTTGTTTTTACAGGAGCAACAAGTTTTTGAGGGCTCAAATGGATTTCATACACATCCATATATCTCAAAGTACCATCATACAAATTTTCAAACTTCAATTCACTCAGACGCACCGTCAGCAGCTCAAACAGTCAACAGACGACCCGTTTGACCAAAAAAGTCAACAGACAGTCAAAAATGAAATTTTTTGTCAAAGTCCATATTTTGTCAAAGGATTCATCATTTGATCATTGGATGATCATAATTCATCAAGGAAAGATCAAAAATCAACAAAACCCTAAGATTCAAAATTAGGGTTTTTGCCTGAAAAGTCAACTCAACTTTGACTGATCATAACTCTCTCATCCTTCATCCCAAAAATTCAAACCAAAGCTTGTTTTGAAGGAAATTCAATTATCTTTCAAATGCCATTGATCCCATGGTCATTGGATTCACCATTTGAAAAATATGATCAAAGACATTACAGGTCATTTTCAAAGTCAACAAAAAGACACTTTTTTCAAAAGGACACACAAGGAGCTTCAAAAATCATTTTGACATGAGACCAAAGGCATTGGTTAGAGGACTCTTTGAGGTTTCCAAAAAGTGCAAGATCTCCTTCATATGACAAAAATTGAAGGATTTACACCTTGTTGAAGTCGGCTAAATTTTGGGAAAATACATGAAATCAACATTGTTCAAAATGGCATTTTTTCCAAATGGGGCCAAGTTTTCAGCATTCAAACATCATTTCCATGATATTATGGGCCTCCCACGACAAAGACTAAGCCCATACCTTTTTTTATCCATTTTTGCATGATTTTATCTTACTTTAAGATTAAAATTAAAAGGAAAATGCATGGATAATGGTAGCTTAACTTCCAAGCATGACTCACCCCTAAGGAATCTTCATCTTCTGCAGAGAATTGAAGAGCAAGGCAGGTGCATTGAAGGAGAGCAAGACTTGGTCAATTTTTCAAAGGTTTTTAATATTAAAAAACCAAAGTTTCAACAAAGGCAACTAAGGCACATATTAGCTTCAATTGTAAGCACACATAGCTTATAAATAAGCTATCTTAGTTCAGTAACAAGAGAGAGACGAGTTCAGAAGCATCCATAAGCATATAGCATACTTGTAACCACTTGTAATTTTCAAAGAAACTTGAAATTCGAATTTTAAGTTTCAGTCCATTTCAATATAAAATAAACATTCCAACATCATCTCTGAGCTACACTGAAACAATTCCAATCATTTCCAAGTCATAAACTTCACTGAATCGAGCTATATAAAGCCACGGTTTGTTCAAACTAAAACCAACTTATATCTCATAATTCACGCACATTTAACAAGATGTAGATGCATAATTGTGTTTGGTTTGAAGCTCTGGTCGTTTCTGGAGCTTCAATTGGACTTTAATGGTTGTTTGTATCATATACCATTTTAGGGTTTGCTTAGTTCAAAATTAGGGTTTTTCATTAGGGCCAAAATTAAGCAAAATTAAGGACATGGTTACATTCAGTGGAACAAGACGAATCCAATGGTGCCATCGCGCCTGATTTTTATGCTTGTTTACCCCTATTCGTTATTTTGCAGATTTAGGGTTCACTTACTATAGCGCTTTTTTACAAAAGCGCTGTCAAAGGCCTTGTCTGAAGGTTGAAGACGAAGACGTGTCTTCCTCCCATTGGTTCAGAAGCGCGCGCGTGTTTTTTAAATTTATCCCTAATCAAGTGTTTTGCAGGTGTAACGTGTACCATGTGCCTCAAAGTCTGGACCATCTGATCTTGCTTAACAGCTCATCCAACGCCTCAGAACATGCATGCGCATCATACTCCCTCATTTAATTTCCACATCTGATCAGTATCCTTTTATTTCTTATTTTTATTTTAATTTCTTTGTTAAATTAATTAAAAATAGTTTTAAAAATCCAAAAAATACACAAAAAATATTTTTAGACTTCTAAAATAATATATTATTTTCTGAAATAAAAATATTTTATTTTTCTTCATAATTTCAATATTTTGCATAATTAATTAGTATATATTTATATATTTGCTTTTAATTATTCTAACCAATCAAAAAAAATCATAAAAAAAATTGTTCTTTGTGTTAAATATTGTTTATATATTATAAACTAATTTTGTACATATTTTGAATCATTTTATCTTTAAGTTTTAATTATTTGTATAATTATTTGCATAATTATGTTTTAATTAACTTAAATCAACTTCAAATCAATTTCAAAAATTCCAAAAAAATTAGTTTTGTTTTAAAATTAATTGACACATATTTTTGTACATATTTTAAACTTAATTTCTAGGTTTAAATCTATTTTCATCTTTTTCTTCATTTTAATTTAATTAATCATGCATTAATTAATTAAAATCAAACCATAGAAAATCCAAAAAAACATGCCTTTTATTTTTTGCAATTTAAATTCCTAGATAAATGTATAGGATGTCAAATTCATGTAAATAGGCTAGTTTACGTTTCCTGCACAATCGATGTAATAGCGTAGATTTACTTTCCGCACTTTACATTTCCGCATTTTAATTTCCAGCACATATAAACTGCGTGTATGTCAAAGATAAAATTGAACCGTTAGATCACTAACTTCAAAGATAAATATCTGAATCCAATCACAATCACACTTGCACCTCTTCAGGTAATCCCTTCTCATTCCTTTCAAAATCAAAGTCAAAATTCCACTGTTTTGAGTACAAAATCGAACCTTGCTTTTATATCCGGTGAAAGGATAGATTTTTAAAGGAAATAGGATAAAGACCTTACAACCCAGGGTAGACCTCCTAGTTTGCTTGCTCAAATCAAAACAAACAAAATTCTCATACACTGTTGATATTTCAAAACTTTCAAAAAAGACAATACTTTGTATACATCCAAACACGGGTTATTACAAAGTTAACGTTCTTTTCAAAACATCTTTCGAAAGATAAACAAGCATTTTGTATACATCCACACACGGATCATTACAAAATTCAAATTACAAAGGTATTTGAAACCATATATGAGCAATTTCAGAGCAATTGAAAAGTGATCGAAAAACAAGTGAGCTAAGCAAACTTAAGAGCCCATGGATAACCATGGATACAAAGGGTGCTAACACCTTCCCTTTGTATAACCTACCCCCTTACCCAGAATTTCTTAAAGGTCTTTTTTCTGTTTCTTTTATAAACCTTTCCTTAATTGGATAAAATAAAAGGTCGGTGGCGACTCTGTGAATTTTCAAAAATGCGAAAGCATTAAGCGACAAAAAAGAGTCAGTTCACGTATCTCTACAGATCAGAGGTATGGCCCGGAATTAAAAAAATCGGAGGTCCACAGAACTGGCGACTCTGCTGGGGAGATACTTTCAAAAAACAAAATGTTTTCAAAAGGGGTTACCTTAAGAGAATAGATCACTTCGATGTTTTCAATTGATTGACTTGATTGCTCTATTTTTCAAAGGTTGGTTTGGGTATTTTGCTTGTGTGAAAGATTCTAACCCGAATCTCGAGATACCTTAAGTATATGACAATAGACCAAGGAAACTGTACGGCATGTACCGATACGGTTGATCTGGTAGTCATCGTTAGTGTGATACTTTGGTTTATACTGATGTCCCTTGAAAACGATCAAGGAGTATATTAGGCTTCCGAAATGTCATTAAACACTAATTTGTCTTAGAACCTTTTTAGTTGAACTTGACTTGTGGCCTATTAAGTGGCTAGCTTTGAAATTGATCGAAGTTAGTTATCCTCGAGGAATATTTTGATCGGCCGCTCGAGCGCCGTATTGAGATGTTACTTCCAAGGATCATAGAACCCGAATACTATTCTAGGACAGGTTTTAACCAACTCAACTTCAGTGGGGAGGGTATCACCTATCAGCTCCATGCAAGCCTTTAAACCTAAGGCTATTGTTTGATTTGTTTTTGTGTGCCACATGTTTGCATCATAAGCATATCATTTTTGCACCAAACACTTCAAGGATCAAAGAGTTTACCTTTGTTTTTGCAGGTAATGGCTCCCGCCACCAAAGATTACATCCGAATCAACATCTCAACGGTACCATGTCTCTTTTCCTTGGTACTTTTCTTACCAATGTGAAACCCCAAAAGTATTTAAAATTTGCATGTTTGGTTTCTTCATCCTTAATTCTTATCACTTCAACTCGCAATATCTCTTCATTCATTTGTTTTTCCTCTCCTCAAGAGAGATAACCTCCTTATCCGTTAATTTCTTCGTCGGTGAGAACCTATCCTTGATGAATTTGACAAATTTTGGCTTTAACTTTAAACCTTCTAAAGATGGGATGGTGATTTGCAAACGGCTAAACATTTCCATTGGCCGAAAGTAATGACTCTCATTCCCTTCTTTATTAGGAACCTGTAGAGGAAGTAATTCCAATGAGAGTTTATGCTCCTTTGCATTACTACTCTTCTTTAACTCTAAGTCCACCATATTTTCTTTTGAAAACGTTTCAACTTTTGAAGTTTCTAACTCATTCACGACTTCCTTGATTATATCCTCCTTTTTTGTTCCTTCGACGAATACGTCTTTTACTTTTTTAGGAGGTCTTGGATAAGGTAGCTTCATTGAAAGCTCATACTCAACTTCTATATTTTTCTTGACGTTTACGTACTCTATATTATCCTTTTCAACAACATCTTCCTTGTCATCATCATTGTTTTCAACTTCCTCATTAATCACTTTTACACTCCTTATAGAAGTAGCATTGCAGGTTTCTACATATGTCATAGGGTTTTGAGAGGTTGAGACTTGACTTACGTTTTGCTCGGTGAAGAATTTGGTAAGTTGAACATCTTGCGTTTCCCGGTTTTGTTGAATGGCTAAAGAGAATTGCATGAATTGATTCATGGTTTCCTCTAACTCAGAGGGTCCTCTTTGATAACCTTGATTATAATGTGAAAGCCCTTGTTGTTGGTATTCATGGTTAGCCATCTGATACTCCATCGCATCTTCCGGTATGCCCCATCCGATATCATGAAACTCACTAACTTGAGGTGTGAACTGTGACACACTTTGAAAGAGATACTCCATTTGTTGAAAACGGATCTCGTTTTGAGCATGAATCGCGTCATTTATATTTTGGTCGAACATTCCGACAACCAAACATCTACAAAACTAGCAAACGAGTGAAATAACAAGATAAAAATAATAATAATAAAAAAAATCAAAATTAAAAGACTATTGCAAAAAAAATCTAAAATAAAGTAACTAACTAAAAATCTAAAATAAGGGAACTAAACTAAAAATCTAAAATTAAGGAACTAAACAAAATATCTAAAATAAAGGAACTAAACTAAAAATCTAAATTTAAGTAAATAACTAAAAATATAAATTTAAATAAATAACTAAAAATAATATAACTAAAAATAAGGAATTAACTCAAAATAAAAAACTATTGCAATGCGTGCAATATTGACACCAATCCCCGGCAACGGCGCCAATTTGTTGAAAGTATTTGTGGGTAAATATTTTCGGTAATATATCGTATCCACAGGGATTGGTTAATATCACTGCCGTTCTATAGTTGTTTATTTTGAGTGAGAAAAAGTAATAGGATTTGTTTTATGATTCTAATATTGTCAAATCTAAATAATAATACGAATGCAAATAATGAGAATTTGTTAACGATTAAGGAAATATGTTGAGCTTTTAGGGTTCATCAACCTATTCCTATACAATTTATGGATTAATTCACAATTGAACAATCATTTGAACTATCATCTTCACTTATCCTCAAATATGATTCCATGTCTGCAAACCAAATTAGATAAACTTTTACCGGTACGAGATTCGATCTCTCCAAATATCGATAACGATAATAGTAATTAGGAACGATAATTATGAAAACTCAATCACAATTCCATCTCTGCAAATTGAGATTGAATCAATATAGCAACCTAGGGCAAAAGTAAAAACCCTCTCTTTCGATCAAGGATTCAACAATGATGTAAATTAAAAGCAAGGTTTCTTATTGATAATAAAATTCAAACAATTGTTCATAGGAAAGAATCAATGGTATTGTATATTCATAGGTTAACTAATACCTTAAACTCAACAAGAGGAATTTAGCTCTCCATAGACATGAAGAACACACAAGAATTAATGGAGGGATTCATCTTCATCAATGGAATGTCTTCGATTAGTAAAGATTTGGCCTTTAATTGTTGTTCTTGGCTGCAAACTCAGAATGCTCTCATAATTTCGCTCACAAAAAGATCTCCCTTCACTTGGAAGCTAGGGCTTCTATTTATAAGTTTTGGGTTTTTTAACGCCGAGGCCGCGGCGCGGCAACGGATGTGCGCGGCGCGATCAAAAACAGAGACTTTGGCGCGGCGCTGGCTAGAACTCCCGCGGCGCGCCCTTGTCAGACTTCAACTTTTTGCTTTGCCTTTGAGACTTCCAGCTTCTTTTCCTCTTCTTGTTTTCCTAAAGCTTCAGTTCAGCTCTAAACCTGCACCAATAACACCCACAAGTGATTCGATTTGCTTTACACATGAACTGAACCTTTTCAGATCAATTCTCGCTAAAAACCTATGGATCTACCACAATTTGCATTAGTTTAGAGACTAAATCACTTAGATTAACACATGAATTTACCATTAATTTACTCCTAACAAACTCTCCCCAACTTAGAGCTTTGTTTGTCCCTAAACAAAATTACTTACCTCCAACCAACATACCAACAGTCATGCAACAAGTTTTTCAAAAAGGTTTCTCAAGCAGTTCAATTTAGTAACCAAGTCGAAATATTCCTCCTCTTCCTGCAAACTCAGAACATACACATGAAACAAATTTTGAAAGCAAATTACCTCCAGAAGTTCAAAACACTACACAATTGTAATTGAATCAGCACTAATCACTCTCATCAAAAAGTATGATGAATAAAAGAGGGGTTAAACACTCATCCAAACAATTAAATCAACAAAGATCCATATCATACGTTCACCAAATTGTTAGCATCAAGTTTTGTGGAATCTGAGAATCAGAAGGTCTTTCTAGGGTTGTAATGTGGTTTAGATTCAAAGAAAAGAAGATAGTCAAGGGTTGTTCCTAATCTAGAGGAGCATCCAAATCATAACTCATTCCTTCTTCTCTATAACTTTAATTCTCTCACCCATTCATCTTTTTCCATTCGTAGCTTGGTTTTTCTTTTTCACTCTTTTTTTTTTCAACAACCGTTATATTCAAACGTTGTTCTTTTTCCATAAACTCTTATTATTATAAATTTTTTCTTCAAGCTACGACTTCTTTTATCCTTCACAGATTACCACATGTACTTACTCTTCTTTTGAATGTGACTCTCCCCAACTTGGAGGTCAACCTGTATTTAGATTATATGAATGCTCCCCTACTTTCTAAAAAGGTCAAAGAGAAAACACATCACCAAATTTTATGGTTGATGGTCCAAAAGAAAACTTTTTATTGAGATCAAAACTCACCAGGTATTTTCCTTGGTGCATATTATGATGCTTATCTTGACCTCGGGCTCAAAGAATGGTTAGCAAAAAGATCACACTCTCACAGAAGAAAATAAGTTGTACGTTAGAATAGGCTAAAAGAACTCTCAGATTCAAATAAGTGCCTAAATCACTTTCACAGATTTCCACAAACGATGCAACAACCGGTTTAGCATGATACAAACAAGTCAAAACAATTGATGGTCTCCTGCATATAGTAAACAATGGAAGGCTTTCCTCACAATGGTTAAGGCTAAACCGATCCAATAAAATAGTGTACCATAAAGAACTTCTGTTAAGAATTTACTAACAACCTAAATTTCATGCACACATTAGGAGTTTGAGTTCGAACAATCATACCTGCTTTGTTGCTTTTATTGAAAAAGTAAGTGAACTAAAAAAAAAATTTCAAACATTTTCACTTCACTCACTACCACTTTCACGCATGTTGCTCCGTTGTTGGTACTTTGTTGAGATTCTCATTCTATTGTGGGACTACTTACTCTAAATAGAAAAGAAACAAACTAATTGCAATACTTAACATAAACTTTAAAGAAATAATAAACAGAAAATTGAAAAATGCAAAAGAGTAAACCCACCCCCAAACTTGAACTAAACATTGACCTCAATGTTTCAAAACAAGCCCGAGAGGTTTGACTCACAAAGGGTATTGCCATATAAATTGCTTCTTCCTAGCTTTCACCAGAAAGGTCCCTTTATTATTTCCTGAAATAAAAAATAAACAAAAATAAATAAAACATTAGAAGTGTGGGTTACCTCCCACGAAGTGCCTCGTTTAACGTCACATAGCTTGACGGTTCATGGTTGAATCATCAACCATTGTCTCTTTTCCTTGGTACTTTTCTTACCAATGTGAAACCCCAAAAGTATTTAAAATTTGCATGTTTGGTTTCTTCATCCTTAATTCTTATCACTTCAACTCGCAATATCTCTTCCTTCATTTGTTTTTTCCTCTCCTCAAGAGAGATAACCTCCTTATCCGTTAATTTCTTCGTCGGTGAGAACCTATCCTTGATGAATTTGACAAATTTTGGCTTTAACTTTAAACCTTCTAAAGATGGGATGGTGATTTGCAAACGGCTAAACATTTCCATTGGCCGAAAGTAATGACTCTCATTCCCTTCTTTATTAGGAACCTGTAGAGGAAGTAATTCCAATGAGAGTTTATGCTCCTTTGCATTACTACTCTTCTTTAACTCTAAGTCCACCATATTCTCTTTTGAAAACGTTTCAACTTTTGAAGTTTCTAACTCATTCACGACTTCCTTGATTATATCCTCCTTTTTTGTTCCTTCGACGAACACGTCTTTTACTTTTTTAGGAGGTCTTGGATAAGGTAGCTTCATTGAAAGCTCATACTCAACTTCTATATTTTTCTTGACGTTTACGTACTCTATATTATCCTTTTCAACAACATCTTCCTTGTCATCATCATTGTTTTCAACTTCCTCATTAATCACTTTTACACTCCTTATAGAAGTAGCATTGCAGGTTTCTACATAAGTCATAGGGTTTTGAGAGGTTGAGACTTGACTTACGTTTTGCTCGGTGAAGAATTTGGTAAGTTGAACATCTTGCGTTTCCCGGTTTTGTTGAATGGCTAAAGAGAATTGCATGAATTGATTCATGGTTTCCTCTAACTCAGAGGGTCCTCTTTGATAACCTTGATTATAATGTGAAAGCCCTTGTTGTTGGTATTCATGGTTAGCCATCTGATACTCCATCGCATCTTCCGGTATGCCCCATCCGATATCATGAAACTCACTAACTTGAGGTGTGAACTGTGACACACTTTGAAAGAGATACTCCATTTGTTGAAAACGGATCTCGTTTTGAGCATGAATCGCGTCATTTATATTTTGGTCGAACATTCCGACAACCAAACATCTACAAAACTAGCAAACGAGTGAAATAACAAGATAAAAATAATAATAATAAAAAAAATCAAAATTAAAAGACTATTGCAAAAAAAATCTAAAATAAAGTAACTAACTAAAAATCTAAAATAAGGGAACTAAACTAAAAATCTAAAATTAAGGAACTAAACAAAAAATCTAAAATAAAGGAACTAAACTAAAAATCTAAATTTAAGTAAATAACTAAAAATCTAAATTTAAATAAATAACTAAAAATAATATAACTAAAAATAAGGAATTAACTCAAAATAAAAAACTATTGCAATGCGTGCAATATTGACACCAATCCCCGGCAACGGCGCCAATTTGTTGAAAGTATTTGTGGGTAAATATTTTCGGTAATATATCGTATCCACAGGGATTGGTTAATATCACTGCCGTTCTATAGTTGTTTATTTTGAGTGAGAAAAAGTAATAGGATTTGTTTTATGATTCTAATATTGTCAAATCTAAATAATAATACGAATGCAAATAATGAGAATTTGTTAACGATTAAGGAAATATGTTGAGCTTTTAGGGTTCATCAACCTATTCCTATACAATTTATGGATTAATTCACAATTGAACAATCATTTGAACTATCATCTTCACTTATCCTCAAATATGATTCCATGTCTGCAAACCAAATTAGATAAACTTTTACCGGTACGAGATTCGATCTCTCCAAATATCGATAACGATAATAGTAATTAGGAACGATAATTATGAAAACTCAATCACAATTCCATCTCTGCAAATTGAGATTGAATCAATATAGCAACCTAGGGCAAAAGTAAAAACCCTCTCTTTCGATCAAGGATTCAACAATGATGTAAATTAAAAGCAAGGTTTCTTATTGATAATAAAATTCAAACAATTGTTCATAGGAAAGAATCAATGGTATTGTATATTCATAGGTTAACTACTACCTTAAACTCAACAAGAGGAATTTAGCTCTCCATAGACATGAAGAACACACAAGAATTAATGGAGGGATTCATCTTCATCAATGGAATGTCTTCGATTAGTAAAGATTTGGCCTTCAATTGTTGTTCTTGGCTGCAAACTCAGAATGCTCTCCTAATTTCGCTCACAAAAAGATCTCCCTTCACTTGGAAGCTAGGGCTTCTATTTATAAGTTTTGGGCTTTTTAACGCCGAGGCCGCGGCGCGGCAACGGATGTGCGCGGCGCGATCAAAAACAGAGACTTTGGTGCGGCGCTGGCTAGAACTCCCGCGGCGCGCCCTTGTCAGACTTCAACTTTTTGCTTTGCCTTTGAGACTTCCAGCTTCTTTTCCTCTTCTTGTTTTTCTAAAGCTTCAGTTCAGCTCTAAACCTGCACCAATAACACCCACAAGTGATTCGATTTGCTTTACACATGAACTGAACCTTTTCAGATCAATTCTCGCTAAAAACCTATGGATCTACCACAATTTGCGTTAGGTTAGAGACTAAATCACTTAGATTAACACATGAATTTACCATTAATTTACTCCTAACAAACTCTCGCCAACTTAGAGCTTTGTTTGACCCTAAACAAAATTACTTACCTCCAACCAACATACCAACAGTCATGCAACAAGTTTTTCAAAAAGGTTTCTCAAGCAGTTCAATTTAGTAACCAAGTCGAAATATTCCTCCTCTTCCTGCAAACTCAGAACATACACATGAAACAAATTTTGAAAGCAAATTACCTCCAGAAGTTCAAAACACTACACAATTGTAATTGAATCAGCACTAATCACTCTCATCAAAAAGTATGATGAATAAAAGAGGGGTTAAACACTCATCCAAACAATTAAATCAACAAAGATCCATATCATACGTTCACCAAATTGTTAGCATCAAGTTTTGTGGAATCTGAGAATCAGAAGGTCTTTCTAGGGTTGTAATGTAGTTTAGATTCAAAGAAAAGAAGATAGTCAAGGGTTGTTCCTAATCTAGAGGAGCATCAAAATCATAACTCATTCCTTCTTCTCTATAACTTTAATTCTCTCACCCGTTCATCTTTTTCCATTCGTAGCTTGGTTTTTCTTTTTCACTCTTTTTTTTTTCAACAACCGTTATATTCAAACGTTGTTCTTTTTCCATAAACTCTTATTATTATAAATTTTTTCTTCAAGCTACGACTTCTTTTATCCTTCACAGATTACCACATGTACTTACTCTTCTTTTGAATGTGACTTTCCCCAACTTGGAGGTCAACCTGTATTTAGATTATATGAATGCTCCCCTACTTTCTAAAAAGGTCAAAGAGAAAACACATCACCAAATTTTATGGTTGATGGTCCAAAACAAAACTTTTTATTAAGATCAAAACTCACCAGGTATTTTCCTTGGTGCATATTATGATGCTTATCTTGACCTCGGGCTCAAAGAATGGTTAGCAAAAAGATCACACTCTCACAGAAGAAAATAAGTTGTACGTTAGAATAGGCTAAAAGAACTCTCAGATTCAAATAAGTGCCTAAATCACTTTCACAGATTTCCACAAACGATGCAACAACCGGTTTAGCATGATACAAACAAGTCAAAACAATTGATGGTCTCCTGCATATAGTAAACAATGGAAGGCTTTCCTCACAATGGTTAAGGCTAAACCGATCCAATAAAATAGTGTACCATAAAGAACTTCTGTTAAGAATTTACTAACAACCTAAATTTCATGCACACATTAGGAGTTTGAGTTCGAACAATCATACCTGCTTTGTTGCTTTTATTGAAAAAGTAAGTGAACTAAAAAAAAAATTTCAAACATTTTCACTTCACTCACTACCACTTTCACGCATGTTGCTCTGTTGTTGGTACTTTGTTGAGATTCTCATTCTATTATGGGACTACTTACTCTAAATAGAAAAGAAACAAACTAATTGCAATACTTAACATAAACTTTAAAGAAATAATAAACAGAAAATTGAAAAATGCAAAAGAGTAAACCCACCCCCAAACTTGAACTAAACATTGACCTCAATGTTTCAAAACAAGCCCGAGAGGTTTGACTCACAAAGGGTATTTCCATATAAATTGCTTCTTCCTAGCTTTCACCAGAAAGGTCCCTTTATTATTTCCTGAAATAAAAAATAAACAAAAATAAATAAAACATTAGAAGTGTGGGTTACCTCCCACGAAGTGCCTCGTTTAACGTCACATAGCTTGACGGTTCATGGTTGAATCATCAACCATTGTCTCTTTTCCTTGGTACTTTTCTTACCAATGTGAAACCCCAAAAGTATTTAAAATTTGCATGTTTGGTTTCTTCATCCTTAATTCTTATCACTTCAACTCGCAATATCTCTTCCTTCATTTGTTTTTTCCTCTCCTCAAGAGAGATAACCTCCTTATCCGTTAATTTCTTCGTCGGTGAGAACCTATCCTTGATGAATTTGACAAATTTTGGCTTTAACTTTAAACCTTCTAAAGATGGGATGGTGATTTGCAAATGGCTAAACATTTCCATTGGCCGAAAGTAATGACTCTCATTCCCTTCTTTATTAGGAACCTGTAGAGGAAGTAATTCCAATGAGAGTTTATGCTCCTTTGCATTACTACTCTTCTTTAACTCTAAGTCCACCATATTCTCTTTTGAAAACGTTTCAAATTTTGAAGTTTCTAACTCATTCACGACTTCTTTGATTATATCCTCCTTTTTTGTTCCTTCGACGAACACGTCTTTTACTTTTTTAGGAGGTCTTGGATAAGGTAGCTTCATTGAAAGCTCATACTCAACTTCTATATTTTTCTTGACGTTTACGTACTCTATATTATCCTTTTCAACAACATCTTCCTTGTCATCATCATTGTTTTCAACTTCCTCATTAATCACTTTTACACTCCTTATAGAAGCAGCATTGCAGGTTTCTACATAAGTCATAGGGTTTTGAGAGGTTGAGACTTGACTTACGTTTTTCTCGGTGAAGAATTTGGTAAGTTGAACATCTTGCGTTTCCCGGTTTTGTTGAATGGCTAAAGAGAATTGCATGAATTGATTCATGGTTTCCTCTAACTCAGAGGGTCCTCTTTGATAACCTTGATTATAATGTGAAAGCCCTTGTTGTTGGTATTCATGTTTAGCCATCTGATACTCCATCGCATCTTCCGGTATGCCCCATCCGATATCATGAAACTCACTAACTTGAGGTGTGAACTGTGACACACTTTGAAAGAGATACTCCATTTGTTGAAAACGGATCTCGTTTTGAGCATGAATCGCGTCATTTATATTTTGGTCGAACATTCCGACAACCAAACATCTACAAAACTAGCAAACGAGTGAAATAACAAGATAAAAATAATAATAATAAAAAAAATCAAAATTAAAAGACTATTGCAAAAAAAATCTAAAATAAAGTAACTAACTAAAAATCTAAAATAAGGGAACTAAACTAAAAATCTAAAATTAAGGAACTAAACAAAAAATCTAAAATAAAGGAACTAAACTAAAAATCTAAATTTAAGTAAATAACTAAAAATCTAAATTTAAATAAATAACTAAAAATAATATAACTAAAAATAAGGAATTAACTCAAAATAAAAAACTATTGCAATGCGTGCAATATTGACACCAATCCCCGGCAACGGCGCCAATTTGTTGAAAGTATTTGTGGGTAAATATTTTCGGTAATATATCGTATCCACAGGGATTGGTTAATATCACTGCCGTTCTATAGTTGTTTATTTTGAGTGAGAAAAAGTAATATGATTTGTTTTATGATTCTAATATTGTCAAATCTAAATAATAATACGAATGCAAATAATGAGAATTTGTTAACGATTAAGGAAATATGTTGAGCTTTTAGGGTTCATCAACCTATTCCTATACAATTTATGGATTAATTCACAATTGAACAATCATTTGAACTATCATCTTCACTTATCCTCAAATATGATTCCATGTCTGCAAACCAAATTAGATAAACTTTTACCGGTACGAGATTCGATCTCTCCAAATATCGATAACGATAATAGTAATTAGGAACGATAATTATGAAAACTCAATCACAATTCCATCTCTGCAAATTGAGATTGAATCAATATAGCAACCTAGGGCAAAAGTAAAAACCCTCTCTTTCGATCAAGGATTCAACAATGATGTAAATTAAAAGCAAGGTTTCTTATTGATAATAAAATTCAAACAATTGTTCATAGGAAAGAATCAATGGTATTGTATATTCATAGGTTAACTACTACCTTAAACTCAACAAGAGGAATTTAGCTCTCCATAGACATGAAGAACACACAAGAATTAATGGAGGGATTCATCTTCATCAATGGAATGTCTTCGATTAGTAAAGATTTGGCCTTCAATTGTTGTTCTTGGCTGCAAACTCAGAATGCTCTCCTAATTTCGCTCACAAAAAGATCTCCCTTCACTTGGAAGTTAGGGCTTCTATTTATAAGTTTTGGGCTTTTTAACGCCGAGGCCGCGGCGCGGCAACGGATGTGCGCGGCGCGATCAAAAACAGAGACTTTGGTGCGGCGCTGGCTAGAACTCCCGCGGCGCGCCCTTGTCAGACTTCAACTTTTTGCTTTGCCTTTGAGACTTCCAGCTTCTTTTCCTCTTCTTGTTTTTCTAAAGCTTCAGTTCAGCTCTAAACCTGCACCAATAACACCCACAAGTGATTCGATTTGCTTTACACATGAACTGAACCTTTTCAGATCAATTCTCGCTAAAAACCTATGGATCTACCACAATTTGCGTTAGTTTAGAGACTAAATCACTTAGATTAACACATGAATTTACCATTAATTTACTCCTAACACGAATCGGTTCGAAATTGTAGCTAGGAACGATATCGTCACTTTTGATTCTAGAATTGTGAGTGAATGATGAATTAATTTCTTCGCGTTGTTGTTTATCATCATCATCTTCAAACGAACACGAGAACCGCCTCGAACTGCGATGTGTGCTGCCGTGGTTTAAAGGTTTGGCCAATGCTTCAGGTGTCTTGAACTTGTTCCTGTGCGTTCGCAAGTGCAGTCGGAGATTCGCGTCGCACTTGAAACCTTTCCCACGAATCTCTCAGAGTTGGAGATGTTCCGCGAGCAGTTCCACGGAGTCGAGCTCCAGGATTTCGTGAGCTTCGTGGTAGTCATCCACCGTGAGGTCGTTGTTGTTGGGATTAGGGTTAGGATACCCATTATGGGGGTTCCATTGATTCTGATTGTTCCAACGATTTGGACTGCTGGGTTGTTGAAAATTGGGGTTTTGAGGAGGTTGAAAGGGTGAGTTACGATCAGAGGGTTGTTGTGGAGGCTGATGAGGGAATTGACGAGGCAATGTTTGGGAGAAATAGTTGCCATCGATGAGATTTTTTTGTAGCTTGAATGAAAATGGGACTTTAAGGGTTTTGGTATGTAGAGGAAAAGATAACAGATCCGGAGGTATTGTGCATCGGAAAGGGTTTTGAGACTTGTTTTTAGATCTTTTCTTAAAAGAAGGATGAGACACTTGTAAATGCTTCTCAAAATCTTTTCTAATTGTGTAATAGGGTTGATGATGATTATTGTAGTAGTATGGATAATGAGATGATGAATAAGATAAATATGGGTTATGATTAGGTGGATGTGGTGAATACCCATGGTTTGGATACAAACTTGGTGATGATGATCCATGAATGTAACAAGGTGTAAAAAGTTCCCATAGAAATGATGGAAAGGATGGTGTGGTAGGAGTGGTGTCTATGGTGGAGTAGTATGGAAATGAAGGTGTGTGATAAGGATAATTCATAGGAGGATTTGAGTACATGGATGAAAGCACCAATTGATAGGAAGCAATTCCTACCAAGGTTCTAAACTAGGGTTTAAACTAGGAAAGGGGAATAACAATAAAAAGGACTTAAAATAAAAGATAAAATTAAACTTGATTTCATTGATTGATTCTCAATGTCTCTATAAGACTACATTATATAACATTCTTAATGGCTAATAATAATATAAAAGTCCAAACACTACTAAAAGCCCAATTCAACCAAATATTCAAAATAAGATAACAACTAACATTATATTACTAATTAAAATATCTAATTGCACCTCCTATCATAAATCATGGAAACCGAAACAAGTCAAGAATCACATATCATATGCATCACAAGATTGCTAAATTCTACACCAACTTCTCGATGATGGAAGCTCACAGGCTTAGACATACTACTACATGCGAGGGAACTCAGAAACTTACCTGAACAAGTTCTTGATTCAAAGAAATAAAGAAAATTCTACAGCTGCGTTCCAATCCTTGCTCCTTGAGAATGATGATGATGATTTACAGTAGAGAATGAGTGTAAACTAGAGAAATAAACTCAAGACTTGCAGCTTGAATGATAATGATACTTGCTTCTCTTGAAAGTGATGATCACAAAATGATTATGGAGATGATTGATGAAGATGATGGTGGTGCTTTGAAGCTTGTATCAAGTTCAGATTGAAGCCATAATGGTGATTGAAAGGTGATGAAGATGATGATTGTGTAAGAATGAAGATGAAGTTTTATGAGTTTATTACAAAGTTGTAACAAACTTTGTAGAGAGAGAAAGGAGAGTGATGAGAGAAAAGTGAGAGCTTTGTGAAAAAAACTGAAAATGAAAATGTGTGTGGTGATTTCTGAAGGTTTATGATTTATATATGTGTGTTCATGTGTTAGGGTGTGGGTGATATGTAGTGTAATATTTTTTTCACCAAACATAGAAAACAAGTGTTTTGCATTTGTAGTAAGCTCTCTTCTCACGTGTATAAGTTCCATCATAAACCACTAATTGATTCAATTCTTATATCCACATGAAGATGACATGGCATGGAGTAACTTTGGTGTTTGGAAGATTTCAAAATGATGCTTGGAACATGGAGAAAAATTGCTTGGAACATGAAATAATACCACTGCATGGAGGCCTGGACACGCATGACACAGTTCTGGCCTGGGTTACTGTCACGACGCAACCTCCCAGTGCATGACTTTTAATCTTCATATCTCATCAACCATATAACCAAAATTCGTGCTCTCTGATTCATTGGATAGAGGTCATAGAGGATATTAGTTTGATACAAAACTTGAGCTCATGAGATTCTTTTAATTCTCTAAAAACCGCATTGAAAATGGCACACCACGTGTTTGATTATTTGCCTACTGCTTGCCCAGAAATCTGCCACGCAACCTTAGCTTCAACAACTATGAACACCCAACTTCTCTCATCCATATCTCTTTATCTAGATCTCGAATGAAAAAACTTCCAACTACAAAGTTATAGAGGGCCATGAGGTGAACAATTATGGTGTTTAGCTTATCTTGAATTAAAACCTCGAAGTTTGTGTAAAATGGTCTCAAAGTCAGCTGCCCACCCATTATGAAAATGTCAGAAATTTCTCTAAGTGCTGGAAAAAATATCAACTTGAATCAGGATCTTCTCTCATCCATATCTTTTGATTCACAATTCAAATGAGAAAACTTCCAACTACAAAGTTATAGTTCCACATGAAATGAACAACTTTGTTGTTGACCTTGTTTTGAATTGAATCTTGGATCTAGGTGAAAAGTGTGCTTGAAGTTGACTACCCAACCATTCTCAAACTTTTCAAAATTTCTCCAAGTGTAGAAACTTTCCATTTTTGGCAAATTTCACATTTCAACTAAATTTCCAAATTTGGCAGTTTTGACATTTTCTTGATTTTACTTATTTCTTTGACTTTCTTTGACCAATTTTCCACCAAAAGTCAATATTTGACAGTTGACCCTGATTTTGACCAAAAAAGTCAAATTTCCCTGACTTCTCAAATTGCAGATGAATTTCCCGATTAATCAGTTTCCGATCTAATTCTCAATCAATTTTCAACCAAAGAAGCTCCAGTGAATATTTCTTCAAGGCAACCATATTTCACACTCAAAATCATCTCCTGATTAAATTTTGACCAAAAAGTCAACAGGGTTAACTTTGGTCAAAACCCTAATTTGGAAAGCCTGATGAACTTGAGGATTGTATCTTTTAATCAAAGCTTTGGCTTGGAGACGATGAAATCCTGATTTTAGGAGGACTTCAATGGGAATGATGTCATACAATCATACTTCAAATCTTCTCTTATTTTTTATCAAGAATTTCTTCTGCAAAAACTCTTTTCTTATCAATTCTGAATAGTAACCATGATATGGATGAATGTAATGGATGAATAGCCTAGATGAGGTATGCACATGAATGTAAGGTGAGGGCCAATTGGGGAATAAATAAGTGGGCAAATTTTGGGGTGCAACACTAGACCACCAGTATTCGATGGTGAAAGCTTTGAATATTGGAAAGATAAGCTTGAAAGTTACTTTATTGGATTAGATGGTGACTTATGGGATCTTCTGGTGGATGGTTACAAACATCCAGTGAAAGCTAGAGGAGTAAAGCTCACAAGACAAGAAATGAGTGATGATCAAAAGAAAGAATTCAAAAATCATCACAAGTGTAGGACTGTTTTGCTGAATGCTATCTCTCACGCTGAGTATGAGAAGATATCTAACAGGGAAACTGCCTATGACATATATGAATCATTGAAAATGACTCATGAAGGAAATGCCCAAGTCAAGGAGACCAAAGCTCTTGCCTTAATCCAAAAATATGATGCCTTCAAGATGGAGGATGATGAAAACATTGAAAAAATGTTCTCAAGATTTCAAACTCTAACTGCTGGATTAAGAGTGCTTGACAAGGGATACACAAAGGCTGATCATGTCAAGAAGATCATCAGAAGCTTGCCCAGAAGATGGGGCCCAATGATGACTGCATTCAAGATAGCAAAGGATTTGAATGAAGTCTCTTTGGAAGAGCTGATCGGCGCTTTGAGAAGTCATGAAATAGAGCTGGATGCAAATGAACCTCAAAATAAAGGTAAGTCTATTGCATTACAATCCAATTATAAAAAATGCAATAACGCTTTTCAGGTTGAGGAAGAAGATTCTGAAGAATCAGAATCAGAAGAAGAAGAAGATGAACTGTCCATGATCTCCAAAAGGGTAAACCAACTCTGGAAGAGCAAGCATAGGAAGTTCAAGAACTTCAAAAGTTCTAAGAAGCTTGAAAAAGGAGAATCTTCTGGAAGCATAAGATATGACAAGAAGAAGGCCACTTGCTTTGAGTGAAATGAGCCAGGTCACTACAAGAATGAGTTTCCTAAGCTTCAGAAGGAGAAGCCCAAGAAGAAGTTTCATAAGAAGAAAGGTCTTATGGCAACTTAGGATGATTCGGATTCATCGGAATCAGACTCTGAAGGCGAGCAGGCAAACATTACACTGATGGCCACAGTTGATGATGGATCAGAATCTACATCAGAATCAGATTCTGAAAAGGTATTTTCTGAACTATCTAGAGAAAAGTTAGTTTCTAGTTTAACAGAACTTCTGGAACTCAAGGCTCATCTTAGTATCAAATACAAAAAGCTGAAAAAGCTATTTGAATATGAAACTAAGAAGCTGGAAGTGGAAAATTCTGAACTGAAGGAAAAAGTTTTAAAATTATCCAAAGATATTGGATCTCCTTCTGACTCAGAGAAGTCCATTCCTAGTCTTAACATATTCTGAAAGAATATGACTTGAGCTTTAGAAAATTCTTATCTAGAGGTATTGGTAGAAGTCAACTTGCCTCTATGATATATGCTGTTAGTGGAAACAAGAGAGTTTGCATTGGCTATGAGGGTGATACCCCATACAAACTTGAACCTGTAGATGATATGAAAATCACATACAAGCCATTGTATGATCAGTTCAAGTATGACCACTCCTATGATATTAGGCTCACATCACATGCCAAAAGCTTTCACATCACACACACTAAGAAGCATGTGATGCAACCTAGAAAATATCATGTAACTCAGAATAAGGAATATCATGTTGTACCTCCTATTGTTTATAATGCTAAACCCAAGTTCAATTAGAACTTGAGGAGAACTAACAAGAAAGGACCCAAGAAAATGTGGGTACCTAAGGAAAAGATTATTCCCGTTGCAGATATCCTTGGCTGCAAAGAAGACAAAGGAAAACATGTCACGGTACCTGGACTCTTGGCGCTCTCGACACATGACGGGAAGAAGCTCTATGTTCCAAGGCATGGTGCTTAAATCTGGTGGAGAAGTTAAGTTTGGAGGAGATCAGAAGGGCAAAATAATTGGCTCAGGAACCATAAGTACTGGTAACTCTCCTTCTATAACTAACGTTCTTCTGGTAGATGGATTAGCTCATAACTTGCTGTCCATAAGTCAATTAAGTGACAATGGTTATGACATAATCTTTGATCAAAAGTCTTGCAAGGCTGTAAATCAGAAGGATGGCTCAATCTCATTTACAGGCAAGAGAAAGAACAACATTTACAAGATTGATCTTCAAGATCTTAAGAATCAGAAGGTAACTTGTCTTATGTCTGTTAGTGAAGAGCAATGGGTCTGGCACAGAAGATTAGGCCATGCTAGTTTCAGAAAGACTTCTCAGATTAATAAACTAAATCTTGCCAGAGGACTCCCTAATCTGAAATACAAATCAGATTCTCTTTGCGAAGCATGTCAGAAAGGGAAGTTTTCCAAACCTGCATTCAAGTCTAAGAATGTTGTTTCTTCCTCTAGGCCGCTAGAACTTCTACACATTGATTTGTTTGGCCCAATCAAAACAGCGTCTGTCAGAGGGAAGAAATATGGATTAATCATCTTAGATGATTATAGTCGCTGGACATGGGTAAAGTTCTTAAAACACAAGGATGAGTCTCATTCAGTGTTCTTTGAATTCTGCACTCAGATTCAATCTGAGAAAGAGTGTAAAATCATAAAGGTCAGAAGTGATCATGGTGGCGAATTTGAGAACAAATTCTTTGAGGTTTACTTCAAAGAAAATGGTATTGCCCATGATTTCTCTTGCCCTAGAACTCCATAGCAAAATGGAGTTGTAGAGCGAAAGAATAGGACTCTACAAGAAATGGCCAGAACCATGATCAACGAAACCAATATGGCTAAGCATTTCTGAATACTAAAGATCATCTTGGTAAGTTTGATTCCAAGGCACAGAAGTGTTTCCTTCTTGGGTATTCTGAACGCTCTAAAGGCTACAGAGTATACAATACTGAAACATTGATTGTTGAAGAATCAATCAATATCAGATTTGATGATAAGCTTGGTCTTGAAAAGCCAAAGCAATTTGAGAATTTTGCAGATATAGATATCTCAATATCAGAAGCTGAAGAACCAAGAAGCAAAGTATCAGAAGCTGAAGAACTCAGAAGCAAAGGATCAGAAGATCAAGTTGCTGCTTCTTTAGAGAATCTCAGAATTTCTGAAGAGCCAACTGTCAGAAGATCTTCTAGACTCACCTCTGCTCACTCAGAAGATGTCATTCTTGGAAAGAAGGATGATCCTATCAGAACAAGATCCTTTCTGAAGAATTTCAGTATGGATTCTTGATCAGAATGAGAAGATGAGAAGTTCTAATTTGTTTCAGAATCCTTTTTAAAGCAATACAGCTGTCACCAACTTTTCCAGAAGATGAACACGTGTTCACTCTATTTGGACAAGCATGCCTGCAGTTGATGA
The DNA here is from genome assembly GCF_029867415.1 of Vicia villosa. Lineage (NCBI taxonomy): Eukaryota > Viridiplantae > Streptophyta > Magnoliopsida > Fabales > Fabaceae > Vicia > Vicia villosa. Next base: position 66,124,543 of record NC_081183.1, on the reverse strand, counting down.
GACGCCGCCCTAGGTAACTGTGCAAATCATTTCAAATTTCACGTTATCCCACCTAACGTCATTCATCATTAAATGCGTTTGATTTTCTTGATTCTGTAACTGTTCATTCTCATAAACTCATTGCATTCTTTTTCAAATCCGCTTTTATATAAACATCCATCATCATTTCATTTTCTCTTTTACGCATTCATCTTCTCTCTCTTGTTTATGCATTTCTGCAATCTTTTTGCCCTATTTGATTACCCTAAAAGAAAGAACCCTAGAAATCTCAGTTGTGCAACAATGGCTGCTTCTTCATCAAACATAGCTGGTTCTCCATCTCCTTCTCAACAACATCAACAACAAGAAGAAGAATTGTTCTATCCTCCACTCACTTGCACTATTCCTTGAGAAGATTTAGAGGTTATTTGTGAGTTGATGGTTGATTTTGATAATCTGGCAGAACATCAGTTTAATCTCAGAGAGAATATAGCGTTTCAAGGATGGTCTTCATTATTTCGTGAATTCTGTGGACCAGTCTATCCTGACTTGGTGAAAGAATTCTGGGTTAATGCCTTCGTCATTCCTAAAGCAATCGTTTCTTTTGTTCATGGAAGATTCTTCTCAATCACTAAAGACACATTGAGAACGCTGTTTGATTTGAGAGAGCCTGTTGGTGCTTTTGAACTCTCTCGAAGGGAAAACTGGAATCATGTTCTTGCTGAACTATACCCAGATGTGACGAAAACAAAAGATGTCAGGGATCTGAAGGACATCTACAAAGTCTGGACAAAGATTCTTCTTGGGTGTTTCTATCACAGGAAAGCAACCCATTCTCCAAACTTTGTCAACAGAGATAACAATACATCTTGTATTGCATTGGTACTCAGAACAAGGTTGATGTTGTATACATCATTTTCAATCATATGTGAAATGTTGTAAGTGATACTCGAGATGAGAATAGAACCAAGAAAGGAAACATTATTCCTTTTGGAAGAATCATCACCAATCTTCTGGTTCAAACCAAGATGGTTGAAAGACTGGAAAATGCTGGAGTTGTCAAGGATCTTGTTACTATCACTGGCAGTATCTTGAATGCCAATACCTTGAGAAAGATGAGTCTCATTGAAGCTATTGAAAATGCTCCTCAACCTATTCCAGGCGTCAGAATCAGAAGAGGACCTGTGTTAGCTGACTTTGAAGCGTTCTTCTTAAATGAACAACTAGATATTAAAGTTCAGTATCTGAATGCTGTCAAGAAAGGTAGTCAAAAATCCTCAACTTCTAAGCCTGTAGCTTCAGAAGATGTTTCAGAAGCTGCTCCAGAAGTTGCTGCCAAGAAAGAAAGAAGAAAAAAGCATAAGTTTGATCGTCCTTCTGTCAATGAGGAGGTAAATAATCAAGAAGAAGCTGCTGCAGTAGTTGTTTAAAATGCTGCTATGGAAGAAGTTGTTGCTGAAGAAAATCAAGAAGTTCTAGTTGAAAATGAGAACATAGAACAAGAAGCTGCTGAGGAAAAGAAGAAAAAGAAGAAGTCAAAGAAAGAGGAGAAAGAAGATATTGAGAAAAATGTTGAGAAGGAAGTAGAGAAGAAGAAGAAGAAGATAAGAAGAAGAAAAAGAAAACTGTTGTAGTTGAAAAGAGGTCAGAAGAAGAGGTGATCCAAGAAGAAGTGAATAAGGAAGAAGCAGAGAAGGAAGTTGCCAGAAAGAGAGAACTTGCTCTTGAAAAGATAAAGTTTGTTTATGAGAAGAAGAAGCGAAAAGGACTTGAAGCTGATTCTGAAGGGTCTAAGAAGAAATCCAAAGGTATGCATACTTCTGAACCTGACTTTGTTTCTGTTTTAATTTCAGAATCTGTACCAACAGAAGTTCCTCAACCTTCTCAACTAGAAAATCAACCACAAACAGCCCCTGTTGAATCCCCTCAATTTACCAAAGTTCTCACTCCTCCTCCTTCACCCATAACCAACCCTGCTTCTGACCATCCCATTGATACACTTGTACTAGATATTCAACCCCTTCAAACCCTCTTTCCTCCTCACTCAAATATCTCCATATCTCAACCTCCTCCTCATGCAAACTATTCCCCCATTGCTAACCCTGTCACCAACAATTCACTTGAATCAGACTCTAAAAGTACTGGTTCTATGGCTCAATCGTGAATGCAACTTCACTCCTAAACCCCGTCCTGAACCTGAGCTAGTGGTATTGGACGCTGAGTCAGAAGAAGTAGAATCTTTTCTTTCTCTTGATAGAGAACCCCAACCCTACTTCTTCCTGAACCCAGATTCTACTATCACCAGACTAAAATCCCGCCGGGAATTTTCTATTGGTGTACGTTTTGAAATTTTAAAACTAAAAATGGAGAAAGGTTTAGAGACATTGAAGGCAGCACATCATGCCAGGATGGATGATGTTGAATTGAGAAATCTTTGGAGGATCTTCGGAAGGAAGATGAACTATGGGTTTCTGAAGCTTCAGAAGGCGTGTGAAGCAGAAGCTCCAGGTCATCTTGGATTTCTAAGATCCTATGAAGAATTCTGGGTCAGTCATCTTAAGTGCAGATATTGTCTTGAAGAAAAAGAATTTCTTGATGAGCTTGTAGAAGATGTGTCTGACCAAGCACCTTGTCTTGCCATGGTTATGTGGAAGCCCCCATATTCTGTTCTGACTAGAGATTTCCAGTGGTTATTCAACTGGCTTAGGGAGAATCCTTCTGAGAAGGCACCAAACATGGTTATTCCTGAGGTTGAATACCCTTTAGAAGTTGCTGCTCCTACACCTCCAAGGAATCTGGCTGCAATTCTTCAGGCTCTTGAGAATGGAGCTTCTGATATCCCTGCTCCAGATTATTCGGAAGATGCTTCTATGTCAGAAGCTGATGCTAAGAAGAAAAGTGCAGAGAATCATCCTGCTGAGAAACTTCCTGCTAAGGAAAATCAAGATGATATTCTCATGTTAGATGCTGCAGTGGAGCATGCTACTCCACTGAATGATAGCTGTGAAGCTTCTTCTGGTGAATCCTTTCTTCTGGTGAAGACCATGGAGGCTCTTCAAAAGAATCAAGCTGATATGGCTTCTCGATTGGATAAGCGTGAAGATACTCACAATGAGTTTCGCTCATTCATGAAGACGCAGTCTGAAAGCACTTCTGAGATTCAAAGCCTTCTAGCCAAGATCTTCTCTAGACTAGGCTAGTCGTAGTCATTTGGTCTTAATTGTTTCTTGTTTTTGCATCTGTTTTTTGCATCTGCTTCTCTCCTTGTATCTTCTGATATTTTTTGATGAATCAATGAAACTTTATCTTCTCTCATTTTGTTTGTTTTTTTTTTCATCTGAATCTTTTATATGCTTTTTGATGTTATGACAAAAAGGGGGAGAAAACGGGATAATTGATTTGATTTATTATATCAGTTGCTGGGATTAAGTCTCAACATTCCTAACAAATATTTGCAAGTTCTATGTCTTTGAGATTTTTGCAGGATTGAAGATATTATGAAAAAGCTCAACATGAGAAGCAAAGACATGGGGAAATGCAATTCTGTAAAGAAACATGCTCATGGAAATTGAAGCAAGCTTAGTGCTGTGAAGCTTCAAGATCAGAAGCAAGAAGGAAGAATGTTCTGATATTCTCGTGGCAGAATATGCTCTAACACATTCTTATCCCTTATATGTTCTGATACATATTATATGTTCTGATACATATTTATGATTAATTCATGCTCTGACTTTTGTCGTCTAGTTTGTTCTGAAACATTTCAGGATGTAAAGATGCTCTGATGATGCTCTGGTACATTCAAGAATGTTCTGATACAATCAAGCATGTAATGATTCAAGAAGAAATTCAAAGCTCTGAAGCTGTCCTATGGAAGCAAGAAGCAGAAGCTCTGAATGCTCTGAAATTCTAGGCAAATGTGAACGTCTCAACTAAAATGGAAAATACTCAGGGAAGTCTTTTATGTGTAAATTCTTCCAGTATCTATTTTAGGGGGAGATTGTTAATCTTAGGGGGAGACATATTCACACACTATGTTTATATGCTTATGCTATAACTATGTAATTGTCTTTAGTCATATGATATTCTGATTGCAAATTCATATCAATTATATATGTTTTTGTCATCATCAAAAAGGGGGAGATTGTTAGAACAAGAATTGTTCTGATCAATATTCTTAGTTTTGATGATAACAATGTATATGAATTTTGCTTAAGACAATGTGGTACTCTAATCCTATGCATTTTCCATTTCAGGAAATATATAAAGAGTATGCACAATTCAGCGCAAGAAGCACTGACTCAGAAGGTTCAAGTATGCAACATCAGAACATGCTCTCGCAAGACATCAGAAGATGGTCAAGCAGAATCAGAACATGGTCTATTGAAGCATCAGAAGAACTTGAGATCAGAAGCAGAAGCACTGAAGTTCTTATGGTATCACGCTAGAAGCACTTCAAAGTCAGAAGACAAGAAGATGCGCTGCACCAAGCTGTTTGACTCTGATAAATTCAAACGTTGTATCAACAAACATCAGATCAGAAGCAAGTACAAGATGGCAGGCTACGCTGACTGACAAAAGGAACGTTAGAAGCTATTAAAGGCAAAGTCAGTTAAAGCAGGAAAAGCAAGGCTCGAGGTAGTTGACAAAAGAGTGAAACATTAAATGCAATGCTGTACGGATCACGCAACGCATTAAATGCTCCCAATGGTCATCTTCTCAAAACGCCTATAAATAGAAGTTCTGATGAGAAGCTGAATATGAACTCTTTGCACAAAAATACAAAAACGCTGTCAAATTCAAAAGCTCTCAAACTTCATCTTCAACCTCACTCCATTGTAATATCTTAGTGAGATTTAAGCTTAGAACTTAAGAGAAATATCACAGTTGTGATTATAGCTTATTAAGAAGCATTGTAATACTCTTGTAAGAATTTGTTTACATTCATTTGTAAAAGGTTCCTAGAGTGGTCAAGGTGTGATCAGAATACTCTAGAAGACTTAGATGGTATCTAAGTGGAAAACCATTGTAATCAAGGTTGATTAGTGGATTAAATCCTCAGGTGAGGTAAATCACTCTAAGGGGGTGGACTGGAGTAGTTTCGTTAACAACGAACCAGGATAAAAATCATTGTGCAATTGTTTTTATCTTAAGAGTTTTTAAAGTCACACTTATTCAAACCCCCCCTTTCTAAGTGTTTTTCTATCCTTCACCTAGTACTAGACCCGTTTCTATGGCACTGTACATGATGTCCGCATCAGAGTTGTCTGAATTGAAGAAGCAATTGGAGGAACTACTTGAGAAGAAGTTTGTGAGGCCTAGTGTGTCGCTGTGGGGAGCTCCAGTGTTGTTGGTTAAGAAGAAAGATGGAAGTATGAGACTTTGTATTGATTACAGGCAGTAGAATAAGGTGAAAATCAAGAACAAGTATCCACTTCCAAGAATAGATGACTTGATGGATCAATTGGTTGGTGCTCGTGTGTTTAGCAAGATTAATTTGAGGTCGGGTTATCATCAGATTAAGGTGAAAGATGAGGATATGCAGCAGATGGCTTTCAGAACACGTTATGGACATTATGAGTATTCTGTGATGCTCTTCGATGTTACTAATGCGTCAGGGGTATTTATGGAGTACATGAATCGTACTTTTCATGAGTATTTGGATCGGTTTGTGGTGGTGTTTATTGATGATATTTTGATTTACTCTAAATCAAAATTAGATCACGTTGAACATTTGAAGTTGGTATTGCAAGTCTTGAAAGAAAAGAAGTTGTATGCTAAATTGTCCAAGTGTGAGTTCTGGTTGAAAGGAGTTAGTTTTCTTGGTCATGTCATTTCTGGTGATGGCATTGTTGTGGATCCGTCTAAAGTAGAGATTGTGTTAAGATGGAAAATCCTAAGTCGGCTACCGAGATTCAAAGATTTTTGGAATTAGCCGGTTATTATAGAAGATGGAAGAACAGTGGCGGGCACCAAAGGATTCTGCTGGTCCACAGCGTGAAGAGAGGGCCTAATACCAGCCGGGGAAGACGAGGAGGTTCCAGATCCTGCGGCCGGAGAAGGCTGCATGTGGGCCAGCCGACTACCAGGGCCCCTCCTTCCCCCCTTGGCCTTACTCTGGACATGTATACGAATCCTATCTTGACGAGTGGCCATCGATCCTACAAAACAGATGAACAGAAAGTTAGTCAATAAAATAAAAAACGATCATCTAAACACTTAAGCGGAAAATAAAGATGGTACAGAGCATGTACTGAGAAGGGCCATGACGTCCTCCACCGAGCCACACTCAACTTTGACATTAATATAATGGGGTTCCATTACTGGCTCCCCATCCTCATCAATTACCGGCTGTCCGGGGCGATCAACCTTCTGAACCGGGGAAAAACTCTGCACAAAGTCGAATAAAACCTTAAAGTCATCCCGACCATACTCGCTCAGCTCATCGACCTGAGTTATAAACTAGTCAGCTGAGTACCCAAAAATGATCAAACGACCACTAGAACCGGAACTTCGACCTCCTCCTCATCCTCGCATCAGCAATATCATTCCTGACTGGACGTCCCTAAGGGTCCAACATCGGCACATGGTCGAACACAGTGTTCCGGGGGAATACCGATTGCGGCCGGAGAAGAAAGTATTGTGTCTTGAAATGCTTGAGGGAGTCAGAAAAGGGCTTGAAGAGCTTCTTCGACTGCTTTAGGGAGACCCATCCCACCGACCATGCTCCGTCTTGTTTGCACGGTAAAACAGTAAAAGAATAACGAGATTGTGGCCCCGATTTCAAGGTTTTGTCATGTAAGCTCAAACGCCCGGAGAAAAGCAATTGAATTTGGGTGGAGTTGACTCGGTGCTAGCTCAAGATGGTTAAAAACATAAATATGGAAATCAATAAAGGGCACCCAGAACCCCATCTCCCGGAAAAAAACCTCGTCCATAGGAATCAAATTGGGCGGATAGACATCGCACACCTGCTCATCTTCACCGGGCACAGACATAACCCAGTCATTTGCGTCCAAGTTCCCCCCGGATCCACATATCTGCCGACATCAGTATGCACATCAGAACTATCAGTGGCGAAATAACTTTCCAAATTTAGAACCTCAGCTATCGTCCATTCATCCACAATAGGCCTCCTTTGAATAGGTGGAGTGGCGGAAGAAGACGCCTTGCTAGAATAGGGCACCCTATTATCCCCAGATTCGGCCATGATCACTTGAAAAGCAAAGGAGATAAGTGAATTCGAAAATGAAATCAAATCCACCCTTCCACCTCTGATTAAGTGAAAAGGCGTGAAACTGGCTCAGAGACAAGCGGTTTCTAGGCAGGCCCCTCCTCGAAAATCAAGTCACCGTAAGCGAATAGCGAAAAGTTGCTAAAAACCCAAGTTGCGAATAAAACCCACTAAATAATTTAAAAAACACACACAAATAAGCAAACTTTGATCAAAATCTAACATCAAGCTCAAAGTACGAAGCCAGAAGAACCCGTAGCAATGAGATACGGGTTGACTTCCAGCAACAGTGAGAAATAAGGGTTCACCATCGTGAACCACCAACACCACCAAAAGAAGAGACTGTAACTGTCGTGTATACTACCTTAACCGCATGCAAACCTAAATCAAAACTCGAAAAAGGCGGTAAAGCAGAAGAAGTAAGGAATCACGCTTACCAGGAGATGTCTGAGGAGAGGTGAAGTAAGAAGAACTTGAGAACTCGTACGGTGGAGGAGACATCAGAGATAACAACGAGCGATCAAGAAACTGGAAAGTTCAAAGGAAACATAAAAGCTTAAACAAGGAGAGGTTTGAAGTATTTATAAGCGCTGAAGCCCTCACATGACACGTACGCTTAAGGCTTAGGAAGAGATAGGGCCATCATTAAACCCTGAACCCTAATCGTTAGGCTAGCAATCATCACACCTTAACTGCCACACAGAACTCGAGGTTGTCACTCACACGTCACTTCTCCATCTAAGCAACCATTCCACTCAAGCACCGCCTCCTAGTCCGGCGAGAGGCCACATCTCTCATCAAACTTTCCCACGTGCCCGTCGAGGGCTACCATAAGTCGTCGCTTCCACGCTCAAAAGCAATGACTTGGGGGCCTCCTGTTCTGGACTAGCCCAATTATTTGAATTGGCCCAATCCACACCTTGGCCCAATAAGCATTGGTCCAACACACGCTGCCCACAGGCAAAGGCACATCCCTTTCTACTAGGCACGACTGGTGACCAATCGAGTACGTGGGGACCCCGTCCTCTGCAACGGCTAGTTCCCTCGGGCACGACCGGTCGGAACATTGTCTAATAGTCTCCTATATTCTGGGCCGCAAATAGCGCCCAAACCCACGAAAGTAGGGGATCCAATCCACTCCAAAGAGACCATTATAAATAGCCCTCTACCCCTAGAGGGCAACATAATTCATTTCTCTCACCCAAAATATAATACTCTCTATTGTACCTCTTTGTTCCTTCACTTAATTTCGCATCAGAGTGCCTTGCAGGTACAACCCTTTTTTTCTCTCACCCATCGCCATAGATCAAGCCTACCGTTGCTGGCCACCTGTTCAACCATAAAGAACAAAATCAATTATTATTCAACAATGATAATCCACCAAGATAAATTAAGATCATAATAATTAATTAACAACACCAAACACATCCAAACAGTAGCTAATTATCAACTAAAATGTAAAATAACATAAACAATGTTTTCATCATTACTAACCATCATATAGTGTTACACAACAAGTAAAACAACATTATTAAGTCCTCAAGTTCACATCTAACATCTAGTGGATTTTTTTCTCAATTTTATCCATAACATAGGCAGTATCACATAATCAAACTAGTTTGTAATCTAGGGATTTCTTATACAGTAGTCCCAAATTCGTTATTCCTTTCTAGTAGATACATAAAATATTAGGTTTAGAAGTTGTTAAGTAAAGCAAGTATCTAATCATACCTCTGTACAGATTCTGACAGACTTTGGAGCTTTTTTTTCCTCTTTGCTCATATTGCAGGTTGGAAACATTGTAGTTGTCATGATTTTGCAACCATCTAGCTTGAATTCCCCCATAAGTTCCTTTGTGTATTTAGTTTGATGAACATAAACTCCATCCTTGCATTGATTAATTTGAATTCCAAAGAAAAACTTTAGCTTTCCCATCATGTTCATCTCAAACTCACTCTACATTGTCTTAAAAAACTCCTTGCAAAAAATAACATTAGTAGAACAAAAAATGATATTATCAACAAATACTTGAACAATTAAGATATCATTTTTCAATGTCTTTTTAAACAGTGTAGTGTCCACTTTACCCTTTTGAAAACCATTTTATAATATTAAATTACTCAATCTCTCATACCAAGCTTTAGGAGTTTGTTTGAGTCCATTGAGTGATTTTTAAAGTTTAAAAACATATTCTGGATGGATAGAATCCTTAACCCATGTGGTTGTTTGACATACAATTCTTCAGAGATGACACCATTTAAAATGCACTATTAATATCCATTTGATATAGAATGATATTATGATTAATGGCATAAGATAAGAGTAACCTAATTACCTCTAATGGCATAATTAGAGAAGTCAATACCTTCTTCCTAACTGTAGCCTTGTGCTACAAGTCTAGCTTTATTTCTTACGACTTCTCCTAGTTCATTGAGCTTGTTCCTGCAGACCCATTTTATTCCAATAATGTTCTTCTAATGAGGTTTGGGTACCAAATTCCAAAAATCATTTCTTTGAAATTGATTCAACTTTTTTGCATTGCCACAATCCATCCATCATCAGATGTGCTTGATCAACACAAGTAGGTTCAATCATGGAGATAAGTCTTAACATAGAATGTCCCTCTCAAAATGTAGATCTTGTCTTCCTAGGATTATCCTTATTTCTAATTATTAGATCTTTTGGATGAGAGGACTTGTATTTCAAAGTGTTTTAGGATTGTATTGCTTCTTGAGAACCATCACGAGCCTGTTCAGAAGCTTCTTCATCTAGATAAGCTTCAAAAGTTGTTTCTTTTTTTCTTTTCTAACGCACAACTCTAATATGAAATTATGTTCTAACGTACTTTCTCTTTTTTACTATTTAAAATAAAACTCTCAATTTAAAAAAAGAAATAAGTAAATTATTATTTAGATAAAATTAAAATTATATGCAAAATACGATTTAGATAGGTCATTAAAATTAGAACAAGTTGAAGGTTCGAAAAACACAATAAGGGGGGTTGGATTGGCTTTTTGATAAAATAAAAACTTATGACACGTTTGGTTATCTTGGATGGTTTGAACTCAAACTACTCTAGTCCACCCACCAAGGTGATTTTGCCTCTCTCCTACGAGGACTTAATTCACTAAATAAAACATGATTACAACAACATTCACAATGACAATCGTCAAAGTCTTCTTTTGAAAAATAAAAACCCGGTTTCTCAAAGAACAATAACAACAAAACTTAATCTTATGTGTTTACAAATATGCTTCTAATAAGTTGTATCACAACTGTGATGTATACACAATGTTTAAGAACAATGTACAAAAACAATAAAAGAGTGAATAGTAATTCGGGAGCTTTTCGTAAAAGTTTGTGCGTGAGAAATATTGTGTTTAGCTTCAGTAATGTCTTCAATATATAGTGGAGCTTTTTAATCGTTTGAGAGACATAATTTTCATTTTTGGAATGTTGAAATAATATGATTTAAGACCTTTCCAAAGATAGAGATTATGTCCGTAGAATTGATGATCTGACCGTTAATAAGAGATCTTGAGTTAAATACTTCGTAAAAGAAATGAGTATTAGATCATTACATCAGCATTGGTACGAGAAGCTTTTTTGTATCAGAGCTTTATCAGAACTTCTGCTTCTGAAAAATCACGGTCAAATCCTGAGCAATCGACACCCTTACTACTTTCATCTTAGAGAGCTTGTTGTAATGGCTTTCAGAACATGATCTTCTTAGAATGGAGATCAAGTAGCAAATACTTCTTGTTCTTGTGGACTTCCTTCAAAGACATCATAACTTTTTATTCTTGTAAACCTCTCTCTAGATGAAGCTTTCTAATATTATGAGACAAATGTTCAGACTATCTTCTTTTTATAAGCTTCCCTCAATGCAACCTTCTGCTTTGAATCCTATTTCAGAACTTCTGAAACACAAATAAATGATTAGGGAGCATATATGTTCTTATTAAAATTATGTGTTTGTTATCATCAAAACTATTTCAAATATGTAGAACCAAAATTTGTTCTAACAATCTCCTCCTTTTTGATGATGACAAAAACTCATATATTTTGAATAAATAATTAACATAATAGACATCAGAAACTCCCCATGAGTTAGAAACTCCCCCTGAGTTTAATAATCAAAAGATTTAAATTAGAATACTTCCCTGATTATGTTCTTGAAATAGAAGCTTATAGAAGTCTTTATCCATAAGTTTCCTATTCTTAATAAATGATTTAACAAATATATTAAATAAAAAATGTTTGAGGCATTAGTCCAGGTAAAATGTTATGAATTCAAAATATTCTATGTTCTCCCTCTTTTTGTCAATAATAAATAAAATGCATAAACATACACAGTTAATAAAGAGACAAAACATTCATTCATTTAATAATTCAGAAGAAGTGAGAACATAACATTAAAGATCAAAAGAAAACAACAGAAGACATAATAGAATATATACAATTAAGGTTGTGAAGCCGATGGGAGTCTTGTAATCAACGTGGCCAGAAGATCCTTGATCTCCTTGCTGGACTTCTCTTGTGCACCCAAGATGTCTTTGATTTCCTTATTTGTTTCACCTTGTTTGTCCAGTCTGGCTCCAACAGCTTCATTTTCCTTCTTCTATTCTTCCAGAGTTTTCAAAACCAAAGAGGATGAAACTTCAACAGAGGAATTGGGAGACTTAGAACCTATTATCGTCACTGCTAGTTCAGAAGAAATATCAGCAGACTTGTCTTCCTCTATAAATACAACCATTGGTTGAGATTCAGGAGATATCTCTTTAACTTCTGAATTATGTTTCTCCACCCATGGTTGGTTGTCTAGATGAGGAACCAATTTGTCTGCAAAGAGCTTTAGAACTTGATCTTTGAATGCCCTTAGATGATCACATAAGTTCTATTGAGAAGGTCATAGCTGAGTTCCTTTATCTTCAGCGATTCTTTGTTGAACCATTTTCTGAACTAGGTCTAGAGAGAGTCAGAGGCAGCTGGATTTACATTATCCAAACATGTTTTCTTCATAGCATCAATCCACCCCTGTATTTTAGTCTTAAAAGCCATCATATATTTATCAACATCTGATTTGGATGGCTTTGGTGCAGGTTTAGGAGTTCCTAATTTTTAAGAAGATGAGACAAGTTTGTCCCATGTTTCTAAGTCAATAATAGTTATGAGGTCTTCTTTAGAAGGTCCTGGTGGAGATGGACTGTCTAGATTGATAAGAGGGAGCTTGGAGGAGTTGATTCAAAAGGGGATGAAATAAAATGATAGGGAATGATAATAGGTAGTTTTTCGAGAGAAAAATCAGTACCAGAGGCAGGAGCTATTTGTCAAGAGGGGTTATTTGGATTTTTTGTTTAGGGAGCGTCAGAAGATGGTTTAAAGTGTTCAATGTCTTCTAGAACTTGAGCAAGTTCTGGTTGATTAGAAGGTGGGTCATTTTGAGAGTTTGGTGGAATGGAGGTGTCGACTTCCATATCAAAGTCGTCAACTGTTTGAGGTGTTGCTTTTTCAGTAGGATGTTGGGATGGCGATGTTTCAGATGTTGATAAAAAGACAGGACTCATAACTGAAATAAAAAATGAATTACCTTTCTTTTTAGCGGCTTTAGGAGTCTTCTGAGAGGTTCCTTCACCAGCTTTTCTGTTGTAATTTTTTCTGACGATCACATCTGGAGGTGGTTTCCTGAGGTCTCGAATGTTGACTTCTGGAATTATTCAGTCACTTTTGGATGGAAACAGTGCCATGGATGCATGTATTAGATGAATGACCTAAATGAAATATGTATATGGATGTAAGCCAGATAAAAAGGGGTAGGACAAATTTGGGGTGTGACATTAAGTATTGAGCAGTTGCTCGAAAAATCTACAAAGTGTCGATGGAAGACAAAATTATAAGATTTGTCGAATCAAGTGGAAGGTTAATCTCGAAGGCCCGTATGTCTCAGAATAGAACCTTCAAGATTGAACTTAATGTGATAGAGAACAAGTGCCTTGCGACTGCAGCTAGCAGAGATGAATGGATATGGCACTATCGACTTGGCCATATCAACTTCAATGACATCAAAGAGTTGAAAAGAAGAAATATGGTTTCAGGATTACCAAAAATCGATACTGCAAGAGAAGTGTGTGAAGAATGTGTGCAGGCGAAGCAACACAAGAACAACTTCAGCAAGGATGCCGGAAGCAAGTCGAAGGCAATCCTTGAGGTCATAGACTCTGGTGTATGTGGTTTAATCCAGGTGTATTCGAATGGAGGTAAAAAATACTTTGTCATATTCATAGATGATTTAGTCAAAAAATGTAGACTTACCTGATCAAGAAGAAAAGTGAAATGATCGATGTATTTACCAAGTTCAAATCTATGGTCGAAAGGCAACATGGGAGAAAGCTCAAGGTTCTGAGGACTGATGGTTGTGTATAATATATGTTGAAACACTTCGACATGTTATGTGAGAAAGAGGAGATTGTGCATGAGGTGGTGCCACCCTATACTCCAGAGCAGAATGAAACTAGAGAAAGGAAGAATCGAACCATCATGAATATGGTGAGAAATATGTTGAAAGACAAGCATTTACTTAAAGATTTTTGGGGTGAAGCCCTTTCGACATCAACATACATTTTGAATAGATGTTTGACGAAGAAGCTAGAAAGAATTATGATAGAAGAATATTTGTCTGGTGTGAAGCCTAGCTTGAGTCGTCTGAAGGTATTTGGATCTTTAGCACATAGACATGTTCCATATCACTTTAGAAGAAAACTTGATGACAAGTCGAGTCAGATGATCCTAATAGGATATCATTCGACTGAAGGATACAAGTTATTCGACCAGTGAATAAGCAAATAATGATCATCAGGGATGTGATCATTGATGAGCTTAAGGAAGGGTATTAGAATGATAATTTCAAGAAATATTCAGTGAAAATCTTATGCGAAGAACCAACCACTGAAGTCGAAAGAGAAGAAGTTTGACAAGAAGAAGTCATAAGTCATGTAGGTCCAATCACACCTCATAGAACAAGACATATGCCTGATAGGTTGCAAGAATGTGTGATTAGATCAGATGATGTGGTCAATGATGAAGTGACTAGTACATTACGCTTTCTACGCAGATGTTGAACCTGTCAATGCAGTTGAGGCATTGAAGGATTCAAAGTAGGTGAAAGCTATGAATGAGGAATTAAATCCCATCAAAGTCAACAACACTTGGTCACTTGGTGAATAGCCTCAAGGCAAGAAAACAATTGATGTGTGTAACACCCGTATTTAATTAAATATTTTAATTAAATATTATTGAGTAATTTCTGATTAATTGTTGATTATCTCGAATATGTGGTTTAAGTCGTTAAGTTGATAGTCGGGTAGAATTAGTCGAGAAATTAATATTAGAAATAATATTAGTTTAATAGAACTATTAAGTAAATAGTTGAGTTAAAAATTATGTGTGGTATTAGCAAATTGGAGGTGTCTTTTATTAGGCCCATTAGGATTTTCATAGACCTAATATTGTGTTAGAAGTGAGGCACGGTTTGGCTATCGGGCAAAAAAACAAAAAGAAAGGCCACTTAGAAAGAAATTAGGTTACTTAGTGTTTTTCCAAGACCAAGTAGAAGTACCAAGAAAAATAGAGTTTGTGCTAGCAGTTGGGGAGTTCAAGGGTTTCTGTGTCTTAGAGTTGTAAATTCCGATAGAAAGTTCGAGCTTCCTTCAATCCAATCAGGTAAGGGTGGGGTTTGACTAATATAATCTATTGTATGATAGTTGTTATGTAGGATTTAGAGTTGTATGAATTTCCTGTCAATTCTGTGTTTTTGTGATGAAAATTGATAATCGATTGAGTTTTTGTCCGTATTATTGATGATCACTGACGAAAGAGAGGAAAATTTATGTCGTTGTGCTATGTACTTAGGTTGATTAACCTGAAAAATTATAGTGAGAAATTGTAAGGATCAGTTATATTTTTGAATTGGAAGAAAACTGGAAATATAGGATAGACGGGTTATATATGAACAATAATGGCATTTGAAGAAGATGAAGTTGGAGGCGGGGGGCTCCACATTTGGAGAAGGGCGCCTCCCCCCTTGTACATGTTAGGAGACCCGGGTCTCCACTCTTGGGGAAGGGCGCCTCTAGTGGCACCTTCAAAAGAAAAAAAACTTGTTTTGTTTTCATTATGTAACTTAGGTGATGACTCACTCTATTTAGTATTAAGTGTCCGCTTGCATATAGGTGATGATTTAGTAGGTTTAGCATAATATTAATTATGTTAGTAATTCAATTAGATCTCAAATAACTAATATTACTAGGAGATATTTTATGAAGTCGCAGAAATGGAAATTAAGCTGAAAAAAGGTAACTGGCAGTAGCAATAACTTGGTAATAGCATGGTTAATTTTAATGATATGTGTAGCAGAAAATTAGATAGATGCTAGAAAAAGGATTAATAATGAATGGCATATTAGCATTATATATCAATGAAATAATAGAGAATAAATAGAAATTAGTAGCAATAACAGATGGTAAGAGCAGTGCCGAATAGTCGAATTGGTAGGATTAAGCGGTATAATAAATTAACCGGTATCTAATGAAAATTATCGGGGTAACTAAGATTAATTATTATATAATTAGGATTGGTTTATTTTGTTGAAAATATGTTGGATACACTAACTTGCAGGTACATCCGAGTAAGTTGATTCGTCCGATTTATGGACATTGTTTGATTATAGGTCCTATGACTAATGTTTGTGTTGTTGATTTAGTAGTAGGCCTATGGCCAGTGTTGAAGCGTTGTTGAGTACCTTTTTATTGGTATAGTGTTGATAAGTTGTTGTGTTGTGACGTTGATTGTCGTTGTTATACGTGGTTGTTGCATTCATTACATTTGCATGATTAAGTTGGACTTGATGGAATTGATTAATTTGACCTTGATGGCACCCTGATAGTTGTTGAAATGCCTCGATAACATGGCATATGATTAAGTTGGGAGTTGTACCCCGATGGATCCACATGCATTTGCATAGTCGAGTTTCATGTTAAGTTGCATTTTGACGTTGTTGTTATTGCTATGTTGAATTGGTTGATTGTTGTATTTGTGGTTGTTTATGAATGCGGTGACTATTGTATGATTCTATGTCTAATATATCAATTATCACACTTTTCTTATGTATTTTGATATCTCACGCTTTCTTTGTTTTCGCCGTTGCCTTTATATTGGTAAAGTGCAGGTAACGAGGAGTAAAGAGTTATTAGCTTTTGGGTGTCGTTGCTCTGATACGTAGCACTCAAGGAAAAAAACGCCTGTTTTGATTTATGTTGTTATTTCCGCTAAAGTTGAATTTGGTTGTTTTTTTTTTGAGAACTTTGTTGTTGATTTAAGTTGTTGAAAGATGCTATGATTACTCGTAGTTTTTAAGTTGAATTATTTTCCGCTACAGTTACTTAATTAAAGATGAATCATTGAAACTAAATACTTGTTGAAGTTCTTTACTTTATTTTGATGTTATGTATCTGTTTTGAAGATTAAGTTGTCCGTTGTTGGTTTGAAAGTTGAATGTAATACCTCAAGTTTGTTGAAGTTTTTAAATTACTCTGATTTTTATTATTATAGACGTTGGGTAGATTTGGGGTGTTACAATGTGAAGTGGGTATACAAGGTGAAGTGTAATCCCAAAGGGGAAGTGACTCGACATAAGGAAAGACTTGTGGCGAAAGGATTTCTTCAGAATGAAGGAATCGACTTTGATGAAGTTTTTTTGCACCTGTTGCCAAAATCAAAACAATCAGGTTTCTTGATGGTTTGGCAAACATGAACAATTGGCACGAGTGTCAAATGGATGTTAAATGTACATACCTAAATGGACCCTTAGACGAAGAAATATATGTTGCACAACTAGTTGGGTTTGTGAAACATGGCGAAGAAAGTAAGGTGTACAGGTTGCATAAAGTCATGTATGGACTTAAGAAAGCTCTAAGAGCTTGGAATAAGAATATTGGAAGCTTTCTAAGGGAGAATGAATTTGTAAAGTGCACAACTGAATAGGAAGTATATGCAAGAAGAAGCAAGATTGAATTTCTTATACTATATCTCTATGTCGATGACTTGTTGATAACAAGTAGTTGCAAAAAAGAGATCGAAAACTTCAAAGGTAGTCTTAGCATGGAATTCGAAATGTCAAATCTCGGCGACATTTCATATGTCCTTGGCATCGAACTCTACAAGAGTAGTAGAGGCTTGATGATACATCAAAGAAGATATGCAAGTGAAATTCTCAAGAGATTTGAGATGGAAGAAAACAACTCAACTTCGAAACCTACAAAACCAAGACTGCAATTGTCGAAAGAATCAGATAAAGATGATGTCGACCCAATCCAGTACAAAAGATTTATTGGGTCATTCAGATACCTTTGTTACACAAGGCTTGAATTAGCATACAGTGTCGGTATAGCTGTCAATATGGGCTACCCGACCCTAAACGGGTCGCCCTAGCGAGCTCTGGGCTTTTCAGGGCTGGGCCAAAAAGTCCCTGTATAATATGGGCTCGAGATTTACTACCCGAGCCCGACCCTAGATGGGCTTCGGGCTACCCGGCCCTAAATGGGCTTTTTAATTTAAAAAATTAAAATAAAAACTCCATAATATTTATTATAAATAAAATTAAAAATTATGTTATTTTAAACATAATACATTTTTAAGTACTATATTATCTCTTATAAATACTATAATGTGTTTCTAAATACAATATATGTCTAAATTGTATAAAATAATACTTGAATATTTATTATAAGAGAAAAACTAATATAATATGATGAAAAAATGTTGATTATATTAATGTATAATATTTGGAAAAATACTCTTTTTGGCCCCTTATGTTAACCTCGGGGTTCATTTTGGTCCCTTAATTTCAAAAAGTGTTATATTGGTCCCTTAACTTTTCAAAAGGTGTCATTTTAGTCCTTTTTGTCATATTAGCGACGAAAATAGCGATCGATTTTTGATTTTTTCCGTCGCTAATGTGACAAAAATGACTAAAATGACACCTTTTGAAGAGTTAAGGGACCAATGTGACACTTTTTAAAGTTAAGGGACCAAAATGAACCCCGAGGTTAACATAAGGGACCAAAAAAGGTATTTTGCCATAATATTTAAAAGAGAAAGATTGAATAAAATAGAGATAAAATTTAGTGAAGTGAGAAAAATCAATATGCTATTTTGGAGTCAACTACCTAACTAAGATTAGAATATGCCTATTAACACCCTAATTTGCCCTTTTTGCTTTTTAAAATTTGCACTAAACAATGTCCATTGTGGTAATTTGCTAAATCAAAATCCTTATGAACCAATAATATCTCTCCTTTATTCCAAATGGCACCCCTTTCTCAATTTTTCATTTGCTTTGCCCATAATATCTATTCATTATGCCTTTGATCCATTGGTTAATACGGTACACGGGTAAACCATATTACACGTTAGACAAAACCCTTTAATATTTCCCTCTCTTTTGCATTTTAACCATCATTCTCCAACCAAGTCTTCTCTCACCCCTTTCCTAGCGCAGAAACCAGGCTTCCATCACACCTCCATTGAAGAAAAATCGGTAATACTCTCCCTTTTCTCCCTTATCTCTTCTTCTTCATGAATGACTGATGCTTCACGGTATATGACTGTTGCTTCCCGAAACTCTTCCTTCTGCGTTTTGGTTGTAGCCTTGATCCTGAAACTCTTCCTTCTTCGTTATGATTTTTAAACTAACGTTTTCGTTTTAGCCTTGATGTTGTTCATTTCTTCCCTTTCTCAAAGTTCTGATTTTTAAACTAAAAGTTCTGATTTTTTTAACTCAAACTTCTGATTTTCGGTCAAAGTACTTTGAAACAAAATGTCAAAGTAACTATAAAGTTTTGATTTTTAAACTATTTATGTTCTTCATTTCTCCCTTTTCTCATAGTTCTTATTTTTAAACTCAGAGTTCTGAAACAAAATGTCAAAGTGACTATAAAGTTTTGATTTTTAAACAAAATGTCCAAGTAACTGATTTTGTTGTTAGAGATTTTAAGCATATGGAAACAAAATGGCAAAGTTCTGATTTTTATACTAATGATGTTATTTTCTCATGATGTTGCTTTTATGAAGTTCGTATCTATTAAGAACATCTTATTGTCAAAGTTCTAATTTTTATACTACTGCTGCAGGTTTTGTCAAAGTAACTGATTTTGTTGTTAGAGATTTTAAGGATATGGAAACAAAATGGCAAAGTTCTGATTTTTATACTAATGGGTTGTGGGCTTCAATTTCAAGGGAAGAAGAAGAAAAAGCATATACGATGTAAGCTTTTTTTGCTGGTATTTAATATTTTTTTTGTTACAACAAACTGTCCTCAATCACCATTTTGATGTTCATGTTCAGTTTCTATTGTTACTCCATTATGAAATGAATTATCAGAGTATGTTATTCTAATAATTTTTACTTCTTTATGTGTAGATCTATCGAATGAAGCAACCCAAGATAATTTTGCTTATATTTGTATTTGGAAAAATTGTTCTGACAATGTCAATTCATTATGGAAAAATTGTTCCTCTGTCAATTCATTATGGACAGTGAATTCATTATGTTGTTGGAGTAATAGTTTATCAAACTCAACAAGTGGAATCAAATGGCTTAGTCTTGGTGAAGGGACCATTGAAATGCATGTCTTTTTCTCCATCATGTTTGATTGAATTTTGAGATAGGTGATAAAAGATATGATATATAGATTGACAATTACTATGATGCTTTTATATAATCATGTTTGATAGCATAGGAAATAGAATTGAGTTATTCTATAATTTACTTTGTAAGCTCTTGTGTATGTGATCTTTATATATGGAATAATTCTTGATCATATGGAATAATTTCCGCTTATAAAGAGTAAGTGTTAGTTTTAGAATTGGTTTCGTTTACCCTTCAAAATCAAACTATCTTTGAGTGCTGACAGTAAATATAAGGAGTAGTTATAGGTGCACATTGCTTATACAATATGTCATCTCATTTGGACCCTTAGGCGAAGCAGTGTGAGGTTGAACCAAATAAATCACCACAGTTTGATCCTTTCGCGTTATAGTTTGAGGGTGAACTATAACATTCATATAAGTTTGAACTACATGACCAATCATATCAGCTGGTCCATTAGACGAAACAGTGTGAAGTGCGAGGTTGCATTACCTCATTTTGATCCCTTGATACCATAAGTTATGGATGACATGAGAAATGTGTTCAGTTTTTTCTTTTACCTCATTGTATGGATCTTCCATCCTCCCACGTGCGATGATGTGATTCCATCTCGATTGAGGTTGCAATAGCTGCCATCATAAAAAGCCACACACCAACGATTGAATTACACTGCAATTCTACATTATAGCTCCATGATTGACAACCCAATTTTAAGGTGACCGCAAAATACTGACAATTTCTCGACATATTCAAGGTGACATGATTTGTTTCACCACTATTAGCTTAAAATATGTTTGTTACTGTTAGAATTCAACCAGCATCATATCCTTAACATAGACAAATAAGTTGCTGAAATGCTTGAGGAATCCATCAGCGAAATTAATTACGTTTCTATATATGTGTCCATACAAATGTGTGCACATACAAATTTGTATTCTAAATGAAAGTGTCCTAAGACCTGTTAGAGATTTTGTGAGACTTTGTGATATGTTTATTTAAATTTTAATCTATAGATGGTCTACCAAATACTTCAATTTTTTGAAAAACTTGTATGGACACTAATATACTCATAAATAGTGACATTTTCATTTAATCTATGTGATGAAAATTTTATTATTGAAATGTTTATTTTAAGAAGATCAATATTTTTTTATTATAAAAAACATGACACTGATAGTGACATTCTTTTATGTTATTTGATAGTGATTTACTTGGAATTAGCTTATTTATATTTTATCTGGTTTTTTTAAGTATAACAAAATGGAAATGGTTCTTTTTAATAATTATTAGTAATAATATGCATGTTGAAAAATCTAAAATCAATTACTATAACAAAATTTACAGTATAAGTATACAAATAATTAGACATATATAAATACATTAAGTGCATTATTCCATTATTTTTATTGATGTTTTAATAATTTAAGAAATAAATGAATTAACCTGTGTGGACGCACGAGTATTCTACTAGTAAGATAATATAAATATTAATATATTTTTTTAAAATTTATAATTATGCGGGCCTGATGGGCTACCCACGACCCATATGGGCTAGCCCTAATGGGTAGCGGGCTTTTCAGAGCTGGGCTAAAAAGACCCTGAAAAATATGGGCTCTAATTTTAAGACCCAAGCCCTATGATTTTCCATGTCTGGCGGGCCGGTCCATATGGGCTAGCCCATTTTGTCAGCTCTAAGTGTCGGTATGATGAGTAGATTCATGCAGAAGTCAAATGTATCACATCTAGTAGCGGCGAAGAGGATACTAATGTATGTGAAAGGAACTCTCGACTATGGCATTTTGTTTCCTGCAACTGATAACGGAAAAACATTCTAGTTAGAAGGTTACACCGATTCAAGTTGGTGTAGTGATGCCGAGGGTCGAAAATCCACAATAGATTATGTGTTTATGTTAAATGGAGCACCAGTTACTTGGAGTTCGAGAAAAGATCTCGTAGTGGCACTATCATTATTTGAAGCATAGTGCATAGATGCTTCCCTCTGTGCATGTCAAGCAACATGGATGGTGAATCTGGTCGAAGAGACTACAACAAAAGATCATGGAGCAATTACCATGAAGATCGACAACATGTCAGCTATCAATCTGGCGAAGAACCCGATAACATATGATCGAAGTAAGCACGTCGAAATGAGGTTCCACTATCTTCGAGAGTAAGTAGCTATAGGAAAGATGAACTTGGAACACGACAGAAGTGAGATTCAGATTGTAACATCATGATCAAGGGTGTGTAGGTCGAAGTATTCATAAGACTAAGAGCAATGATAAATGTAGATAACTTAGACAAAATGAATTAGATTGTGTGTTAAATCGTAATTCCTTGCGTCGAAGCAGGCTACTCGACAGAAGGAAGGTTGTGTCGAAATACTCTAGCTTAGTGTGTGTCGAAATATTGAAGGAGTTGCCTCGATAGGTATTTCGACTTAGGTCTAATCTTGTAGTGTTTGGGCCTTGACCTAGAGAGCAAGCTAACCTAAAATTATAAATAGAGGGAGTAACCCCTATTTTGTAACAAATTGAGCATTCACAGAATTTCCAGTTGCAAATGAATAAGAGGTTTTCCACAGTTTGTGGGCAGAGAGAAACTCTGCAGAAAATCATCATCTTCCTTCTTTTATATTTTTGTAAACCCTAATCTTTTGCTTTCCAAATTTTCTTTCCTATTTTCTTCATTGTTATTGTGTAATGACAAATAATTACTCAAAGGTTTGAGTTTAATTCCAACAATACGTACATTTATAGGTTTGAGTTTAATTCCAACAATAGATACATTTAGTAAAAATTATTGGTCATTACTGAAAAAAAATTAAACACATGTTAAAAATTTGAGTGAATCAACTGAATCTCTGTATTGATTAATTCGTCTATCTCAAAGGAGGGGAAGTAGTCATGTTAATTGCGTATCACCATTTGCTCTTAATTTGTTATTATGCTATTTTGCTCAGAAAGATATATTGAAAGTCAACTGGTTGGCAAAAGAATTGGTCAAATTGAACTATCACGTTTTGAGAGGTAGCTTGTAGATATAGTTCACATATTTTCTATACTTAGCCAGCAAATAGGTACTAATATAATAATTTATCAAATATAAATATTTTCAACTACATTTTTTTATAACATGGATCAATACGATATCTCTTTTTGCCCAGAAAGATATATTGAAAACCACTAATAGGAATTAGATCTGTATTCTCACTTACGCTTACACATTTGAAAAGAACAAAAAAAAGTACAAGAGAAAAGAGAATGAAATAAATAATAACATGGTTCTAAAAAGAACTATCTTCCAGAAAAAACAGTAGTGGAAAATGAGTAGGTAGAATTACATTCCATATTGCTTTGTATAGACATAATTGAGTCCATCTTTGGCATGTTAATATTACTATCTGTAACATTATCATCATCATCAACACATAGAAAATCAACCAGATTCATTTTTGTAGCAGGTGGTTCATCCACCATCACACTGCCTTCAAGCATATCTACCACTTTAGCCATACTAGGTCTCAACCTTGGCTTCTCTTGAACACACCATAAAGCAATATACACCAATTTAATAACCTCATTCTCATCACATTCCATTAACCTATCATCAACAATTTCCATTATTTTCCCTTGTTTCACTTTCTCATTTACAATCTTTGGAAAATATTGCCATTTCCTTTTTGACTTGTCCTTCTCATCTTCAACTAGAATAACATTTTTTCTTCCTCCAACAATCTCTAGTAAAACCATTCCATAACTATATACGTCTGTTTTATCTGAAATACCTTTTTCTAAAAGCCATTCAGGAGCCATGTAACCTCTTGTTCCTCTTATTGTAGACATCGCTTGGCTTTCATCTTTAGGAGTAAGTTTTGATAGACCGAAATCGGAAACAAGTGCTCTAAAACTCTCATCCAATAGTATATTTTCTGGCTTTATATCAAGGTGTAAGATCCTTGATCTACAATCATGGTGAAGATATGCAAGTCCTTTAGCAACATCAATTGCAACTTTATACCTCAGCTTCCACGACAAACACCCACTGCGACGCGGACGCCTTTGAGATTCCCTTTTAGGAAAAATCCAACAATCCAATGACCCATTTGAAATAAAATCATAAACAAGGTACCTAGGAGCTGAAGAAGAATTGCAATATCCAAAAAGTCTCACAAGATTCACATGATGAACACTAGCTATTGCTGCAACTTCTGATTTAAACTCTCTTTCACCTCTTTCTTCTGCATCAATTCTTTTCACAGCAACTGAAGTTCCATCATTGAGAATTCCTTTGAAAACTGAAGCCGATGAACCTCTTCCAATAAGCGATTGAAACCCATCTGTTGCTTCTTCAAGTTCATTGTATCTGAATTTTGTTGGAACCCCAGCAACTTTTCTTAAGAAACTGTACTCTATTCGAAGCTCTCGACTTTCTGATTTCAACTGTGATTCCAATACTCTTCTTCTGCGTTTGTGGCTTAAGCTGATAAATGCAAAAGCAAAGATTGCAAAGATCACAGCAACACCAGCGCCACATATTAGGAAGAAAATCTTGGAGACGAACAAAAAATGAGCAATGATTATGATAATGATAACTGTAATCACAGACGAAGCAACAATTATTTTCACTTTTCTGTCTTCCATCAGAAACTAATATTTTCAGTTTAATGGTAAATAGATGGAATGTGTTGTTAATATTTATTCTTCAAACTTTGTAATAATCGGATCAAAACAGAAAAGTTGAAAAGTTCATCACTTTTGCTTGTAATTACAGATAAAGGGTAAGCAACATGCATTTGAATATTACTAATATATATTGGTCAAATTCATTTGAATAAATATATTTACTTAAATGGTTTTAAGTGTAATTTACTATTACTATTTTTTATATTTATATATATTTTTTGCTTTTATTTTTACCATATAGACTATATTTTTAATTAAAATTAAATCTCTTAATCAAAAATAAAAAATAGAAGATAGTGATAGTGATAGTGATAGTGAAAAACAAAATATATTCTTTAATAAAAAAACTAAAATAAAAAATATATAATTATATTGCTAAAGAAAATAAAAAAAAAAGAAATATTATTATTAAATTAATAAATAATAATATTAAATAAAAGTGTGCTTTATACATTTGAAATATCTTATTATTTTGAATATAATTTGATTAGATGTATATGGAATGGGTAAATTATCTATATTTTTATATGGGGCAACTAGGCCTCACGTTACTTAAAACACTAAGTAATAAGATATGGAATGCTTCCATTTTCAAAACATCTAAATTCTATAAAATTGTATAGGATTTTAGGAAACATATTCATACTTGTTTGTAAATACTCCATTAGCAATAGTTGATACTTGGTCATTGATGACTAATAGATGATGACCAATAGTTTTATTAAAAATTGATAGTTGATAAATTAATTTAAATGTTTAATAAATTAATAATTATACTAGATGATTAATATAAAATAACATAAAAACACATTTACTATCTACCCATTATTAAACAATTGATCAATCTATCTAAATTGTCCTTTTATCAAATAATTTTTACCCTTCAAAAAAGGTTAATTTCGTAACATTCTAATTAAACCACCTTTTTATACACAAACTACCCATAAAGTCTTTTGATAATCATATTTTGTTTTATCATTTCTTCCTACTAAAAAGGATGTATCGGTAAATGCATAAATAAGCCAAAAAAATTGTATTATGGATGTCCCAACTACATGCCAACTGGTCGCTGCCGATTGGTCATCACTTTTCCTCCTCCCAAAATACTCAACTATATGACACTCTTCACATCAGTTCTGAACCTTCTATCTCCATTGTGAACCTCAAGCATTACATCTCTGCATTCTCTATCTCCAAGCTCAAACGAAATTCGTTCCAAATCTTGCTCTGCTCCCACTCAGGTTTGCTTCTTCCACCATCTATAACCTGCATAATTTCTCCTCCTTTTGTTCTGCATAACCATACCGATTTCACATCTCTGTGTCGATGATGATATTTAGTTACACATCTTGGAGTTTTTATTTTAGTCGTGTATAACCTGGGTTGTTTAATAAGGTATTACCCTTGGTTTTAGTTTCACATCTCTACGTCGTAAAAAACCGGGCTGGTATTTGCGAAAGCTTCATCTGGAAATTTTATTTTCACACAACAAATGATAGGTTTGTGTTTTTGTTGCTATGATTTTGTAGGTCGTTTCTTGCTACGATTGTGTTGGTTCGTCTTTTGCTTTGATTTTGTTTATAAGTTGGGTCTTTTTTTTTAATATTTATGTTTCTATGAATAGATATTATGCTTTTATCAATAGGTTTATGTTTTTATGAAAACCTCCAAGCCTGACATATTATACGGTGAGTATGAAATATACCTAAGCTGTTTCAATTACGTAGTAGGTTGTTTGTCATTGTGTATGTTTCTTTTTTGCAAAACTTCAATAGCGTCCGAGTATTGGATTCATCCTAATAGTAAATAGCTTGCAGATGTCATTGGGGTTTTACAGGATGTGATTAGGACTCAGATGGGATGTGGTGGTAAGAAATCTTGCGCCAATATCACTTTACGTGATATTGAAGGAAATGTTATCGATGTTGTGTTTTGGGATGATTACGGCAAGCAATTTATGAACTACAATACCCCTAGCAAGATTTCTGGTCCTACTATTATCATTTTGACACATGCATGGTGCAAGCCAAACACAGGTTTGCAATTCACTTTGTGGCTGCATACACAATATTACCTTGCTGCACCATTCACTCTATATTGACAAGCAATCTTTAACATTTACTTTTATGTTTCCTAATAGCCATTTATCCTACTTATTATAGTTTCTGGATTACCAGGTCTCTCTGGTCGCACGCTCGCGAAATGATGAACAACAGAGTCCCCACCAATATATTTATCCCAAAGAGGGAAAGGAATATCAGGAAACCTAAGATGAATAAGAACGAGGTCTTTCGACCAGAGATAGGGTACGGGAGTCGGTTACGCGAGGGGAAGGTACTAGCACCCCTCACGCCCATCGTACTCGATGGTATCCACCTATGTTTGTTGCTATCTAAAGGGTGTATAAATCTAAAGCTTAATGCAAAGGGAATGCATGCAAATGAAAGAAATAGAAACACGGGGAAAATAAGGTTTATAAATAGTTGTGCTCGCTTAGGCCCCGCGACCCAATGCCTACATATCCTTTTCAGGAATCAGAGCGCCGTAGTTCGGCTCTTTAGTTTTTGTTTGTTTTTGTGTTTTTTAGTGGACGAAGTTACATTCGCACTCCGCTGCTCGACCTCTGGAGTCTTAAGCTGGGAATGGAGCGGAAATAACATGTCCGATTAGGAGAAAGAATGCCCTGAAGGCAAGAGAAAGAATGCCTCGGAGGCAAGAGAGAGAAGAAAGATTTTGAGCGTTTCGAGGAAATCCCTTAAGCAAGGGAAACCCGAGTTACTCTTTGGTTTGTGTTTTTTAGAAGTTGGGAACTTACGCCTGAATGGGACCCTTAAGCAAGGGAGATCCAAGCACTCGAACATTCCCTTAAGCAAGGGATGTTCAAGCTTCCATTCCCTTTTTAAGAATTTTCACTTTGATTATTAGTATTTTAAGTATTTTCTTTGTATTTTTTATGGGATTTAATTCAAGTATTTGTTAGATGATTTAAAGTTGAAAAGGAAAAGAAACTAGCCTAAGTGAAAACTAGCCTAAGTATGAAGGGAATTTCTATCTAATGTTATCATGGTTTCTACCTAAGGTTAGGAATTAAAGAAACATGGAAGTTAAAGTCACATCATGAGCAAAATTGAGTAAGGATACAATGGTACAAAATTATACACAAGTATGAAGTAACAAGTCAAAATATAGTGCAAAAATGAAGTAAGATACTACTATTTTTTTATGTTGATTTTTATGAGAGAAAGGGAATTACAAGTCAAGTAAAAAGACTAAAAACAAATAGCCTAAAAACTAATATTTTTAGTGATTATTTTTATATGTCATTGAAGTCTAAAAAGATAGTGGAAAAATTAGTATTTTTATTATTAAAAGAAGTGAAAAAAAAACTAATTCAAATCTAAATGGTTGATTAAACAAAATTGAAACAGCGGGTGTAATTCTGAATTACATGGTGTGATAAGCAGGGCACATGGCCCATAGAGCTTAAGGCCCAGGGGCGTTTTTGTTCAGATTTGCTTGGCCAAAACGGCACAGCATGGGCCTCAGGGGGTGTGTGAATAGCATGATTAGGCCCACGGATATTGTTTTTGATTCATTTTATTAATTCAGATTTTATTTAACTAATGTCAATTAAGTCAATTAATAGGAAATTAAACCTTATGTTATACTCCAACTATACTAATTAATCCGATTAATAGCATTATTATTAATAATCATAAAATGAAAATGAAAAAGGAATTAGGGTAAATGTTGTGACCTTTGGAGTTATCGCGAGTCTTCTTCTCCACCTCTTCACTCAAAACGGCGAACGGTGGCTCTCCCTCTCATCTTGTTGACGCGGCGGAGACTCAACTTTTCCGATGAAAGCGCGGTGGCACCAACATCAAACGGCCGCGCGATGAACAACGGTCACCTCTCTTTGATTCGCTCTCTCAGCTCTCGTCTCTCTCATGAAATTGGATGAACGGCGCAGCGGTCTTCTCCAATCGGAATTTTCTTTGCTGTTCTCTCTGACTTGCTCACTCTCTCACGATCTCATTGCCCGTTCTCTCTCGCCTCCTCTCAATTTCGTTCCCAAATCATCGACGTTGCAGTGGCCTCAATCGGTTTCGATGAGATACCTGATTAACACTTCTCCAAGAACTCAGGTAAATCGTACTCAGTCTTCTTCTTCTTCTCGATTTCTTTATGCGTTTGGCGATGATGCTGAAGATGTGTGGATAATGTAGGTCTGATGAGAGGATGTTGTAGATTGAGGCGAATCTGAACCGGTGATGACGATTGATGAACTTGCAGAAGATTGAAGGCTGAGAATCCGAAGGCGAGTGAATGTTTTTTTCTGAAAATTTTCTCTTCTTTTTCTGTTATGATTGTAATGTTCTTGCTGCAATTGTGATGATGATGTTGATTGTTTGTTGTTGAAGATGGATTTGCAGACGAAGATGAAGAACAGTGATGAAGAATGAAGGTTCAGAGAGAAAATAAAGGAAATGGTGGTTGATTCTGGAAAAATTGTGGAGAAAGAGAGAAAGGATGAAGATGGAGAAAGAGTGAATTGGAGAAGAATGGTGGAGAAGGTGAAAAATGGTGGCGAGTGAGTAGTTTCAGAGAGAATGAAGATGATGAAGGGTGAGAAGTGAAGATGGTGATGATGAATGATGCTAATGATATATAGAGGTGAGTTCTCTCTGATCTTTCTGTTACCAATCTCATTCTGTTATGGAAAACTGAAGTTAGTTATAAGGTGGTTAAAGGTTGTTATGCTAGTCGGTTAGAGATTAGTTAGGATTCTGTTTTGGTAGTTATAGAATCGGTTAGGAGGTTAAGAGGTAGTTATCTGTTAAAAACTGTTGGGGTTGGTTTAGAAATGCTGTCATAAGTCAGTTAGGGGTTAGGACCTGTTAGCAATAGGTTGAAAGTGAACTGTTTGGATGTGTAGAGTTATTTTTATTTTGATTTTGTTTTGGATGTAGGGCTGGCTGTTTGAAAATGGTATGGATATTGGTTTGAATTGTTTTTGATGTGTAGCAGATTTCATTCTGGTATGAACAACGACTTAAGGACTGTACGAGTCGTATTGGTGCAGGCTTTATGTGAAGCATTTGGCTTTTCTCGGAGCTGCCAAGAGATGAGTATTTTGCAGCTGACTTGGTACGGCCATACATACTGCCTCCAATTTTCTTCTTGACTGTTTTGAGTTTTGTATGAAGTTGTCTTTACTTGTTTTGATCAGTAGCTTGCGGTAATGCATATGGTGTTTGAGAAGATTGGATTGTGTATTTGATGGGTTGATGTGTATTTTCTTTTGAATGTTGCAGGGCTGTAGCTTGAGTTTGACAGAATTTCAGATTGCTTCAATTGTGAAGAGCTGCGGTATGCGTATCGGTCATTTGAAGGTTTCTTGGAGGAGAATTTGCGACATAGAATCATGGAGGGCGACGTGTATGGCTCGGTTCAATGTAGTCAGTAGGTTAATTGCTTGATTTTGAGATAGCTTAAAACATGGTTGGATGATGTGAAGTTGTTTTTCTTTTGAATTGGTTCAGTTTGTAGAACAAGGTCCTGTTTGTAATAATTTAAATATTTTTTAGCGTGATGTAATAGATAGACCTTGTGGAGATTTGGAACTGTAATGATTCTTGGATCTTTGTAACGAAATTTGACTTTGGTTTGAATGTTGACCTTTTTCAAGTAATTTTGAAATTCACTCTTTCCTTTCATTTTCAACTTGATTTCCCACATATCTCCTCACATTGCAATATAGAGTGAACCCCTCAATCAACTCTTGACAACACACAAATGCCTTGAACTTTAATTCACTTTGATTATCTCTGAAAGATTTTCTAATCCGTTTGCTTCTTCAGTGAACCCTTAATCACAAAGGTTCTATGAATTATACCTTAGCCAATACCTTGATCTGATAGCATAAATAATCCTTTAAGAAAATTCTCTTGATGATGGAACTTGGGCATGAGACCTTAATTTGCTCCTAATTGATTAAATTCAAAAACTCAGCTAAAGAACACTTAAAACCCTAATATTTCAAGGCCCTTGATCCTCAGCCAGATTATTGATTAGTGAATGTATGAATGTTAATGACTTAACGAATGCATGAATATGGAAGCAATAAGCCAGTTAGAAATAAAATTAGATGGGCAAATTTTGGGGTGCAACAGCTGCCCCTATTTAATCGTCTTGAACCTGAAAGTGAGATTGGCGTTTGCCTTTCGAGCATTCGAGGTAGAAGAAGATTAAATACCAAGTGAACCTGAAAATTTGCCTGATGGGAGATAGGACCCATTGAGGAAGAAATGGTGTCAACTCCAATGAGGAATATCGTCTCTGGATTGAACAAATTAACTCTGGGTTAGAAAAGAAATAAATATCAACTCTGGGTTGAAAAAGAAAAGTGGGTCAACTCTGGGTCGAAGAATAAAGGGAAGTCAACTCTGGGTTGAGAAAGAAAGAAAGAAGATCAACTTTGAGTTGAGAAAAAGTAATTGGATAATGACTATGGGTTGAAAGTGGAAAGATGAATAACTAGAAATAATCGTCAACTCTGGGTTGAGTGGGAAGAATAAAAGGTGAACGTCAACTCTGGGTCGAGTGGGAAAAGACAAAAGATAACCGTCAACTCTGGGTTGAGAAGTAAAATATCAACTCTGGATTGAAAAAGGATAACCGTCAACTCTGGGTTGAGTGGGAAAGAGATCAACTCTGGGTTGAATAAAAGATAACCGTCAACTCTGGGTTGAGTGGGAAAGGAAGACAAGGATCAACTCTGGGTTGAATAAAAGATAACCGTCAACTCTGGGTTGAGTGGGAAAGAAAGACAAGGATCAACTCTGGGTTGAATAAAAGATAACCATCAACTCTGGGTTGAGTGGGAAAGAGATGAACTCTGGGTTGAATAAAATATAACCGTCAACTCTGGGTTGAGTAGGAATGAAAGACAAGGATCAACTCTGGGTTGAATAAAAGATAACCGTCAACTCTGGGTTGAGTGGGAAAAGGTGAAATCAATTCTGGATTGAATAAAGGATAACCGTCAACTCTGGGTTGAATGGGAAAGGAAAAGAGATAACCGTCAACTCTGGGTTGAGTGGGAAAAAGGATAAAGGATAACCATCAACTCTGGGTTGAGTGGGAAAAGACAAGGGATCAACTCTGGGTTGAATAAAAGATGAACGTCAACTCTGGGTTGAGCGGTGTCGCTACCGCGAAAAATGGAATCAGAGTCGCCACTAATATATTTATCCCAAAAGGGAAAGGAATATCAGAAAACCTAACTCAGAATAAGAACAAGGTCTTTCTACCAGAGAACAGGGTACGGGAGTCGGTTACGCAAGGGGAAGGTGCTAGCACCCCTCACGCCCATCGTACTCGATGGTATCCACCTATGTCTGTTTCTATCTAAAGGGTGTATATCTATGTCTAAAACTAAATGCGAATGCATACAAAAGAAATACGGGGAAAAGAAGGAATTATTTACAAGTGTGTTCGCTTAGGCCCCGCGACCCAATGCCTACGTATCCTTTTCAGGAATCAGAATGACCGTAGTTCGGCTCCATAGTTTCCATTTGTTTTGTGTTTTTTAGTTGAACAACGGTTAAGGTCACAATCCACGATGCTCGACCTTTGGAGACTTATACGCCTATTTTGGAAAGGACTTAACTTGTTCTTAGGTGCCTAACAAGGCAAAAGAATGAACTTGGGTTTGTGTTTTTTATGTAACTACATGATGAACAAAACCCAATACAAGGTTTCGCACCACTTCGTCACTTTGTTTTAATTCGAGCCTTTATTAAGTGTTTTAAGTGTTTTTGGTTGGGTATTTTTTAAGGGAATTTACTTTGCGATTAGAATCACATAAAATGTATAATGATCGAGAAGCAGATTAGGGAATGAATCCCACTCACTTCTATCCCATTATATAATGTTCAAGAAACAGATTAGGGAATGAATCCCACTCATTTCTATCCCATTAATTAATGTTTGAGAAACAGATTAGGGAATGAATCCCACTCATTTCTCTCCCATTAAGTAGTGACCGAGAAACAGATTAGGGAATGAATCCCACTCATTTCTATGCCACTAAGTGATTGAGAAATAGATTAGGGAATGAATCCCACTCATTTCTATCCCATTAATTAATGTTTGAGAAACAGATTAGGGAATGAATCCCACTCATTTCTCTCCCATTAAGTAGTGACCGAGAAACAGATTAGGGAATGAATCCCACTCATTTCTATGCCACTAAGTGATTGAGAAACAGATTAGGGAATGAATCCCACTCATTTCTCTATCACTTTCTTAATGTGATTCGCATCTTTATTTATTAGTATTTTAATGTTGAAAAAAGAAAAAGAATGAATAAAAGGGAACTAACCTATTCTCTAATCTAATTGTTATTCTAAGTCTAATTCTAAAGTTAACATGGTGATGAGATTCTAAAAGGAGCTACAAATGATACTAACAAAGTAGGCCAAAAATATGGCCAGAAACAAGTAACAAAATCATACCAAAAAAACATACAAAAATTAACATGTAAATGATACCAAAGAATAAAAGAAACAATTCAAGCATTAATACAAAGTTAACCTAAAAAATACTACTATTTTTATGGCGTTTTTATGAAGGAGCAATCAATTAAAAGTCAAAATTAAACTAGCCTAAAACCTAATTAAGAAGCTAATATTTTTTATTGCATTTTTTTATGTCAACTATCACCTAAAAATCTAACAAAATTTAATGGTGATTATCATGCTTTTTATCACTAAAATAAGAGAGAAAACTATGTTAAAAAAACCTAAATTCTAATAAGGAAAATATGGGCTCAGAGGGGGTGTATTGGTGAAATTATGGTGCAGAGTAGAAACTGGGCGCAGGGCCAAGGATAGGCCTATCAGCTTGTTTTTTGTTCAGGGTTTTGTTTAGCACCAAAAAGAGAGTGGTGCTATGGGCCATGTGGAGATGAAGTCTAACAAACCGTGTAAGGCCCAAAGCTATGTCTGATCCAGATTACTGTTGATTTTATTTCAAATAAAATTAAATTAAATTAAAACTAAGAAAAATAAAAAATGGGAAGAGGAATTAGGGTTTTTCAATGTAATGTGTCGTTTCAACTTATCATCCTCGTTCTCAGACCTCCTCCCTCATGGACTTTCTTCTCACTTGCTACTACGGCGACGGCGCACCTCCGATGAAGGTCCTCGCCGCGCCACCGTGAACTCACACGAGGTCCCGTCCCTCATCTCAGATCTCAATCCCCCCTCTTCTGATTTCAAACCTAATTCACTAAATCCCCAATCACAGAGAAACCTTAGGTACGAAACGAATCGGGTTGAATATGAATTACGAAGGATCTCTCCACGAGATCTTAGGGGAGAGATTCAAAGTTGCCTACTCAGAGTGATAGTAACAATAATAAGCGAAGAAGATGAAGAATGGAGACTTATAGAACTTACCTCAGATGGAGATCGCGGTTGCGTGGCTGGCGCGAGGAGAACTTCTATTCAGGTAATCTCTCTCGCTCTTCTCTTTCTTGCGCTATCTTCTTCCTCTCTCAGATTCTGAACCTTTCTTTTTGTGTTTCTTGTGCGATGTCGTCTTATTCGGATGGTGTGAATTGTTGCGTTGAGCGGAGTTGTTGCGTTGAGCAGTGTTGTTGATTGATTGCAGATGAATTGCAGAGAAGTTGATTGAAGAATTAGTGAAGGTTTTTAGTGATTTTCTGTTATGGCGAGTCGTTGAAGATGAGGTTTATGGTGATTGTTTGGAGGAGACTGAATTCTGCGATGGTGAAGATTGGTAAGGGAGAAAGATGATCGGAGAAGATGAAGATTTCAGAGGTTGTTGAAGATGTGGTGATGAAGATTGTGTGAGTGGATTCAGAATTGTGGAGGTTCTGAAGAGGTTGAAGTGATGATGATGATGGTGCTTTGAAGGTGATCAAGTGGTGAATGAGAGTCTGAAGCGGATTATGGAGTTGAGAATGAAGAAGAGATGAAGGTCCTGAATTCAGAGGAGAGAAATGGTGGAGAGGTGAGAGTGATGTAGAGAGTGAGGTGAAGATGATGATGAATGGTGAAGACTGAATCTGAATGTGATGGATCAGTTATATAGAGATGGAGGTTTGAGAATCTGAGCTTCAAGGTTAGTTACCACTCTTTCTCCTCTTTTCGGTTATGCCGTTTTGAAGTTAGTTATAGGTTTGTTGATTCAGTTACCCGGATAACAAACTGTTAGGGTTAGTTATATGCAGTTAGGGTGGTTATGAGAATCTGTTATGGGTTTTATGTTAGTTATGAGTGAAGTTGATTTCTGTTAGTTAATGGAATAGGTAGTTATGACAGTTAGTAACTAATTCTGTTATAGCTTGTTTGGTAGTTAGAGTTCTGTTATTCTCTGGAAGTTTCTATTAGTAATTGGTTAGAATAGGTTAGAAAATATGTCAATAGGGCTTGTTAGTAACTTCTTTAGGAAGGTGAGATTATTTATGGGATGGCTTTGAAAGTGATTGAGTGTATGTATGGTATTGTGTTTGGTATGTACAGGATGTAAGGTTGACTGAATTTGGCTCAAAAACAGTGGGATGTTAGTGACTTTTTTCTGGTTTTTATTTGTTGCACAATTTTGCTTTGCTTTGAAATGAATATGGCTGCTAGTATATGAATAAAATGTGGGAATATGTCTGCTGAGCTGAACCTGATGATGATAGATACAAATGCCAAACTGTGTGCTATTTTTTGTATTGACATGAAGTCGAAATTCAATAGGCAGTGCTAGGTTATTTTGGTATGAGCTTGTGACAATTAGAAGTGAACATATCTCAGATGAAGGCCATTTTTGAACTGGTTGTAGAAACTGTTTGTGGGATTTTCTGACATGAATTTATTTGGGTAATGTAATGCTGCAGGGCTGTTTTGATATGATATGGGGCTGCTTGTATTTGAAACTGTTATGGATTGTTGGTGGGGTTATGCAAGTTTATATGATTGGATACTGATGTGTGATTGTTATGCAGGTTTTGTAATGGGACAGCTGCCTTGTTTTGGCTTAAATCATGAAGATGGGATTTTTGAAGACTAGGATGATAACACTTTTAAGAGCAGTAGGCTGAAAGTTACAATGCTTGTGTAATATTGAACGTGACTACACTTTGAATGTATTTTCCTTGAGAATTTTGATTGTAGCTCTTGGACATTTGGATCTTCTAATGAGTTTTGTAATAGCATTTGAATAATTTTTGAATTGAATGGACATTGTAACTTGATAGCTCATTGGGGCCCTTTGATAAAGAACATGGTTTTGTAGTTTTTGTGACTTTGTATGAATGTAATGAATTTTGAATGAAACTCTTTGGATTTTGAACATTTGAATCTTTTGTAATGGATGTCTTTGAGAATGTATGGCCATTTGAGAATGTATGGATATTTGGACATTGGATGATGTAATGAATATGATCTCGTGACTTGCCTCTTTAAGAGATCCAAATATGCTTTCTTACCAACCTTGCAAAACTCAACAACTTTGATCAAATTTTGAACTTTGAATGAATACCTCAAACCACATCTCATTTCTCACACGAACTCTTATCCTCCAATCTTGCACCAAATCTAGCCATCATGAACAAACATAAGCTTTGGACTAATTTGTACTCATGGCAACAAGTAATCACTAATGAGTTCGAATCTTCTATTTAATGAAAATCTGTCTTCAATTCTCAAACCATAAGTGACTTGCACCCCAAGCAATCGAACAATTTTGAAAGAACAATGACGTCTTAATTGTAATGAATCTTCAAGTCATATATCATGCCTTGATAAAATACTTTCTTCAATCAACGACTTTAACCTGATGCCTCGGGAGTCCACTGACGAAGATAAAGCTCGAAGCATACACCTTACTGCTTGTAGAACTAGAAGTACCACACCTTATTAGTTGTGTACGCATCAATCTCATTACGAAACCTTACGCTTCCAAATCTTTGATCCCCATGCCCTTTTTTAGATGTTTTATTTGATGAATGAATGAAAAGTCATGTTAATGGCCTAATGGAGTGATGTAAATGAAATTCCAGGTTTAAGCCAGTTAGAAATAAATATGTGGGCAAATTTTGGGGTGCAACAGCTGCCCCTATTTAATCGTCTTAAACCTGAAGGTGAGATTGGCGCTAGCCTTTCGAACATTCGAGGTAGAAGAAGATTAAATACTAAAGTACCAGAAAATTTGCGCCCAGAGTAACAGATGGATAGCATTTTTCTTTTTTGACTGCCTCCACTTAACAAGCTTCGGCAGGTAACAATATGATATTCCCGTAGGATTTCCTTAAAAGAAGGAAGAATTGGCGATGCCTATTCGCAACAGGCAAATGTAAGAGATTGGTTTGCCAGGACCCTTTAGGGGAGTGTATGACAAACGTCCACAACTCGAGGGTTGGGACACTTATGACTCGTAAATCGGGAACTAACGACTCTACGGTCGGAAAACAAAGGATTCACAACACGAGGGTCGGAAAACTGACGACTCGAGGGTCGGAAAGCAAAGGATTCTCAACAAGAGGGTTGGAAAACTGACGACTCGAGGGTCGAAAAGCAAAGGATTCTCAACACGAGGGTTGGAAAACTGACGACTCGAGGGTCGAAAAGCAAAGGATCCACAACACGAGGGTTGGAAAACAAAGGATTCTCAACAAGAGGGTTGGAAAACTGACGACTCGAGGGTCGAAAAGCAAAGGATTCTCAACACGAGGGTTGGAAGACTGACGACTCGAGGGTCGAAAAGCAAAGGATTCTCAACACGAGGGTTGGAAGACTGACGACTCGAGGGTCGGAAAGCAAAGGATTCTCAACGCGAGGGTTGGAAAACTGACGACTCGAAGGTCGGAAAGCAAAGGATTCTCAACACGAGGGTTGGAAAACCCACTGGATCTGAAGGGGTATGCCGATAACCACCAGACTTAAACGAGGAGGACTAATCAATACTAGACCTGACCGAAGGATGCCCATAATCACGGGACTTGAAAGGGATGCCAATAATCATTGGACTTGACCGAAGACCAGCGGTGGCTAGACTCTATCGGGGATGTTATTAAACACTGGGTTTGCAAGGAAACATTGATGCTCGCGAAGCATAAGAACTACATGGATCCCACAGGCCGAAAGGCGGGGTGTAATTCTGCAAGAGTGACAATCATTCGAATTGCCACACACCAAGTATGGATCATCCAAACGATTGAACCTGACAAACGGGGAATAACCATAGAGACAATGATATTGAAGGAGAAGGACTTTGTATTCAATCCACACTAGAGAGAGAAAATGAGACTTCTTCTGGGGATATATTACTTTGTGCCTTTGGAGCACGCACAAACTTGGCTTATGCATTGATGCATGTTTGAATTTTTCCATGGCGTAAGGTTCCATATTCATGGAAATGCTACGCATTTTTATAGATGCGATGTGAATGCAATGAAACTATATGCAAAACGCCAAATAAAGGCATTAGTGTGATAGAGAAGCAAAATCATTGGGGTCCCTTCAGGGAATATTCCATTATCTTTTTAATCGACTTTCATCTTTGACCTCGGGAGAGGTAAACACAAGGGAGAATCCCCTTAGTGTTATGAACTCTGTGGGGATGCCAATAGACATTGGACTTTAACTTGCAAGATACACTTCTTTGTTGACTTGAAGAGTAATTTCTGACTTCTCACCATGTGCCATTGCTTGGAGAATTTTCAGCTTGAGGAGATTCCCTCAATTCACCATGGTGGGGATTAGAAATCCAGATAAGGAACCACGGTTGGGAGAATTGGAACACTCCTAGGAGAAATAAACTCCTATGCTTGTGGAATAGAACTGACTCTCCGGAGAAATAAACTCCTATGCTTGGGGAGAGAGTAACTTGTTGGGGAAAAGCATTATGATACTTATCAACTTCGTGATGGTCAACTGCACTTTACAAGTGAAATGACGGTTCCTTAAAGATTGTGCCCCAGGTTGACTGAATTTTGAGAGAGATTCCTCGACTAGATTGCCCCATATTAAATGGATTTGAGAGATCAAACCTCGATTTGATTGCCCCTGATTATGTACCTCTTTCTAGAATCCGCAAATTTACTCCCTTTAAAGTCAAACAAACTGTGAAAGCAAATTTATCATGCTCAATGGAGCTTTCGGATTTCCTCTTTCAGGATAGTCAATCACTTGGATATCAAACTGTTCAGGCTCAGCAGAGTATTCAAACTTTTCTCCTCAGGGTAACCAATCAACGGAAGTACCAACTGTCTATGCTCAATGAAGTCTTCAGGCAACATGCCCCTTGATATCACGCCTCTGAAATGATTAGCTTCTTGCTCTACGGAGTTCTCAAGTCTCTTTTACTTTGACATGATCAAGCTCCTCATGGATTCTCATCATGGAAATTTCCTTGATGTTTAAGCAAATGCTTTGTATGCAAAAGAATGTTAATTCTAAGAATGATAATTCTAATGCAAAGCCTATGCTAGTCTTGAAGTTTAAAAAACTTTTTATGCAATGAGGTTGCAACCTCTTGTGAATGAAAGATAAAGCGAGCATACGATACCAACATATATGTGTTACGCTTCATTGGGAGTCAACTAAACGCTATCTCATTGGAGTGCTTCTTCGAAATAAACCCTACTTCAATTAGGACTTTTAAGGGTTGTAATTTGGCCTGGTTCATGGTTTTTAGAAACAAAGGATTTTTTAGCCTCAAAATTATTTGGTACCCACCCCCTTCGTGATGTTCTCCAGTCCTAAGTTCAATTAGTTCAACATGAGTGTTCATCCCTCACAAGGAATTTTTTGAAACGGTTGAGGAATCAATGAGGTTTTTCGGACATGGCAGTCGCTCACCTTTTGTTCTTTTGATTCGTTATCACACGACTTTGTTCTCGCTTTACTTTTACCATCATTTTTCTTTTTATTGCTACATTCTTTTTCTTTCATCATTTTTTTTTCTTTTCATTTTTTTTTGCCATTTTTTTGCTCTTTTTTTTTTTTTGAACAAGTCGTGTGACCTCGCATTGTCTTTGATTCGTTGGAAGTGATTGTGACTACCTCATTCCATGATTGACGAAGGATTACCATTGTGGTATCATCATCTTTTGTCCTCTTGGTAGGTGAAGGATAACCATCACGGTCTTGACTTTCCTCATCCTTTTGAAGGATAACCATTGTTGTATCCTAAGATGCATATTATTTGTGAGTTTTGAACACTTGATCAAGTTAAATGAACACTACCCTGCACCAGGGTTAAAATTAAAGGTTTTTTTTTTATCAGAAAGGAAACTCCTACTTCAAGGCTCAAAGGGGTTTAACGAGGGTCTATCTCCCTTATATCTCCGGTGTTTGTGGATTTGAAACAATGCCTGTACATCATCAGCAGGGTTTTATTCAAAAACACATGATTAGGGATTTTGCATTTTTTTTCATCATTCTCCCTCTGCTCGTTGCCTAAGCAAGCGATTAGAAAAGTTGGTATCGTAATGCCAAAACACTTTTTTTTTTGAGTGAAAACGAATGGATTACTTCAAGACGAACATGAACAATGTATTATGATTTTCATTCAAAAATTAACAAGTTTTTACATACTAGCAATGCTTAAACAAACAAAGAAAGATTACAAATGAAAATGCAATAGAGAACTAAATGAATGCCATTGTTGAGGAGACTTGACTCCGTATGGACTTATTGCTTCAGAAGATCCACTGAGTCAAAGGAGAACTTCAAATTTGGCCCTCAGGTGTGAAAGCGATAGCCTTGGAATCAATCAGGTCTTGAACCTTGTATTTGAATGGCTGACAGTCTTCTATCGAATGCCCAGGTGCCCCAGCATGGTAGCCACAACTAACATTAGGGTCAAATCCCTCAGGATACGGGAAAGAAACAGGCTTCAACTGCTTTGGTTCTACCAAGGAAAGATTGATCAAGTGAGAAAACAACTTATCACGAGTCATAGGAATGGGATCAAATACTCTTTTTGGCCTTCTATGCTTCTATTTACCTTGTTGGTGACGGATCTGCTGATAATTCTGCCTTTGTGGCACATATTGACCTGATTGATCATTTGGGATAAGCCTCTGTTGACCAAACTGAGTGTGAGGCTGACTGAGAGTTGCAGCACAAATTTGCGGGTCATTCGGAATAGGAGTTAGTGCCACTGCTTCTTGACAAGAGATATGATCAGGAGAATAATCAAGAGATTCCTCTTCATAATCAGACACTTCATTGGCCTCTTCACCCATTTGCTTAGGGACTTTAGAAGGAGTATCAACAACTTGGACATTACCATTCCTAATACCACGCTCCATTCGTTCTCCGACAAGAACCAATTCTGCGAAATCAGAAGCTTTACATGCAGCCAAACATTGGTAGTACGGACTTTCCATCACATCCTTAAACATATCCATGAGCTCTTTCTCTAAGAGTGGAGGTTGAACTCTAGCAGCTAATTCTCTCCATCTTCGGGCATATTCTCTGAATGATTCGTCAGTTTTCTGAGTCAAAGCTTGGAGTTGCATTCTGGTCGGAGCCATGTTACTGTTGTGCTTGTAACGCTTGACAAAGGCTTCTGCTAGTTCTTTCCAAGTTCGGACATTGGTTCTTTCGAGTTGATTATACCACTCAAGAGATGTGCCACTGAGGCTATCCTGAAAGAAATGCATTAACAGCTTGTCATTCTCAGCATAAGGAGCCATTTTGTTGCAAAATGCCTTGACATGAGCTATCGGACACGTGGTACCCTTGTACTTCTCGAAGTTGGGGACTTTGAACTTAGCAGGGATCTTGAT
This sequence comes from Vicia villosa, assembly GCF_029867415.1. Classification (NCBI taxonomy): domain Eukaryota; kingdom Viridiplantae; phylum Streptophyta; class Magnoliopsida; order Fabales; family Fabaceae; genus Vicia; species Vicia villosa. The sequence goes on along the minus strand of NC_081183.1, from coordinate 66,083,127 downwards.
TCCAAGCACTAGGCACAAACCAGCAGCGTCTAAATCAATAGAGTCACGACCTTCCATGGCTTTCAACCTTTCATCCAGGAGGTGGAACCTTTTGTCAAACTCGTCAATCGGGAACCTGAAGGCTTCAAGTTCTGAATTATTCTCATGATGCGAAGTCTCCTTAACGGGAATTGGAATCTCAATAGTATTTCTGACGTTCTGATTCACAAGACCTTCTCCTGTGTTGAGATTAGCACTTGCATTTGGCCTTTGAAGAACCTGTCTCAACTCTTCGTGTCTAAAAGCAAGGGCTTGAATAGCCTCCATACACTGATTCAGGTTAATCCCCATTTCTGTCCTCATCTGAGTTAAGTCCTCACGGAGTTGTTCCATCATTAATCTTCGAGCACGTAGTGGTGAGAAGTCAATTTGTTGTTGAAGTCAAAATCTGAATACAAAGGGCCCCCATAAGCTTCTGATAGAACCATGAAATGCATGATAGTGTGAATGCATGTTTCATTTCTAAGGGATCCTAAAGTCTTTTCATCAACTTTTGTTTCTCTTTTATTCTTTTTTTTTTTTGCATATAGCATCTTTTTTTTCATCTTTTCTGTTTTTTTTCTACTTTTTTGTTTCCCTTTTTTATTTTTTGGAAATAGACTTTAGAATCCCCCACAAATGAAGTGGATACAGTAATGATGTTATGCAATGCAAAAGCATGGGATCAAGGTCCATATAATCTTAGTAACCACTATACAATTCTCTGAATAACTGATGTAGGTCAGATGTCACAAGATCAAAGGTCCGACGCCCTTTCGAATACCAGGAGGACCAATAGTCACCAACAGAATAGAATAGTCACCAACGGTACCTGTCATGTATATCCCTCCCCACTTACAGGTGAATCTAGGTCAGGGTAGGTCAAAAGGTCTCCAGCGTTAACAACTCTCCTGAAACACCATCATTGTTGCAAATACATGCCAACAACGGTATCCCATTCGAGTCTCGGCTGGTCGTGGGTCTCATGATCGCAATCAACAGAACCTGACATTCTGGTGGCGTCATGACTATCCACTCTATCCTAGGTATCCTATGTGTCAACTCTGGCCTGGGTATTGGGCCTTTTACCTCATAAAACATCCCACCCAACCTGCAAACAGAGAAAATATGTGGCCCCCACGGGGACCCATAATATAGTCCAGATGCATGATATGCAAGCGGAAAATAAACATGATGCGCAAGCATATATACAACATGTAAACATATAAGCAAACAAACAAAGAAACACCCAATAAATAAACAAACAAAGGCTAGGATCGACTCGCTAAGAACGGACCAGCACAGGTCTAGCAACGTCCCCAGCAGAGTCGCCAGCTGTCGCTACCGCGAAAAATGGAATCAGAGTCGCCACTAATATATTTATCCCAAAAGGGAAAGGAATATCAGAAAACCTAACTCAGAATAAGAACAAGGTCTTTCTACCAGAGAACAGGATACGGGAGTCGGTTACGCAAGGGGAAGGTGCTAGCACCCCTCACGCCCATCGTACTCGATGGTATCCACCTATGTCTGTTTCTATCTAAAGGGTGTATATCTATGTCTAAAACTAAATGCGAATGCATACAAAAGAAATACGGGGAAAAGAAGGAATTATTTACAAGTGTGTTCGCTTAGGCCCCGCGACCCAATGCCTACGTATCCTTTTCAGGAATCAGAACGACCGTAGTTCGGCTCCATAGTTTCCATTTGTTTTGTGTTTTTTAGTTGAACAACGGTTAAGGTCACAATCCACGATGCTCGACCTTTGGAGACTTATACGCCTATTTTGGAAAGGACTTAACTTGTTCTTAGGTGCCTAACAAGGCAAAAGAATGAACTTGGGTTTGTGTTTTTTATGTAACTACATGATGAACAAAACCCAATACAAGGTTTCGCACCACTTCGTCACTTTGTTTTAATTCGAGCCTTTATTAAGTGTTTTAAGTGTTTTTGGTTGGGTATTTTTTAAGGGAATTTACTTTGCGATTAGAATCACATAAAATGTATAATGATCGAGAAGCAGATTAGGGAATGAATCCCACTCACTTCTATCCCATTATATAATGTTCAAGAAACAGATTAGGGAATGAATCCCACTCATTTCTATCCCATTAATTAATGTTTGAGAAACAGATTAGGGAATGAATCCCACTCATTTCTCTCCCATTAAGTAGTGACCGAGAAACAGATTAGGGAATGAATCCCACTCATTTCTATGCCACTAAGTGATTGAGAAACAGATTAGGGAATGAATCCCACTCATTTCTATCCCATTAATTAATGTTTGAGAAACAGATTAGGGAATGAATCCCACTCATTTCTCTCCCATTAAGTAGTGACCGAGAAACAGATTAGGGAATGAATCCCACTCATTTCTATGCCACTAAGTGATTGAGAAACAGATTAGGGAATGAATCCCACTCATTTCTCTATCACTTTCTTAATGTGATTCGCATCTTTATTTATTAGTGTTTTAATGTTGAAAAAAGAAAAAGAATGAATAAAAGGGAACTAACCTATTCTCTAATCTAATTGTTATTCTAAGTCTAATTCTAAAGTTAACATGGTGATGAGATTCTAAAAGGAGCTACAAATGATACTAACAAAGTAGGCCAAAAATATGGCCAGAAACAAGTAACAAAATCATACCAAAAAAACATACAAAAATTAACATGTAAATGATACCAAAGAATAAAAGAAACAATTCAAGCATTAATACAAAGTTAACCTAAAAAATACTACTATTTTTATGGCGTTTTTATGAAGGAGCAATCAATTAAAAGTCAAAATTAAACTAGCCTAAAACCTAATTAAGAAGCTAATATTTTTTATTGCATTTTTTTATGTCAACTATCACCTAAAAATCTAACAAAATTTAATGGTGATTATCATGCTTTTTATCACTAAAATAAGAGAGAAAACTATGTTAAAAAAACCTAAATTCTAATAAGGAAAATATGGGCTCAGAGGGGGTGTATTGGTGAAATTATGGTGCAGAGTAGAAACTGGGCGCAGGGCCAAGGATAGGCCTATCAGCTTGTTTTTTGTTCAGGGTTTTGTTTAGCACCAAAAAGAGAGTGGTGCTATGGGCCATGTGGAGATGAAGTCTAACAAACCGTGTAAGGCCCAAAGCTATGTCTGATCCAGATTACTGTTGATTTTATTTCAAATAAAATTAAATTAAATTAAAACTAAGAAAAATAAAAAATGGGAAGAGGAATTAGGGTTTTTCAATGTAATGTGTCGTTTCAACTTATCATCCTCGTTCTCAGACCTCCTCCCTCATGGACTTTCTTCTCACTTGCTACTGCGGCGACGGCGCACCTCCGATGAAGGTCCTCGCCGCGCCACCGTGAACTCACACGAGGTCCCGTCCCTCATCTCAGATCTCAATCCCCCCTCTTCTGATTTCAAACCTAATTCACTAAATCCCCAATCACAGAGAAACCTTAGGTACGAAACGAATCGGGTTGAATATGAATTACGAAGGATCTCTCCACGAGATCTTAGGGGAGAGATTCAAAGTCGCCTACTCAGAGTGATAGTAACAATAATAAGCGAAGAAGATGAAGAATGGAGACTTATAGAACTTACCTCAGATGGAGATCGCGGTTGCGTGGCTGGCGCGAGGAGAACTTCTATTCAGGTAATCTCTCTCGCTCTTCTCTTTCTTGCGCTATCTTCTTCCTCTCTCAGATTCTGAACCTTTCTTTTTGCGTTTCTTGTGCGATGTCGTCTTATTCGGATGGTGTGAATTGTTGCGTTGAGCGGAGTTGTTGCGTTGAGCAGTGTTGTTGATTGATTGCAGATGAATTGCAGAGAAGTTGATTGAAGAATTAGTGAAGGTTTTTAGTGATTTTCTGTTATGGCGAGTCGTTGAAGATGAGGTTTATGGTGATTGTTTGGAGGAGACTGAATTCTGCGATGGTGAAGATTGGTAAGGGAGAAAGATGATCGGAGAAGATGAAGATTTCAGAGGTTGTTGAAGATGTGGTGATGAAGATTGTGTGAGTGGATTCAGAATTGTGGAGGTTCTGAAGAGGTTGAAGTGATGATGATGATGGTGATTTGAAGGTGATCAAGTGGTGAATGAGAGTCTGAAGCGGATTATGGAGTTGAGAATGAAGAAGAGATGAAGGTCCTGAATTCAGAGGAGAGAAATGGTGGAGAGGTGAGAGTGATGTAGAGAGTGAGGTGAAGATGATGATGAATGGTGAAGACTGAATCTGAATGTGATGGATCAGTTATATAGAGATGGAGGTTTGAGAATCTGAGCTTCAAGGTTAGTTACCACTCTTTCTCCTCTTTTCGGTTATGCCGTTTTGAAGTTAGTTATAGGTTTGTTGATTCAGTTACCCGGATAACAAACTGTTAGGGTTAGTTATATGCAGTTAGGGTGGTTATGAGAATCTGTTATGGGTTTTATGTTAGTTATGAGTGAAGTTGATTTCTGTTAGTTAATGGAATAGGTAGTTATGACAGTTAGTAACTAATTCTGTTATAGCTTGTTTGGTAGTTAGAGTTCTGTTATTCTCTGGAAGTTTCTATTAGTAATTGGTTAGAATAGGTTAGAAAATATGTCAATAGGGCTTGTTAGTAACTTCTTTAGGAAGGTGAGATTATTTATGGGATGGCTTTGAAAGTGATTGAGTGTATGTATGGTATTGTGTTTGGTATGTACAGGATGTAAGGTTGACTGAATTTGGCTCAAAAACAGTGGGATGTTAGTGACTTTTTTCTGGTTTTTATTTGTTGCACAATTTTGCTTTGCTTTGAAATGAATATGGCTGCTAGTATATGAATAAAATGTGGGAATATGTCTGCTGAGCTGAACCTGATGATGATAGATACAAATGCCAAACTGTGTGCTATTTTTTGTATTGACATGAAGTCGAAACTCAATAGGCAGTGCTAGGTTATTTTGGTATGAGCTTGTGACAATTAGAAGTGAACATATCTCAGATGAAGGCCATTTTTGAACTGGTTGTAGAAACTGTTTGTGGGATTTTCTGACATGAATTTATTTGGGTAATGTAATGCTGCAGGGCTGTTTTGATATGATATGGGGCTGCTTGTATTTGAAACTGTTATGGATTGTTGGTGGGGTTATGCAAGTTTATATGATTGGATACTGATGTGTGATTGTTATGCAGGTTTTGTAATGGGACAGCTGCCTTGTTTTGGCTTAAATCATGAAGATGGGATTTTTGAAGACTAGGATGATAACACTTTTAAGAGCAGTAGGCTGAAAGTTACAATGCTTGTGTAATATTGAACGTGACTACACTTTGAATGTATTTTCCTTGAGAATTTTGATTGTAGCTCTTGGACATTTGGATCTTCTAATGAGTTTTGTAATAGCATTTGAATAATTTTTGAATTGAATGGACATTGTAACTTGATAGCTCATTGGGGCCCTTTGATAAAGAACATGGTTTTGTAGTTTTTGTGACTTTGTATGAATGTAATGAATTTTGAATGAAACTCTTTGGATTTTGAACATTTGAATCTTTTGTAATGGATGTCTTTGAGAATGTATGGATATTTGGACATTGGATTATGTAATGAATATGATCTCGTGACTTGCCTCTTTAAGAGATCCAAATATGCTTTCTTACCAACCTTGCAAAACTCAACAACTTTGATCAAATTTTGAACTTTGAATGAATACCTCAAACCACATCTCATTTCTCACACGAACTCTTATCCTCCAATCTTGCACCAAATCTAGCCATCATGAACAAACATAAGCTTTGGACTAATTTGTACTCATGGCAACAAGTAATCACTAATGAGTTCGAATCTTCTATTTAATGAAAATCTGTCTTCAATTCTCAAACCATAAGTGACTTGCACCCCAAGCAATCGAACAATTTTGAAAGAACAATGACGTCTTAATTGTAATGAATCTTCAAGTCATATATCATGCCTTGATAAAATACTTTCTTCAATCAACGACTTTAACCTGATGCCTCGGGAGTCCACTGACGAAGATAAAGCTCGAAGCATACACCTTACTGCTTGTAGAACTAGAAGTACCACACCTTATTAGTTGTGTACGCATCAATCTCATTATGAAACCTTACGCTTCCAAATATTTGATCCCCATGCCCTTTTTTAGATGTTTTATTTGATGAATGAATGAAAAGTCATGTTAATGGCCTAATGGAGTGATGTAAATGAAATTCCAGGTTTAAGCCAGTTAGAAATAAATATGTGGGCAAATTTTGGGGTGCAACAAGCGGGAAAAGACAAGAGATAACCGTCAACTCTGGGTTGAGTGGGAAATAAGAAGAGATAATTAACTCGGGGTTAAAGGATGAAAAGAAAACCAACTCTCGGTTGAACACAAAAACATCAACTCTGGGTTGAAGAAAGATGAACATGATTGACTAAGGGAGATGACACCACAATGGTAACTCTGAGTGATCCAGTGGAATATCAATTGATTGCTTGTAGGGATCTCATCTGACGAGTAACTTGGCTTATGCTTCACATGCAAATGTTTGATTTATTTTATGCATTTCTGGAGATGCAATGCAATGAGTTCTATATGCAGTGTACTGATGGGATGGTCAGGGTTTCTGCTTTTGTGGGGAATAGATTAGGCGGAGTTCTGAAACTCTGTTCGAGGATCAAGGTGGGGTGGATGCCCCTGATTTGTTGATGATTGGATCATGCGGGAGAAATGATAATGTAAATGCAATGATATGCATGATGTATGTATGATTATGAATGGAATGATTGTTTCCATGATACTAGGAGTGAATGGAGGGCTCCTTGCAAGAAGGTTGTTGCTTGAAGGATAGAATTTGTGAAGGTGAGGTGTTTGGCTTGACTCTTCGATACCTGTCTCGATATCTGATACTTGATTGAAGATGAAGAAATGAATTGTTGCTAGCTTGCCCCAGCCTTTAGGATCTCTTGAGATGGAATTCTGATGTGCTTGAACCATGGAGATTGGCAATGATCTGCCCCAGTGTTGATCATGGGATGAATGCCCCAGATTGAAATGAACTATTCCACCAGATGGATGCTTCAGGTATTTGCTTTGTGGATGACCAACCTTTGCCTTTGTAAGACTACTCTATGGAATTTCAATGTTGAACTTTCCTTGGTATCAAGTACTTACTTTCTGATTAGAGACAATTATGTTTTGGAAAGATAATGAAAATGCAATGCACATGTTAATCTCAAAAGAAAAGTTTATTTGTCAAAATGTTATACTGATACTAACACAAATGCCACAGCAACATTAGGAGTCAGTTTGACATGATTTTACAGTTTGTATGCTTTCGGAACGAACCCTACTTCAATTAGGACTTATGAGGGTTGTAACGTGGTCGGGTTCACGGTTTAAGAAACAAAGGATAAAGGCTCAAGTTCTACTTAACCCACCCATTCTTCGTGATGTTCTCCAGTCCTACGTTCAGCTAGTTCGACACAAGTGTTCACCTTTCAGGAAGGATTATGATGGATGAGGATCCTTTATGGCTTTGATGGAGGTGGCAGCCACCCTTTGGTGCTTTTGTTGATGGTCATAGCAACTTGTCCCTCGGAGGATTTTTCTTTTGCTTTTGCCTTTGCTTTCCCTAACTTTTGCCTGGACAAAAAGTTTCTTTTGAATTTGGTTTTCATTTTCCAGCGGGATATGCCTTAACTTTTGCCTAAGTCTTGCTTCAAAGCTTTTCTTTTTTCTTTTGACTTAGCGGGCTATTGTTTCTTTCTTTTTTTTATCATGATTCATAACTTTCTTTTCACCCTCTTTTTTTCTTTTCTTTTTTGTCTCGTTCGGGAACAAGTTGTATGACTTTGGTGATTGACTTGATGAAAAGGTTGTGACTGCCTTTTTCTTAGTGAATGAGAGACTTCCATTATGGATAGTGCTCTTCTTCTTTCGTTGTGAGATCTGAGATATGATTGATCCTCTGATGGAATACCTGCAAGTTGAGCGCTCGGTCACACTAACTGAAGACTACCCTGCCCCTGGTTAAGATTGAGGGTTTTGTATTTTTTTTGAAAAGAAACTACTACTCCTTAGGCTCAAAGGGGTTGACGAGGGTTTCACTCCCTTATAACTCCAGTGTTTGGGAATTGAAATAATGCCTGTACATCGTCAGCAGGATCTTTGTTCCAAAAGCATACAATTAGTAGTTCATGTGTTTTTGATTTTCATCATTTTCCTTTTTTAGTTGCTTAAGACAAATGAGTGAAGTATCAATGAACATAATGACAAAGATGAAATGATTTGAGAAAAACATGTATATTGCATTATTTTTATTTATTCAAACAAAATGAGTTTCTTACAATGAGAAGTACTTGATAACAACAAAAGTAATACAGTTGAAGATACTTGAGAAGTCTATACAATGGCAAGTTTGGCCTTATTTTGATGCAAATGAAATGTTCTTTGACAAACACAAAGTCTTTAGGCTCCACTAGTGGAAGGTGCCCTCATAAGGAGGTATGGGATTCTCTGATAGTAGCTTGATCTTGTTTGTAATTCCCCTTGATTCTTCTTCTGTGAGCTTTTGTCAGATATCGGTGTGGAGGAATCGTCTTGACTGATCTGATGGAGAGGAAGAAAGTAGGAGTCTTGGTAACCATGGATGCATATGCATGAATGCAAAAATGTTAATGAAGATGCAAATGTATCATAAATCAGGATCAAGGATCAAGGCCTCTTGGATAACAACTTCTCATGGTCAATAAGATATGGTCGAATCCTCCAGATTCAGAGGTTCGACGTTGCTTTCTGGATAAATAGCTTGTGCATAAGTCAAATATGGTCGAACCCTCCAGATTCAGAGGTTCGACGTTGATTCTGATAGATAACCTTTGCGTAAGTCAAATAAGGTCGAACCTTCCAGATTCAGAGGTTCGACGTTGATTCTGATAGATAACTGATATAGAACTTATGTATAAGTCAAATGAGGTCGAATCCTCCAGATTCAGAGGTTCGACGTTGATTCTGATATATAACTAATGTAGAACTTCTGTATAAGTCAAATGTCCCAGGATCAAAGGTTCGACGCCTTTTATTAAATAGCAGAAATCCGGGTATGATGAAGGTCAAGTTTCCTGTCCCATCCCAATCTCACGGGTATGTAGTCTAGACACGGACAAGTGGTCCCTAATGGTCACCAGGGTCTACAGTTCCCATGGGGTACAAAGTGTTTGAGGCAACAAGCGTGCCAGACACAGTGTTCCATTAAAGAACCTCGCCCAATTGTGGTACCCCATGTCAAGCTCGATCGTAGCAAGGGCTACGGGAGTCGACATGAGCATCCACGCTAATCCTATGTGTCACTGGCCTGGGTAGTGGGTCTTTTACCTCATACAAACCCCCCACCTGCAAAACAGAACAGAAGACCCCAGGGAACACAAAATATAATCCATATGCATGATGTGCAAACAGAAATAAACATGATATGCAGGCAAAGAATAAGCATGCAAACATATATACAAGGTATAGACATAAAACAAGTAAACACCCAGTAAATAAACAAACAAACGCAGGCTAGGATCGACTCGCTAAGAATGGACCCGCAATAGGTCTAGCAACATCCCCAGCAGAGTCGCCAGCTGTCGCACGCTCGCGAAAATGAACAGAGTCGCCACCAATATATTTATCCCAAAGAGGGAAAGGAATATCAGGAAACCTAAGATGAATAAGAACGAGGTCTTTCGACCAGAGATAGGGTACGGGAGTCGGTTACGCGAGGGAAAGGTACTAGCACCCCTCACGCCCATCGTACTCGATGGTATCCACCTATGTTTGTTGCTATCTAAAGGGTGTATAAATCTAAAGCTTAATGCAAAGGGAATGCATGCAAATGAAAGAAATAGAAACACGGGGAAAATAAGGTTTATAAATAGTTGTGCTCGCTTAGGCCCCGCGACCCAATGCCTACGTATCCTTTTCAGGAATCAGAGCGCCGTAGTTCGGCTCTTTAGTTTTTGTTTGTTTTTGTGTTTTTTAGTGGACGAAGTTACATTCGCACTCCGCTGCTCGACCTCTGGAGTCTTAAGCTGGGAATGGAGCGGAAATAACATGTCCGATTAGGAGAAAGAATGCCCTGAAGGCAAGAGAAAGAATGCCTCGGAGGTAAGAGAGAGAAGAAAGATTTTGAGCGTTTCGAGGAAATCCCTTAAGCAAGGGAAACCCGAGTTACTCTTTGGTTTGTGTTTTTTAGAAGTTGGGAACTTACGCCTGAATGGGACCCTTAAGCAAGGGAGATCCAAGCACTCGAACATTCCCTTAAGCAAGGGATGTTCAAGCTTCCATTCCCTTTTTAAGAATTTTCACTTTGATTATTAGTATTTTAAGTATTTTCTTTGTATTTTTTATGGGATTTAATTCAAGTATTTGTTAGATGATTTAAAGTTGAAAAGGAAAAGAAACTAGCCTAAGTGAAAACTAGCCTAAGTATGAAGGGAATTTCTATCTAATGTTATCATGGTTTCTACCTAAGGTTAGGAATTAAAGAAACATGGAAGTTAAAGTCACATCATGAGCAAAATTGAGTAAGGATACAATGGTACAAAATTATACACAAGTATGAAGTAACAAGTCAAAATATAGTGCAAAAATGAAGTAAGATACTACTATTTTTTTATGTTGATTTTTATGAGAGAAAGAGAATTACAAGTCAAGTAAAAAGACTAAAAACAAATAGCCTAAAAACTAATATTTTTAGTGATTATTTTTATATGTCATTGAAGTCTAAAAAGATAGTGGAAAAATTAGTATTTTTATTATTAAAAGAAGTGAAAAAAAACTAATTAAAATCTAAATGGTTGATTAAACAAAATTGAAACAGGGGGTGTAATTCTGGATTACATGGTGTGATAAGCAGGGCACATGGCCCATAGAGCTTAAGGCCCAGGGGCGTTTTTGTTCAGATTTGCTTGGCCAAAACGGCACAGCATGGGCCTCAGGGGGTGTGTGAATAGCATGATTAGGCCCACGGATATTGTTTTTGATCCATTTTATTAATTCAGATTTTATTTAACTAATGTCAATTAAGTCAATTAATAGGAAATTAAACCTTATGTTATACTCCAACTATACTAATTAATCAGATTAATAGCATTATTATTAATAATCATAAAATGAAAATGAAAAAGGAATTAGGGTAAATGTTGTGACCTTTGGAGTTATCGCGAGTCTTCTTCTCCACCTCTTCACTCAAAACGGCGAACGGTGGCTCTCCCTCTCATCTTGTTGACGCGGCGGAGACTCAACTTTTCCGATGAAAGCGCGGTGGCACCAACATCAAACGGCCGCGCGATGAACAACGGTCAGCTCTCTTTGATTCGCTCTCTCAGCTCTCGTCTCTCTCATGAAATTGGATGAACGGCGCAGCGGTCTTCTCCAATCGGAATTTTCTTTGCCGTTCTCTCTGACTTGCTCACTCTCTCACGATCTCATTGCCCGTTCTCTCTCGCCTCCTCTAAATTTCGTTCCCAAATCATCGACGTTGCAGTGGCCTCAATCGGTTTCGATGAGATACCTGATTAACACTTTTCCAAGAACTCAGGTAAATCGTACTCAGTCTTCTTCTTCTTCTCGATTTCTTTATGCGTTTGGCGATGATGCTGAAGATGTGTGGATAATGCAGGTCTGATGAGAGGATGTTGTAGATTGAGGCGAATCTGAACTGGTGATGACGATTGATGAACTTGCAGAAGATTGAAGGCTGAGAATCCGAAGGCGAGTGAATGTTTTTTTCTGAAAATTTTCTCTTCTTTTTCTGTTATGATTGTAATGTTCTTGCTGCAATTGTGATGATGATGTTGATTGTTTGTTGTTGAAGATGGATTTGCAGACGAAGATGAAGAACAGTGATGAAGAATGAAGGTTCAGAGAGAAAATAAAGGAAATGGTGGTTGATTCTGGAAAAATTGTGGAGAAAGAGAGAAGGGATGAAGATGGAGAAAGAGTGAATTGGAGAAGAATGGTGGAGAAGGTGAAAAATGGTGGCGAGTGAGTAGTTTCAGAGAGAATGAAGATGATGAAGGGTGAGAAGTGAAGATGGTGATGATGAATGATGCTAATGATATATAGAGGTGAGTTCTCTCTGATCTTTCTGTTACCAATCTCATTCTGTTATGGAAAACTGAAGTTAGTTATAAGGTGGTTAAAGGTTGTTATGCTAGTCGGTTAGAGATTAGTTAGGATTCTGTTTTGGTAGTTATAGAATCGGTTAGGAGGTTAAGAGGTAGTTATCTGTTAAAAACTGTTGGGGTTGGTTTAGAAATGCTGTCATAAGTCAGTTAGGGGTTAGGACCTGTTAGCAATAGGTTGAAAGTGAACTGTTTGGATGTGTAGAGTTATTTTTATTTTGATTTTGTTTTGGATGTAGGGCTGGCTGTTTGAAAATGGTATGGATATTGGTTTGAATTGTTTTTGATGTGTAGCAGATTTCATTCTGGTATGAACAACGACTTAAGGACTGTACGAGTCGTATTGGTGCAGGCTTTATGTGAAGCATTTGGCTTTTCTCGGAGCTGCCAAGAGATGAGTATTTTGCAGCTGACTTGGTACGGCCATACATACTGCCTCCAATTTTCTTCTTGACTGTTTTGAGTTTTGTATGAAGCTGTCTTTACTTGTTTTGATCAGTAGCTTGCGGTAATGCATATGGTGTTTGAGAAGATTGGATTGTGTATTTGATGGGTTGATGTGTATTTTCTTTTGAATGTTGCATGGCTGTAGCTTGAGTTTGACAGAATTTCAGATTGCTTCAATTGTGAAGAGCTGCGGTATGCGTATCGGTCATTTGAAGGTTTCTTGGAGGAGAATTTGCGACATAGAATCATGGAGGGCGACGTGTATGGCTCGGTTCAATGTAGTCAGTAGGTTAATTGCTTGATTTTGAGATAGCTTAAAACATGGTTGGATGATGTGAAGTTGTTTTTCTTTTGAATTGGTTCAGTTTGTAGAACAAGGTCCTGTTTGTAATAATTTAAATATTTTTTAGCGTGATGTAATAGATAGACCTTGTGGAGATTTGGAACTGTAATGATTCTTGGATCTTTGTAACGAAATTTGACTTTGGTTTGAATGTTGACCTTTTTCAAGTAATTTTGAAATTCACTCTTTCCTTTCATTTTCAACTTGATTTCCCACATATCTCCTCACATTGCAATATAGAGTGAACCCCTCAATCAACTCTTGACAACACACAAATGCCTTGAACTTTAATTCACTTTGATTATCTCTGAAAGATTTTCTAATCCGTTTGCTTCTTCAGTGAACCCTTAATCACAAAGGTTCTATGAATTATACCTTAGCCAATACCTTGATCTGATAGCATAAATAATCCTTTAAGAAAATTCTCTTGATGATGGAACTTGGGCATGAGACCTTAATTTGCTCCTAATTGATTAAATTCAAAAACTCAGCTAAAGAACACTTAAAACCCTAATATTTCAAGGCCCTTGATCCTCAGCCAGATTACTGATTAGTGAATGTATGAATGTTAATGACCTAACGAATGCATGAATATGGAAGCAATAAGCCAGTTAGAAATAAAATTAGATGGGCAAATTTTGGGGTGCAACATCTCTAACGCATGGAACAGTTCTAGACTTTACATTAACTTGGATCATCCACAAGTTGATGAATTCAAATCTAGGCAAGATCTGCAACATTCACAATATGCTTACTGATTTTGAACCCCAATGAATACATGTCTTATGCCAAACTGTTTGCACTTTCAGTTTTGGAGCAACTGATTTATCCAATGTACCTACGCTTTTGCAGTCATTAACTTCTGATTCAGCCATTCAATCAACTAACAAAAATTGGACAAGCCTCAATGAGGTCAAGAGTATTTGTGGAATCTATGAATTAGGAAAAGTGTGTCTGATATACTCACGTTTGTACGCGCATAGTTATTTAACCATTTATATATAATTTTTTTAATCAATATTTATATGTATTATCTTTTATTCAACAAGTATTAGAACAACAAAATATTGTAATAATAATGTCAGTAACTGTTCAACCTGTGACATTTAAGAACAATCCCTTATTATATTCCTATATTTACCCTTATTTATATGATTTTGTATTCAATAATTATAGGAATACTCTTTAACGTAACAAGTATAAGAACAATCCCTCATGATAAGAACAATCCCTCATTGTAAGAACAATCTCAGTTACTGTTCAATGTGTGACAAATAAGAAAATTCCCTCATTTTATTCCCTCATTATAATTTTGTATTCAATATTTATAATTTTGGAAAATTGTGACAGGATTATTTCGCAACCACTATCAGGAGTACCAAGCGTTTCAAAGCTTCCAAGTTTGGCTAGTATTTTGACTCATGCCCTGGCTGCAAATCTTCTAACATGTCACTCGGGGAGAAATTTGAATGTCCATGTGGAATCAACGATGTAGAGCCTGTAACTAAGTGAGCCATTCGTAACTAAGTGAGTCTGGTTTAACCTTTTAACTCATAATTTATTTTTAAATTCAAACTTGAGGTTGAGGTCGAGTATGATAACCATAAAGGTACCTTTGTTTTTTTGGATAAGGATTGTATTTCTTACACTAAAATGAATGCTAAGGAATTAAAACAAGTTATGAAGGTGGTGAGTTGGACGGATCATAATCTTCTTTGCCTATTTTTTACATGAGACCATTTATAACAAAATCTTATTATCTCCTTATTTTGTATGTTACATAGGCTGGAGAGGAAAACCGTAAGATTTGGCCTGCTCACCTCGATGTTCTGTTGAATAGAGATATGGTCTTTTGTATCAAGTATCAATCATTTTACGAACAATTCTCTGTAGTGGCAATACTTAACGAGGACAACCTTTACAACAACTTTGACAACTACCTCACCCCTAATAAGGTTATACAGCTAACAACTTTGACAACAACTTAGTGTTTATAAGTGCAAATGTTAAGCTTAGATGTTACTAATCTATATCAATATCTCTACTGTTTCGTTTATACAGCTAACATCAAAAGCTGTTGTAATGGAAATTGATACCGCTGCTCATTTCATTTACAATGTATTTACAATTTCTAAATTTTGTATCCTAATATCCAAAGATGTTAATCTTTTTCCTATGGCATACATAGGGAACACAGTCTTCTGAACAAGCACAATCTGCTCAACCATCCTCTACTGCAAACGATGCTTGGAGTCCTTGTGTGAGCTCCAACAATACTCCTGCCAAGAGGGTTGCTACATAAACCTCTGTTAATGAGCTCATTCTTTCTGAGGAACTTACACCAAAACAATCCGCCACTAAGGCCAAGCCTAGGAAGAAGACTAAGCATATAAAGAAAGAGTGATTTGGTGGGCCTATTTCAGAAGTCATATCTTTTTTTATGCATAATTTTAATTGACACCCTTTTTGTAATGAGACTATCCAACTATTAACTCTTTTGTCTGTTGATTCGTGTCATTATGCATGTTCTATGCCATTTAAGTTCTACTTTAACTCCTAAACTGAAATTTACGATGTTTTGTAGTAGATGCTATTTTGTAATTTCTTGAATCTTTGAGCATTCTCAATATGGCTTATTTTATTACCTTGATTTACATAATTTTTAATCCTTATGAAGACCATAATTAGATATGTTTTCAATTGTTGGAGTCAAAACATACTCATTTGTTTTTCTGCCTCCAAACTATTTGAAATTAAAATTTCCTTTGTCAAATATGAAAGTCAGTACTATGCTTAAGACATTTGTTGGTTGCATGTTGTTATTTGTCACAATTTGAAGACATTCATATTACAAATCCTCTATTACTCTTTTATATCATTCAACATTAGTAGTACAACCAAAGTCAATATAGGAATATACTTAGGGATTTGTATTACAAAAAATCACTAATCTCTTATATCATTTGTATTTTCTCTTCTGAACTATTCTTTCCATATATTAAGTCTTTATGGTTCAGGAATTATAAAGGTTAGTAACAAACCAAATACCCGTTGCGTTACAATCATCTTTGCCTAACCTGTTCTTAGGTATTATAGAGTGACCAACAATGTATTGTTTTATGAATTTTTAGTATCCATTACTTTGTACTTTTGTATAACTCATATTGAATTTTTCATTGGGAACTGCATATTTGCCTAACCCGTTCCTTTCCCTACTACAGATCATCATCACCTTTTGACTTTGCCCAACATTTTGGCAAACACTAGAGTACAATGTCACTTCAACCTTAAATGCCAAGGTTATTTCCCCACGGTAAGCCCCTGCATATCTTGCTCTCTCCAGCATTGCTGCCATACATTTTAAAAAGTTAAGTTGTACCTTTTCCATGAAATGTCATAATTTTACATGGAATAATATAATTTTTCTAGTGTACACCTGAGTAGCAGTGTTTTTTAATATAGAAGACTGCTACTTATCTTACAAAGACGGTGTAACTTATCTTCTTTTTTAATCAATATTTAGGGAATCTCAATTAAAGGCATAGACTTGAATGTATGAACATGAATTTGATTATGTGTCCAACCAACACAAATCCATAGACAGCGACAATCTTATGAAACCTCAAAGCTGTTGAACTTTATCTCAATAAACATACAATAGATCCCATACTCTCCTGCTTTTAGAAGAATTTTATAACAATAGGTTTCCCTACATTATCTATATTATGCCAATATATCATTAACTAATTATTTTAATTTTTTTTAGCAAGTATAAATTTGCAGCTATTTTCATAAAACTACTTTACAGAATTTTAAACAATTTAGTCAGTTCCAATAAAATACACAAATATGTGCTTGACCGCTGATACATAAATCATGCCACTAACACACATATATCAACTCAAATTGTAATTCATATTCTTAATAGATGGTTACATTACAGTATTGTGATTCAAATTTTAGTGTTTCAAAACTTTATTGAATATGTTCTTATAAACATTACAATGAATTTAGTTACAAATAAATTAATATGGGAAACACTAGAGTACAATGTCACTTCAACCTAAAATGCTAAGGTTATTTCCCCACGGTAAGCCCCTGCATTTCTTGCTTTCTCCCGCATTGCTGCCATACATATTGAAAAGTTAAGTTGTACCTTTTCCATGAAATGTCATAATTTTACATGGAATAAAGTTATTTTTCTAGTAAGCAACCGAGTAGTAGCGTGTTTTAATATATCAGACTGCTACTTTTAATTTCCTAGCAGTCTCTTTCCACAATTTCCTTCGGTCCCAAGTGACTGCTACTTTTTTAGTTCATCTAACTAACTAGATGCAGTTGTTACCCTACTCACCTAAAGGAACTCTCATTTCATTTTATATTAAAAAATTGTATCCGGCTGACAATTTATATATAGCATCGATGAAGGATATTATTAGACTTTTGGCCTATTAGATATATTTTACACCAGCCATTTTTTTAGTTATTGTTTATTATAGATTTATACAATTAACCTTGCTTTATCCGGCTATTTCGACATACATTTTGAAATATGTGATCATTACCTTTTCCATACAATTATCGTTTTTCTTGAAGTGAATGGATTACATCTCAAAGGACAATAACATTTTTTCGAACATCAGACCATGGAAATTCATTTGTTACCCTACTGACCTAAAGGAAGTTTCCTTAAAAATATAATCAATTGTCAACTGATTATATAGATCTGTGTTAGATTTGCATTAAACTTTTGGCCTATTAGAGGTAGTTTGCAGCCAGGGCATGTTTTGGAGAATTGTTAATTAATTTATTATACAATTAACCTTGCTACATTTAGAAAATTTTTTTTCATAGTTGAAAATCATGGCCTCTTATTGAATAACATTCTTTAAATACAATAAAAAGAAAAATATTGAACAATAGGCAGACCTTAGACAATATTGCATCTGGTTCTAAATTTTCAACTATTGACTTGCAAATGATGAACCTTCTTTGTTGCTGTTACCAATATAACTTCTGCAAGTAGATGAGCATCTTCATTCTGATATCTTGCATTACCTCTAATTAAATGTATGCAACTATAAGACTATGTAGAGAAAACACTATGGTAGTTTTATAGTTAGTGTCATACTTGCATAAAATTGATAGATTTTAGATACTTACAAATAGGGAGCATAGAACAATCATCTTTGATGTCCGGTATCAAACACAGGAAATTGAACATGATTACTTAGTCTTAACATCCTATTTATGCAAAAATGAGCCCTATTGAAGACTTACCTAAAGTTGAAGTTGAGCTTATCCAAAAATCTTGGACATAATTTGTTACTCTAAAAAAAACATCTTACAATTGGTTGCTGGTTTGCATAACTCTTATAGGAAAGACTTAAGGATATAATTTGGTTGGTTGCACTCATTTATGATGAAACAACTACCTCGTAAATTGCAGTGTGTTTCCCTATTAATTTTAGTAGATCTGTTGTAATATTGGATTTGTCCCATTTATTAATTGCAAAAATAAATGTGTTGGGGTTTGTCTTTTAGAAGTTTGACTCATGTTTACTAAGTGACCTACATAGTTAATGTTAATATGAAAACTTTGATGTTACACATTACCCATCCCTTTAAAATTGAATTTTTGTTTGTACTGTTGTAGGGAATAAGAGAGTGGGACATACGAAACCTATTGAGAAAATTGGCTCAGGGAAAAAAGCAAGAGCAATAAGATCATCTATTATGAAAGAGAACCGTTCGTAACGTCTGAAATATAGTCCTCAACAACGTATTAATTTGGAGCCCATGCATAGTTCTCAACCTACTTGACACAGAGACAACCCTATTCCAACCTGACTCCATCATTTGAAAACAATAATCCTAAATCACAACTTGACAATGAGGCTATTTTGAATAGTGGACAGTTTGCAGGGTCAGAACCGAGCCTAACAAGACAAGGTTTTATAAAAAAAATTAAGGTCCTTTCAGATAACACGAAATTATATCGTATATTTGACTTGATGCGCATGAGTTTTATTTAATTTTTATTTGTTTATGTTTTATTATGTCGGTATTTTGTCGTGTTTCAGGTATTCAATTATAAAATGGCTGCAAGAGAAAATGAAAAGAAAAGAAGAAGGAAAGAAAGAAGGAGAGAAAAAGAGAGGAAAGAAAAAAAAAAGAAGCAAATGAGGTGGGGCGCCCACCCCTTGCTATGGTGGCCCCCACCCTTAGCACATTGCTAAAAAAAAGAAAAGAAAAAAAAACAAACTGGGGCGCCCACCCCTTCTTTAGGTGGCCCTCACCCCTAGTGCAAAAGTGGGGTGCCCACCCTTGGACCTTGGGGCCCCCGCCCCTAAATGCACTCCTCGGAAAATAAAGGGAACAATCGTCCCTTGCGCCTGTGGCCCCTGCCACAAGCATTATTTTTGGTCCACACGTTTCCAGATATTCCTCTCCACGTTCCATAACAGTTTCAAACTTTCTTCCTCAATTTTCCCAGCAGTACCGATTCTTCAGGAAGGCAACTCCCACTTCTCCTAAATTCTGGCACAAGGGGTTACGAAACCTACTCTATAAAAGGAAGCGTGCATCACTGTGAAAGTTTCGGCTCCTCTCCCTCTTTAATTTTTTTCTAATTTTTGTTCAGCAAGTAATTTTTATTAAGTAAAAAGGGATAGTTCTCCACATTGGGGGACTATTCTCAAACTAGTTTTAGGATTCTGCCATTTTTAGTACTTTGTAGAGACACAAACTGTCCAAAATGAAGAGTTCATCAAACAAAGTACCCATGTTAATGAAACCCTTAGGCAGCTGACTATTGTGTTCGAGTCCCTAGCAACCCACAACGAGGCGTTGGCGACTCAAATCTCTCTGCTTGAACAAAACCCTCTATGACCCTTCCCTAAGGAGCATATGAATGTTGTAACAACCAATAGTGAAAAACAAATTGAAAATCCTAAGGAGAGTAATATTGAGGTTGAGGATAGCGACAATGTGGTTGAGAGAGTTCTGACAAGAAAAGAGTAGAGATTGGGAAAAATCCACCAACACCATTTGAAAGGGAGGTTGTAGAAGAGGGAGAGAAGGAAGCACATATTGTAATTACTCCTCCCTATACCCCACCGATTCCTTTCCCGCGAAGTTTTATGGAAGCTATGATAAACTCACAATCGAAGATGTCTGTGGAGGTATTGGAAAATATCCACACCAATGCACCCTTGTTTGAAGTCTTGCATAAAAAGAGAAAATTAGAGGACCATGAAACTATGGATATCATTACTGTTAAGAGGTTAAGGTTAAACTTTGAGGTGGTGGATAAAATCACTAATCCTAAACTCGAAAAGCAGATACTCAGGATAGATCCAGAACCACCACCACGAGTTCAAAAGAATGAACCACCCCACAGAAGATAGAAAAGAAAATCTGAGGGATATGTGAGATGGCTTGATAAGTGGACATGGAAAATGAAGATTATTAAAAGTTCAATCGAGAAGATATTCTCGAGAGAACCACCATGAGTGCTTGTGTTAGAACAAGATTGAGAATCTATGTTCAGAATCTAGTGTTGATGATAACAAGCATATATTTTGTGTGTAACCATTTTATTACTAATGGTTTCATTTAGTGTGCAGAAATTATGCTTATACAGGTTGCATCAGAATCACAAAAACTATATCAGAAACTGAATCAGATGTGAAAGAAGAATCAAACATTCAGAAGATGGAAGGAAGCTAAAAGTCATCATATCAAACAAAGCCTCAATCAGAAAGTACATCAGAAGCTGCAAGGAAATGAACAAGAAAGAGCATTACAAGAAGCTTTGCAAACATCAGAAGATCACGCAAGTATAAAGATCAGAAGTTCTGAAGTTATAAGTTCTAAAGCTCCGATACAGTGACATATAAAATACAAACATCAGTAGAAGTCACGTACAAACCAATGAAGAATCTACAGCTCAGCATACAAATTGAATAAAATACAAAGAGCTTAGAATCTAAGGAAGAGCCGTTAGAAAATTCATCATAAGCAAAACGGTTGCAATATTAAGTAGAATAACTCCCAAGGATGATTGAAGAAGCAAGCTACATGCAGCGCATTGGAAAGACAAGTTTAAACGAAGAAACATGCCATCCACTATAATCATCATGTTGAAGATAAGGTTCTGCCAAGAGCAACATTTGTCATTCATGAGCAAATCTTGACGAAGGCCTTCAAAGCAATATTCAAATCTCAACGGCTAAATTCCAACGGTAACATACCAAGCTCTATAAATAGACCAAACTTCAAATCGTGAAGATATGCATTCTTGTATGCATCTAAGTATGCATCTAGAATAAGCATCAGAGTATGTATCCAGGATACATCTACAGAGTGAAGAAAAAGAAATATCCTAAAAGAAAATCTGTAGTGAGAAACTGAGCATGAAAGCACAAATGAAGAAATGAGAATGCATCAGAAGTTATAGAAGAGGAAACATATATGAAGCGTGCGAGGAAACAAAGTGTTAAAACATCAGCCTGTTAGAAGAAAAGTTCATTCGAAGATTGAATAGATCCTGCTAAACAAGCAGTACACACCACAGGAGAACTAAACAATACACTCATGAAAGATGCATCAAAAGTTGATGATGAAGACAAATCTAAAAGAGTCAAGAGCTGCTACTTCCTATATGATTCTGAGAAAAGAAGATAAAGATCTTTCTGAAGAAGCAATCAAATGCAAGAGAAGTTGCACAGCATATGCTTAATCAGAATTAATAGAGATGGTCTTACAAGACGGAGTGATTTCTCCAAGAAAAACATCAACCTCCATATTCAAGGAAAGAAGATCAAATCAGAAGCATTCAACATAAGAGCTGATGCTCTTTATCTGCTTCAAGAAGAAGAAGATCTCACCCAGAAGTTGAAGACAAGAAGACTACAAGACATTATGTTTCTTTTATTTAAATGTAAAACACATAGAGTTGTTGCTCGTAGTGTGTTATATCTTAGAAACTTCTAATAGGATGTTTAGACACCAGAAGTGACTTCTAGTCAGTGTGTCATAAACAGATGTACTTAAGAATAGG
Source organism: Vicia villosa (assembly GCF_029867415.1). Taxonomy (NCBI): domain Eukaryota; kingdom Viridiplantae; phylum Streptophyta; class Magnoliopsida; order Fabales; family Fabaceae; genus Vicia; species Vicia villosa. Next base: position 66,061,126 of record NC_081183.1, on the reverse strand, counting down.
AGAATCTGCTTGAATAAGAAGCACTCATGTAATCTCCAGAAGATGCCTTGAGCGACCAGTTTAGGTCAGAAGCTTAAGAACACAATCGCCTGCGGTCATTGTGGAAATATCTTGGAGACCATGTGAGGGTCAGAAGTCCAGGAGTCAATGGATGTTATATCTCGTGGAAATGACTGAATAGTCCATTGTATTTAGTCATGAGCGGTTGGCTTATGCAGGGTTAGTCACAGCGCGTAGACTGTGAAGGGTTCTTGAGTCAATGAACGTTATATCTTGTGGAGATAACTGAACGGGTCATTGTCCAGATGGTTAGTCACAGCAGTTGGATGTGCAGGTTGTTAGTCACAACGGAGGATCGTGCAGTTGTAATCAAGATTGGTTATAATGGATTAAGACCTCTGTTGAGAGGCAAATCACCTGAAGAAGGTGTACTGGAGGTAGCCTTAGTTAGAAGGTGGACCAGGATAAAAGTAAACATGTCTTTTACTTTATGCTCTATTCATTTTAACTAAGAACATTAAAACTAAAGTTCTGCAGAACTGTACTGAACAAGTCAGAAGTTCTGATGACATACAGAAGTTGAAGTGAACATCTTCTTGGTTATGTAGTTCTACATCTTCATGCTTCCGGAACATCAAAAGCATAATCCAATAAAATGATTAAACGAAAGAAAGAAAAGTCGTTCAAGAAAAAGAAAGGGAATTTTATTTGATAAAGAACACAATTCAATCCCCCCTTTCTTGTGTTTTTCTCCACCTACAATTGGTATCAGAGCATGGCTCTGTATTGATCTCAAGATCAAACACTTAACAGTGTAGAGAGATTCAGAAGGAGAAAAACCATACTGAGTAGAAAATTAAAGTCATATTCAAATACTCAGTATTATCAAAAGATGTCAGAACAAGAACTCAAGACTCTGAGCTTATTTTCTACACATCATAAGGAGTTTGTGGATCATCATCAAATCATAAGAAACTTAAGACATCATAAAAAAGATCATGTGCCTGAATAAAGACAAGTATAGAAGATTCAAATCAGTTGATCTAAATCAAAGACAACTAACAAGGCTGACTCAAGCTGGGATGGTCAAGGAAAATGCAATGGATCAGATCAAGGAGTGGAAACTCAATAAGACAAGACTCAGAAGCAAAGAAAAACAGAACTTCTACATCGGAAGATGCTCAATCTCAGACGAGACAAGAAGAGAACCAGATTCTTGAATAAAAAATTAGAAGATACTCTCTCTCTCTCTCTCAGGAAAAGAAATATCTAAAAAATTGGTTAGATCTTTCTAAACTTACCCTGTTATAATTCATCTAATTAATGGTGTGTTGGTCATAATTTAAATTCATTCTTGCTTGCGTAATTAGATTGTCTGTTTTTACCACCTAAAGTTCTAGCCTTCATGCGTAATCATACTGTCTCCCTCATTAATTAAAACTACCTCATCAACACACACGCCTATCCTTAGGACTAAAACAGGCTTCTATAAGAACATCAGGTTATGGGTCATTTTCTCTCATCAACTCATAGTTTATCGTGCCTCCACTAAACCTCTCTAGGAAATAAAGATCTCCTTAAAATAATCAGGGAAAATTAAGTCGAAATTTCACCTCTGGAAAATATCGTTGCCATTAGTCTTGTTAGTGCAATACATTTCCAAATGGACAAGATGTCTATCCATTCTTTAGAAGCTCATTTATGAGAAACTAGTTAAAGAATTCTTGAAACATGCATATCTAAATGCTGAAGATGACTCAATCTCATCCTTCATATTTTATTCCTGTTATCATCAATTGGATATGAGAGAAATAGTTTCACAGTCAATCCATTCAAAGGTCTATTCAGTATGTCATCAGGATACAACCCAAGTGACTCAATTATCTTCCGAAAATTCCATAGATTCAGTTTAAAACTTGTTTTGTCAATTTCCTTCCTAGAAGAGATAACCAAAATCTAAGGAACTCAGTTGCTGAAACTAGAGGTAGGACGAAGTCTTAAATTCCATATAAAAATAGTCTGAAATGTTCTCTCAAGATGGATTTGCAGAACTTCTGAAAAATAGGATCAATGAAGAAAGGAATAGAAGAGTATCCTGAAAATATGTGAGTGAAATATAAAGGAGACATCCCTGGGAGTTGAATAAAATAGTTATAAGAAGTGGTTAAATAGAAGAAATTGATATTAATAATTTAAGCCTCCATGAAAACATAGTCATTTCCAAAAACGGCTCAATTATTAATTAAGAACTCTTCCCGAGGGGCGAAAATAAAACTCACACGATTATCACCTAGGAACCATGATTAGGATAAATGTCTTACCTTTCCTCGACTAAACATTTACTGTGCTATCATTCCTACGACATCTCAAGAGTCATGCATGTGTCTAGAAACGCATCAACCTTTCCCAGTAACGGTGAACACTAGTATCTAGGCACCCTTTCTGTAGCTACCCCCTAAATCAAGCCAAAATATCCATTACACTCCCCATTTACCACTATATATACTCTCCCTACTCATCATCCAGCCACTCATCTCACAACTACTGCACTCTTAAAAAGGATCTATCTTCTTCGAGAAAAACCAACCATCATGTCCATTCAAACCTTCCATGGTAATAAGAACCTGCTAGAAGTCCTTGTCGAGAAACAACTGGGAAACTCATCAGATGAATACCTTCTCCATAAGGTCTTTGCATATCAAAGATGGTTCTGGTACAAAGAAATCCTTAGAAAACCTGTTTATCCAAACCTGGTCAAAGATTTCTGGCTACATGCATCGGTCAGCAGTGATGGAAGAAACATTTCTTCCAGTATTTTCAGTTTCAGAATCATTATCACCAAAGACTCCATTGTTAATGCAATTCTATGTTCAACTCATCCAAACTTTGTTTCCTTAGAATTAGTTGATCATATAAATCATGTCCAGAGTCCTCAATTCCTCAGGCTTCCTGCTCGTATAAGAAGGACACATGCTACATACCATACGGCAGAGTTCTCTCTGAACTCTTTGAAGAAGCTGGAATCCTGACTAGTCTTCAACAAACTGAGTTTACAACTAGTGACATAATGCTTAGCTATAACTGTAAAGAATTTATGTTTGACTATTCTCAATTGTAATATGTGTTGATGTCAAATGAAAAACCTGTTTTTTTTTACTAAAACATATAAGTGCATGTTCTCTAATGGTATTTTTACATGCTACAAATGCTTGTTGGTTATCACAGGGGGAGATTGTTAGAACTCAGGAGTAGCTAAATCAGGAACAAATATGAATACTTAATTCAGGGGGAGCCATAAATCAGAAAATAATTCATAGGGTTACCTAACTCAGGGGGAAACTATACATCTCAGAGGGAGAAATTATTTCTAAGTCTGGTCCAACTTTCTTAAAAGCTTTTTTATGATAACAAAAAAGGGGATAAAGAAAGAGTTTAGTTTTTGATGAATAAATCAGTTGCTTGATTGAACATAAAAATGAGATGAAGTTTACTTGCTTAATTATTATCCTCTCATAAAATTGTTCCATCAAAATACATGGTTTTTGTCATTATTAAAAAGGGGGAGATTGTTAGAAAAAGATTGAGAATCTATGTTCAGAATATAGTTTTGATGATAACAAGCATATACTTTATGAGTAACAATTTTATTACTAATGGTTTCATTTAATGTGCAGAAATTATGCATATACAGGTTGCATCAGAATCACAAAAACTATATTAGAAACTGAATCAGATGTGAAAGAAATATCAAACATTCAGAAGATGGAAGAAAGCTAAAAGTCATCATATCAAACAAAGCCTCAATCAGAAAGTACATCAGAAGCTGCAAGGAAATGAACAAGAAAGAGCATTACAAGAAGCTTTGCAAACATCAAAAGATCACGCAAGCATAAAGATCAGAAGTTCTGAAGTTATAAGTTCTAAAGCTCCGATACAGTGACATATAAAATACAAACATCAGTAGAAGTCACGTACAAGCCAATGAAGAATCTACAGCTCAGCATACAAATTGAATAAAATACAAAGAGCTTAGAATCTAAGGAAGAGCCGTTAGAAAATTCATCATAAGCAAAACGGTTGCAATATTAAGTAGAACAACTCCCAAGGATGATTGAAGAAGCAAGCTACATGCAGCGCATTGGAAAGACAAGTTTAAACGAAGAAACATGCCATCCACTATAATCATCATGTTGAAGATAAGGTTCTGCCAAGAGCAACATTTGTCATTCATGAGCAAATCGTGACGAAGGCCTTCAAAGCAATATTCAAATCTCAACGGCTAAATTCCAACGGTAACATACTAAGCTCAATAAATAGACCAAGCTTCAAATCGTGAAGATATGCATTCTTGTATGCATCTAAGTATGCATCTAGAATAAGCATCAGAGTATGTATCCAGGATACATCTACAGAGTGAAGAAAAAGAAATATCCTAAAAGAAAATGTGTAGTGAGAAACTGAGCATGAAAGCACAAAAGAAGAAATGAGAATGCATCAGAAGTTATAGAAGAGGAAACATATATGAAGCGTGCGAGGAAACAAAGTGTTAAAACATCAGCCTATTAGAAGAGAAGTTCATTCGAAGATTGAATAGATCCTGCTTAACAAGCAGTACACACCACAAGAGAACTAAACAATACACTCATGAAAGATGCATCAAAAGTTGATGATGAAGACAAATCTAAAAGAGTCAAGAGCTGCTACTTCGTATATGATTCTGAGAAAAGAAGATAAAGATCTTTCTGAAGAAGCAATCAAATGCAAGAGAAGTTGCACAACATATGCTTAATCAGAATTAATGGAGATGGTCTTACAAGACGGAGTGATTTCTCCAAGAAAAACATCAACCTCCATATTCAAGGAAAGAAGATCAAATCAGAAGCATTCAACATAAGAGCTGATGCTCTTTATCTGCTTCAAGAAGAAGAAGATCTCACCCAGAAGTTGAAGACAAGAAGACTACAAGACACTGTGTTTCTTTTATTTAAATGTAAAACACATAGAGTTGTTGCTCGTAGTGTGTTATATCTTAGAAACTTATGATAGGATGTTTAAACATCAAAAGTGACTTCTAGTCAGTGTGTCATAAACAGATGTACTTAAGAATAGGAGAAATCTGCTTGAATAAGAAGCAATCATGTAATCTTCAAAAGATTCCTTGAGTGACCAGTTTAGGTCAGAAGCTTGAGAAGACAATCGACTGCGGTCATTGTGGAAATATCTTGGAGACCATGTGAGGGTCAGAAGTCCAGGAGTCAATGGATGTTATATCTCGTCGAGAACTCAGAACAGTCCATTGTAGTTAGTCACAACGGGTAGACTGTGCAGAATTCCCGAGTCAATGAACGTTATATCTCGTGGATATCACTAACCGGGTCATTGTCCAAATGGTTAGTCACAGCAGTTGGCTGTGCAGGTTGTTAGTCACGACGGAGGATCGTGCTCTTGTAATCAATATTGGTTATAGTGGATTAAGACCTCTCTTAAGAGGCAAATCACCTGAAGAATGTGGACTGGAGGTAGCCTTAGTTAGAAGGTGAACCAGGATAAAAATAAACATGTCTTTTACTTTCAGCGCTATTCATTTTAACTTAGAACATTCAAACTAAAGTTTTGCAGAACTGTACTGAACAAGTCAGAAGTTATGATGACACGCAGAAGTTAAAGTGAACATCTCATTGGTTATGTAGTTCTTCATCTTCATGCTTCCACAACATCAAGAGCATATTCCAGTAGATGATTAAACTAAAGAAAGAAAAAACGTTAAAGAAAAATAAAGGAAATTTTATTTGATAAAGAACACAATTCAATCCCCCCTCTCTTGTGTTTTTCTCCATCTTCAGCTTGCACTTCTGGGCCGTCGAGCCATTGACGTTAAACAAAGCGCTACGTGGGAGGCAACCCACGAGTTTTCAATTTAATGTATTCCTTTTATTGTTTGAACTTGCAGAAAATAAAGATATGGATCGCTTGTCATGTCTCGGCCATATCTAGGCGAAAAATCTATAGATGATCATCTAAAAAATGAGCCGGTCTCCACGCACATTCCTACGTCTGTTGCTGCTGGTGGTGACACCATTAATGAGCATGATAGGAGAAGGTATTTCTTCCGGATGCAGAGCGGATTTGGTTGTGATCGTTCGCCAATAGCATTCATGCAGGTTCTGTCTTTCCTTTATCCACCTTCTATCAAAACATTAAGGACAATGTTTGGTTTAAGTATGGGTGAGGAGCATTATTGCTTTTTATTTATCGCTTTCTAGTTTGATTTATTTGTTTTCTAGTTTATTGCATGTGTTGTCAAGTTTTTATACGCGATTTTCAGTTGCTATTGAATTTCCCTGAAATTTTTAAATTTTAACCTCCAACCAAACTTTTTTTTTATGTAAGGCGCACACACTCTGAAAGTATATAGGTTGTCACTTTAGGCTATGTTAGTGAAACTTGGGAAAGCTTCGATAAAATTGATACCGTTTCGACACCCCAAACCCCCTAAGTATGTGAACCAATTTGAGTACCTATTATGCCGAAACCTTAAGTTTGAGTTTTAAATTAACCCGAGTAGTTTATATTAGCAGTCGACACAATCTTAAGCACAAACTACGTAGGGAGTCGATGAATAAAAGTGAGTGATTCCAAAAATTTAAAAATTTAATGCTTTAATAAAATTAAAAATAGGGAATGCACCAACTAAGTTAGGTGAGCCTCACCCGGTCACTTAACCCAACAGTTGTGGAACCTACAAAAATATGATAAAATAATCTGTTGTCAGTTGGTTCAGAGGTGTCTGGTCCTGAACTTGGTAGGGCGCACTACATTCTGATCCCCCACAACTTGCAATTGGGTAAATAAAATGGGTTACCAAACTTATGTACCTGAATCCCGTGCCTAAGGATCTGAATCACTAACCGACTACTCTACTATGTACGTGCAAGGATAAAGGGCTTAATATGATTGCGCTCTAATGGAAATGGGTGAAATAAAGAAAAATAAATAGGTTGAGTTATAATAGAATGATTCAGACTGGTTTGCATAGGGTGGGAGTTTTTGATCATGTATTGTGATTTCGTGTCATTACGGTATCCTTTTTCTTGACACTCAGTACCTATCAATCTAACATTAGCCTAGAGGCCACATATGATTAGGAGTCGTGTCGTGCCTTTGTTTAAAAAAAACCATGCTAAATCATTTCTTTTACCATGTTGGTTAATTGCTTGAGGACAAGCAATGGTTTAAGTGTGGGAGAATTTGATAACAAGAAATTATATCGTATATTTGACTTGATGCGCATGAGTTTTATTTAATTTTTATTTGTTTATGTTTTATTATGCCAGTATTTTTTCGTGTTTTAGGTATTCAATTAGAAAATGGCTGCAAGAGAAAATGAGAAGAAAAGAATAAGGAAAGAAATAAGAAGGAGAGAAAAAGAGAGGAAAGAAAAGAAGAAAAAAAAAAGAAGAAAATGAGGTGGGGCGCCCACCCCTTGCTATGGTGGCCCCCACCCTTAGCACATTGCAACAAAAAAAACAGAAAAGAAAAAAAAAACAAACTGGGGCGCCTCCCCCTTCTTTAGGTGGCCCTCACTCCTAGTGCAAACGTGGGGCGCCCACCATAGGCTCTTGGCCCCCCGCCGCTAAATGCACTCCTCAGCAAATAAAGGGAACGACCGTCCCTTGCGCTTGTGGCCCCCTCCATAAGCATTATTTTTGGTCCACACGTTTCTAGATATTCCTCTCCACGTTCAGCAACAGTTTCAAATTTTCTTCCACAATTTTCCCAGCGGTATCGATTCTTCAGGAAGGCAACTCCCACTTCTCCTAAATTCTGGAAAAAGGGGTTACGTAACCTACTCTATAAAAGGAAGCATGCATCACTGTGAAAGTTTCGGCTCCTCTCCCTCGTTCATTTATTCTAATTTTTGTTCAGCAAGTAATTTCTATTAAGTAAAAAGGGATAGTTCTCCACATTGGGGGACTATTTGTAACACCCTTCTAAACCCCGCGGCAAATTAAATAAATATATCAGAGTAAAACATAAACACAAGGGTGTCACAATTATTTAAAATAAATAAACCAATCATGGTCAAGTCATGCTTTATTAGGTAACGATTTACCAAAAACACAATTATGTTTATCACAGCGGAATAAAGAACATCATCTACAAAACCAATTGGGACCATAATCCAACACATTTAAAATAGAGAATTCTCATAAATCTCTATAACTATCGTCCCCCAGTGTTACAAGATCAGAGCATGACCGACACGACCCAAAACAACGGATAAACTCTACGAGTCATCCTCACCGAGCACTAATGCCGCTACTCCTTAATCTGAAAATTGTCAACAAGGGTGAGTCTCATTCTCAATTATTCAATGTTATGCATTCATAAGCAACAAAACATCATAATATATCATTCACCCAATTTGTCATATATTCAGATTCACATCTATTATTCATCAATTCACACAATCATAGAATACATTACCAAAAGACAACACCATAACAATTACACCATCATCAAATATTATAATATTGGACAATCTTCCATTCATGTTATAATTATACACAACAACCTAATGCAAATGCAACTATATGCATGTGGTACCAAACATGGGATAACCCATCTCACCGATCCACCACCATAAAGATTCGGCTACTTCTCTCACCAATTCCACACAATGGGAATTAGCTACCGCTGTCCCACCACCATAAGGGATACAGCCCACAACATGATTATGAAATGCATGTATCAACCATAACATGCTCACCATCAACATTAAACAACCAAATGTCATAATCATCAACCACCACGATAATCAGTAGCCACACACAGTTATGCTATTTCTCAACTACAAATAAATACATATTTTACATCAACAATATATGTATATCAATTACCAGTTACAACCACGACATCATAACAGATAAAACATTCACCACACAGTGCAACAACAACAGCACCCCTCACAATCGTGTACCAAATACAAGAAATCAACCCAACAATAACAGAGCATTTACATCATCATTCATCAAAACACATGATAACCATATTTACCATGAACAACATCCATTTTGCATAACAAGCAGGAGCAATCATATTATAACAACATCCATCATTGCACATATTCAATTTTGTAAACAACAAACCATTGCACCTCCTCATTTATGCAAAACAAGAGTAAACCAGATTTGAAGAAAACGATACTTTTCAAAATAAAATCAAGTTATTGTTGTTATATTTATTTTATATGGTAGAACAATCAATTTAAGGAACGACGTCCAAAACGGCGTCTAAAACGGACTTACGGTTTGAAAGTTACACATTTTTACATTTTTCAAAGAAAACAATTATCGCTACAGCACGCGGAGCCAACTGGGTTCGCGGCGCGAAACGAGAAAAAGTTACGCCTTCGAGGCGCCAACACATGGACGCGGCGCGACCTGAGCGTATCACAACTTCCTGGTTTTCTGCCCAACGGTTCGAGGCGCAAACAGAGGTTCGCGGCGCGACCTGGCGATTTTGCAGAATTACGGGTCTGCGTTTAGACTCTGCGACTTCACATCCTTTTCACCCAAAAACAATTCCAGACATCGCATACAGGCATATAATCATTGAATTTCTCATCACACATCATTATACATCAAAACAACACATCAATGACCAACAATCTATACAAATTCATCAATTATCCCCAATCATAACATACCTAACAATATCAAATCCCAATATACCCAATCGAATCGAATCATACGTTAATCCATCCCATTACCCATAGTCACATAATAGAAATTAACCGGAAGAGTCCCCCCTTACCTTAGCCAAGAGTTCTTGATTGGTCTCTCCCTCCATTGCTCCTCTTTCATGTTCTTCGCGTTCCAAACTCTTTTCACATTCCCTTCTCTTATTCTCAATTCCTTATTATTTTATAAAATAACATTTAATTAGAATAGGGCCTTTACTAACATAACACCCCTTCATTCCTTAACGTCACACGTGGCCCAACACCATAACCATCCTTTCCCAATTAATATCCCACAACCACCAATAATTCTAATTATTAATTAAATTTCCATTTAAATTATAAAAATTAAAATATACGGGTGTTACAACTCTCCCCCACTAAAAGAGTTTTCGTCCTTGAAAACATATCTCAAGTAGCCAGCTCATATAAGAGTCCTTCACCTGACTCTCCAGCTCCTAATTAACATTACCATTAGTCAATCCTCAAAATCCATCTGACATAACCAACAGGAAACATGTTTCATACATTCAAATCCCAGTTCTTACGTCGCATCTGACTACCCAAAGGTGTACCACTCATTACATCTCTAAAAGATTGACAACAATGTACCATTGAGATACAACCCATACTATGCATCCAATAACTGAATACTATAATTACACAACCTGTGGTATGATCACACCTTATCAACACTGCAACAATGCATTCCATCTACTAAATATACCAACCTTAGACACACTCTTCCATCTGAGCGATAAAATAATACTTACACTTTTCGCCAACTGCTTCCTTCAAGAAACTCAATACTCATATTCCCATACTATTGAATTCCAATTATTGGACTCCTCTTAAGTCACACCATCAATTATCCAACACTTTACATTCCGCATTTTTTTGCACTACTCTGATTACTCCTCACAATCATCTATACCAAATAGATTCCTGAGTTTCTCCCGATTCCGACTCTCTTTACTCATTCGTTCTAGAATCATTCTTTACCATACATGGTACCAATCTACCACTTAGCAATACTTACTCGCATCATGCGAAAACCAATCTCCTGATTTACTTCCTCTATTTAAACATCCTAACTATCAGAACAAGTGCACACAAGTAATTATAATCACACTCGTCAGCCTCAATACACCATTTCTTACAAAATAATTCAAATTGTGTCTCGCTCTTCTCTAAGAATTAAATCAACCTCATCCTTCCTAGAGTATAATTCCTTATTATATCTGGAATCCACAATACCACCTTAACAACAAAACAAAATTATTATAGAATCATATAGTATCAACTCGCCACCTTAGCTTCGTCGAATACATACTCGTTAACTACGTACCACCATAATAACATATTCATCATCTCGGTAATTATTCAAAAGAGTTACAATTCTTCGACACGACATCCTTTCATCCATTGGATTCTAACTCCAACATATAGATCAGTACATATTCTCTATGTAGGCTCCTGACATATTAATTCCTCACTTGCCACCAGTAGTACTCATAACACTACTCCACATCACACTTTCGCTGTGTGACTCTGATTACCCGTCTTAAGTCATTTGTCCATCATGTTGCACTCTTTCATATTCACCTCTTCATAAATTCACACAACATAGTGAGTGATTATTCTCACGGTTTAATATCCATCACAACTTATACCATTAAGGTAACAAAACAAGTTCATCCCATCTATATGATTCCGCCTACTATCAACAAGAGATTAAGGGTGATCAAGTCCTCAATTTGTCAATAGATAGCCGACAACCATATGTAAGCATAAATCGTCGTTACTACATAATAGTGTCCTTTCCGAGTTTGCACCCAAACTCATTAACATCGTCATAGTTCAATAATTCACTACAGTGTCCTTCTTCTAGAATATTCTTCCGAAGCTCAAAACATCAGAAACAGAAATCCAATCACTCAACCTCATTATATTATTCCCGTCGATTCTGAATTCACCGCCTTTACCTTGGTAATTCAAAGTCAACCTATCGATCAACTCAACATCATCTTTCTGACCTTCTCTAATCTCGCCAAGAATACCACTAGTAATATCCTAGCATACCCAATCTAACACTATTACGAGTTCCTTCACATACCAACTCAAGTCTCTAAATTGTCCCATTAAATCCAACTCCTTCACCATTAGCACCGACATATTCAAAGACTTCCTACGCAACGCAGTAACACAACACTCGTAACTCATGGTTTTACTCCAAATCCTATGACATCCTTCGTGCCCAAATATCATCCCACTCGACATCTCAACAAAGTCTTCCTCATATTCAATAGGTGTCAGAAATCCTCTAAAATTCTTCTTTTATACTTATCGTTACTCTGCCATACCAAATACGACTCCAAGAGTTCTAAAGTTTATTCCATCTTTTCTACCAATTCACTTCTCACTAAAATCCATCGGTACTCAAACCATCTTTATTACCGAACATCTCATCAACAACATATTCCACTCAATTCTGTTTCAAACAATCACGATAGTAGGCATTCCTATTCAACAAGTTTCACACTTCCTTAACCGACTTCACAATATCTCCTTATAGGATCAATCTATTGGATTTATAACTCTCCCATAAGGTAGAACGTAATTTCACCTCTTCGTTGGCTCAAACGGCACATTAATCCGACACTCGGCACTCAAGATATGAATTTTCCAATCGTTATCCGAAATGCAACATCGACATCATGCAGCGACGCTCTATACGGTATTCCCAAAACTCTTGGAATGGTACATCCAATTCTTAAAATTACTTCTCAACAAACCTTCTAATTATTCCTTCAATCCGTTTGACACTGACACTGACATCCCGTGCAGTACCAATAAACAAGTCTAGTTATAAGAACAAGAGCAACCGCAACTTCACCTCTTTCCAACGTCATCCTGTCACAATTAATTATGTTACAGCTGCTGCAACTATTTTTATAACAAAGTTCATCTCGTTAGCTTTCCGACGCTTCAAACGGAACTCAAATCGGATGTCCAGAACTCCAGTTATGAATTTTTGAAGTTTCATAATGATTCAACAACTGTCCTGCGTTTTTCTTACGGAAATTCCGCTCTAAACTCATCATCTTCAAATCAATCACGTTCTAAACAGCTCCTTATCATATCTCTTCACTTCCAAACATTCTTATAACTTGAGCAACACATCCCATCGCCAAATGTCGTCTTCTGCAACATCGCGAAACTAAATTCATGTACGCCATCATCAACCTTCTTATCCTTGAGATCATACTCGTCTCTTCGCATTACTCGCACGTCAAAACGTTCTCAACAACATCGATAATCTCTACCATCATCTCAATTACTTACTAGAAATCCTACGGCAAGGTTTGCGACAATACTTTCTTTAATCACCGCTTCAACAACGACCTTTCACATAGGGCTACTCACACGACAACATCACAATCCCTCAGTAGCACTTGAAGCATCACAACTTCAAAATTCCATTTTCCAGAAATAACCACCATCTACTCCGAGGCACTCTAACTGAAATAACGACCACAGTCTACAGCCCATGTCACCTTCACTTCAGAAAACAATAACTCCCCACTCTCGTACTGCTGCCCTCCGCATCACGCTAACATCTTGTATTTGAGACATATCCGAGAAGCATAGCTTCTCCCCCACTAGTTTCAATCCCAATTCTGCAGGCAAACAGTTAGACCACACTGAGTACCGACAGTGTTTCACACACACGTCGCATACCGAAAGGAGAAATTAACAACAAGACTCTGGTCACATGACCGACTATGCTCTGATACCACTATTGTAACACCCTTCTAAACCTCGCGGCAAATTAAATAAATATATCAGAGTAAAACATAAACACAAGGGTGTCACAATTATTTAAAATAAATAAACCAATCATGGTCAAGTCATGCTTTATTAGGTAACGATTTACCAAAAACACAATTATGTTTATCATAGCGGAATAAAGAACATCATCTACAAAACCAATTGGGACCATAATCCAACACCAATAAAATAGAGAATTCTCATAAATCTCTATAACTATCGTCCCCCAGTGTTACAAGATCAGAGCATGACCGACACGACCCAAAACAACGGATAAACTCTACGAGTCATCCTCACCGAGCACTAATGTCGCTACTCCTTAATCTGAAAATTGTCAACAAGTAAGGGTGAGTCTCATTCTCAATTAATCAATGTTATGCATTCATAAGCAACAAAACATCATAATATATCATTCACCCAATTTGTCATATATTCAGATTCACATCTATTATTCATCAATTCACACAATCATAGAATACATTACCAAAAGACAACACCATAACAATTACACCATCATCAAATATTATAAGATTGGACAATCTTCCATTCATGTTATAATTATACAAAACAACCTAATGCAAATGCAACTATATGCATGTGGTACCAAACATGGGATAACCCATCTCACCGATCCACCACCATAAAGATTCGGCTACTTCTCTCACCAATTCCACACAATGGGAATTAGCTACCGCTGTCCCACCACCATAAGGGATACAGCCCACAACATGATTATGAAATGCATGTATCAACCATAACATGCTCACCATCAACATTAAACAACCAAATGTCATAATCATCAACCACCACGATAATCAATAGCCACACACAGTTATGCTATTTCTCAACTACAAATAAATACATATTTTACATCAACAATATATGTATATCAATTACCAGTTACAACCACGACATCATAACAGATAAAACATTCACCACACAGTGCAACAACAATAGCACCCCTCACAATCGTGTACCAAGTACAACAAATCAACCCAACAATAACAGAGCATTTACATCATCATTCATCAAAACACATGATAACCATATTTACCATGAACAACATCCATTTTGCATAACAAGCAGGAGCAATCATATTATAACAACACCCATCATTGCACATATTCAATTATGTAAACAACAAACCATTGCACCTCCTCATTTATGCAAAACAAGAGTAAACCAGATTTGAAGAAAACGATACTTTTCAAAATAAAATCAAGTTATTGTTGTTATATTTATTTTATATGGTAGAACATTCAATTTAAGGAACGACGTCCAAAACGGCGTCTAAAACGGACTTACGGTTTGAAAGTTACACATTTTTACATTTTTCAAAGAAAACAATTATCGCTACAGCATGCGGCGCCAACCGGGTTCGCGGCGCGAAACGAGAAAAAGTTACGCCTTCGCGGTGCCAACACATGGACGCGGCGCGACCTGAGCGTATCACAACTTCCTGGTTTTCTGCCCAACGGTTCGCGGCGCAAACAGAGGTTCGCGGCGCGACCTGGCGATTTTGCAGAATTACGGGTCTGCGTTCAGACTCTGCGATTTCACATCCTTTTCACCCAAAAACGATTCCAGACATCGCATACAGGCATATAATCATTGAATTTCTCATCACACATCATTATACATCAAAACAACACATCAATGACCAACAATCTATACAAATTCATCAATTATCCCCAATCATAACATACCTAACAATATCTAATCCCAATATACCCAATCGAATCGAATCATACATTAATCCATCCCATTACCCATAATCACATAATAGAAATTAACCGGAAGAGTCCCCCCTTACCTTAGCCAAGAGTTCTTGATTGGTCTCTCCCTCCATTGCTCCTCTTTCACGTTCTTCGCGTTCCAAACTCTTTTCACATTCCTTTCTCTTATTCTCAATTCCTTATTATTTTATAAAATAACCTTTTAATTAGAATAGGGCCTTTACTAACATAACACCCCCTCATTCCTTAACGTCACACGTGGCCCAACACCATAACCATCCTTTCCCAATTAATATCCCACAACCACCAATAATTCTAATTATTAATTAAATTTCCATTTAAATTAAAAAAATTAAAATATATGGGTGTTACACTATTCTCTAACTAGTTTTAGGATTCTGCCATTTTGAGTACTTTGTAGAGACACAAACTGTCCAAAATGATGAGTTCAGCAAACAAAGTACCCAAGTTAATGAAACCCTTAGGCAGCTGACTACTGTGGTTGAGTCCCTAGCAGCCCACAACGACACCTTGGCGACGCAAATATCCCTGCTTGAATAAAACCCTCTAGGACCCTTCCCTAAGGAGCATATGAATGTTGTAACAACCAGTAGTGAAAAACAAATTGAAAATCCTAAGGAGAGTAATAATGAGGTTGAGGATAGCGACAATGTGGTTGATGAGAGTTCTGACATGAAAAGAGTAGATATTGAGAAAAATCCACCAACACCATCCGAAAGGGAAGTTGTAGAAGAGGGAGAGAAGGAAGCACCTATTGTAATTACTCCTCCCTATACCCCACCGATTCCTTTCTTGCAAAGTTTTATGGAAGCTACGATAAACTCACAATTGAAGATGTATGTGGAGGTATTGGAAAATATCCACACCAATGCACCCTTGTTTGAAGTCTTGCATAAAAAGAGAAAATTAGAGGACCATGAAACTAGGGATATCATTACTGTTAAGAGGGTAAGGATAAACTTTGAGGTGGTGGATAAAATCAATAATCCTAAACTTGAAAAGCTGATACTCAGGATATATCCAGAACTACCACCACGAGTTCAAAAGAATGAACCACCCCACAGAAGAAAGAAAAGGAAAGGTGAGGGATATGTGAGATAGCTTGATAAGTGGCCATGGAAAACAGAGATTATTAAAAGTTCAACCGAGAAGTTATTCTTGAGAGAACCACCTTGAATGCTTGCACTTTTGGGCCGTCGAGCCATCGACGTTAAATAAAGCTCTATGTGGGAGGCAACCCACGAGTTTTCAATTTAATGTTTTCCTTTTATTGTTTGAACTTGCAGAAAATAAAGATATGGATTGCTTGTCACGTCTCGGCCATATCTAGGAGAAAAATCTATAGATGATCGTCTCAAAAATGAGCCGGTCTCCACGCACATTCCTACGAATGTTACTGCTGGTGGTGACACCGTTTATGAGCATGATAGGATAAGGTATTTCCTTCAGGTGCGGAGCGGATTTGGTCATCATCACTTACCAATAGCATCCATGCAGGTTCTGTCTTTCCTTTATCCACCTTCTATCAAAACATTGAGGACAATGTTGGTTTAAGTGTTAGGAGGAACATTATCGCTTTTTATTTATCGCTTTCTAGTTTGATTTATTTGTTTTCTAGTTTATTGCATGTGTTGTCATGTTTTTATACGCGATTTTCTGTTGCTATTGATTTTCCCTGAAATTTTTAAATTTTAACCTCCAACCAATTTTTTTTTTGATGCAAGGACACACACTCTGAAAGTATATAGGTTGTCACTATAGGCTATGTTAGGGAGACTTAGGAAAGCTTCGATAAAATCGATACCGCTTTGACACCCCAAACCCCCTAAGTATGTGAACCAATTTGAGTACCTACTATGCCGAAACCTTAAGTTTGAGTTTTAAATTAACCCCAGTAGTTTATAATAGCAGTCGGCACCATCTTAAGCATAAACTACGTAGGGAGTCGATGAATATAAGTGAATAATCCCAAAAATTTAAAAATTTAATGCTTTACTAAAATGAAAAATAGGGAATGCACCAATTAACTCAAGTGACCCTCACCTGGTCACTTAACCTAACAGTTGTGGAACCTACAAAAATATAATAAAATAATCCGTTGTTAGTTGGTTCAGAGGTGTTTGGTGCTACACTTGGTAGGGCGGACTACAGTCCGATCCCCCACAACTTGCAATTGGGTTAATAAAAGGGGTTACCAAACTTATGTACTAGAATCCCGTGCCTAAGGATCAGAATCACTAACCGACTACTCTACTATGTACGTGCAAGGATAAATGGCTTAATGTGATTGCGCTCGAATGAAAGTGGGTGAAATAAAGCAAAAGAAATATGTTGAGTTATAATAGAATGATTCAGACTGGTTTGTATGGTGTCGTTTTTTTTACCTCCCCGTTTAACTTGGGAGGACGGCACGCCGGACCCTTCACGCAAAATTTGGAAGGAAAGAAGCGCCCTTGTGGAATGAATTTTATTTCAGTTCTTCCTACGATAGCACACCGACTTTTTAATTATCCTACGAGGTGGAAGGGGAAAAAGATCTCAAATAAACCTTAAGAGTTTTCTAGGTGTGGGGATTTCCGGGAGGGCAGTTATACATAGGGAAGGTTTTAAGCACCCTAACGATCCGTAGTACTCTACGGGAACCTTCTTTGTGTCTATGTGTTTGTGTTGCTGCTTGATTGGGAAAGTTTCTCCTTTGTGTTAGGAGAGAGAATTGAATTGAATTGAAAGACAGATGAACTGAATGTTTTTGGTTTTTGATTAGCTCGTTGAGATTCCTTGTGAATCTCATGCCTACATATCCCTAATGGAAGTCATAGCTCTTTGTAGTTTGAGGAACTAATTAGGGAAATGAATTGACTTTTGGGTGCCTTGTTTGAACTCAAGGTTGAAGTTTGAATTAAATCTCTGCTTACAGGAAAGAGACATGAAGTCATCTTTACAGAGAGGTATTTCTACTATTCCACCACAAACATTTGAAGTGACAGAAAAGCAGGGTTCGTTTCATAAGAGAAGGACCTTACTTATGTGTGTGCAAGTATGCCAGTCGCAGTCTCTTGAATGAAAGAACGATTCTCAACCAGTTTAGGGAAAGGAAACAAGTCTGGGTGTGTGTTCCTCAGAGCATGCCTTTCAAAATCCTAAATGGGAGAATGTTTTGAAATTGAAATGAAAATGTTTGTATTTTTGAATGTGGTGAAATAGGAGAAATATCTCTTCGTAGAGATAAATCATGTCTATCTACTATATGAAAGATCTGAATTTTGACTGGCTTGTATGAGGCCCAAGCTTGAGGCTTAAAAGAGTTTTGATTGACCCTGGGAGATGACTCCACTGGGGATTGACTTTCATTGAAGAAATTTATGTTCTGTATAAAGCCCAGAATTGTGGCTAACTCTAGCTAGAGAGTGTTTGTTTTATTTGACTGAAAGGTTTATTTGGTGTTCTGTACAAAGCCCAGAATTGTGGCTGACTCTAGCTAGGGAGACATTGTTTTCTTCCTTGTACAAAGCCCAAGGTTATGGCTAACTTAGTGGGGAAAGACTCACTGTGGAGACTCTATTATATGCCTTGTACAAAGCCCAAGGTTGTGGCTAACTTCACTGAGGGTTACTCTGTTGTGCAGAGATTGATGAATGTTGACCCTACTGAGGAATTTGCTTTTATTAAGCAGGGATTAATGATTGAAAGCCCAGATTTGAACATTGACCTTACTGGGGATTTTATTTTGTAAAGTGATTGAGACTGACCCAGGGTTGACTCTACTGGGGAGTTTTGAAGGTTTAAATGATGGATGATGGAGGCTAACCCTTTCCAGGAAATTTTTGACTTATGAAGGAATGATTGGAGGCTGACCCTTTCCAGGGGATTTTTGAATTAAAGGTATTGATCGATGGAGGCTAACCCTTTCTAGGGGATTTTTGAATTATGACTTCTTGTTTAAAGCCCAAGATTAAGGCTAACCTTGCTGAGGAAATTCCAGATGTGGAATCTTGACTCTACTTAAGGAGAAGACTTACTGGAGATTGAAGATATGGGTGACAGAGACTGTCCATGTCTCTCATTCCAAAAGGTGAACTCAATACTGAGATTGAGACATTCTTAGCTTATTTGAAGTCTGGTTTGAAGAATAGAAGAATCTCACTAGGGTAGGTTAAAAGGTGACTAGAGAGTTGTTCCTATGTTTATAAGAAACCTGATGGGCTCTTGTATACAAGCTCGAGAGAAATCTGTGAATATGCTTTTAAGAAGCCCGTGGGTCCTTGTATTGTAAGCCCTAGAGGAGGATAATCGAGGGTCATCGAGGGTCCTTGTTATAGCACAAGAGAAAGCTATGTTGGCTTTGAACTTAGTTTGGCTCTAAGCAAATGGGTAAGAGGTTTCACCGGGAATAATTCCTCTTGGATGGATGTGCCCTATTTTTGTTCTAAGGCTTTTATTAAGATGTTTCACCAGGAATAATTTATCTTGAGGTTGAACTAAAGAATTCTAATTAGGAAAGAGCCTTCACCGGGAAGACATTCTCAATCCTAGGCCATAGTCCTATAATATATATACAGTTTATTTGTTCTAAGGTTTTTCTCAGACGGAGTTCTAAGCAGTGTATATACAGTTTATATTTGACAGGAATTTAACTGAAAGCTGTAAATTGAAAGCTATGAGGCCTAACCTGGATGAAGAGGAGGCCTTTGAAAGATGTATGTACAAAACGGGGTTGGGACTTAGACTCAAGGAGAGGCCCATGTGAAATGGATTTGAAGTTATTTTGAAAATAAATTGAGAGTTGATTGAAAACAGTTGAAATGTTTTTGAAAACAGAAGAAGTGAAGATGGACACTAGGTCACATAGGTATATGAAGAGTTTCACCGGGAATAATGTCCTTCAATACCGAGAAGAAAGTTTTGAAAACAAATGAGGAATTTTCTGTTAAAAAGATTTAAAAACTGTATGTACATAAAAAGGGATGGGACTTACACTCGTTAATATTCAAGAGGCCCAAAGATTTATTTACTGTTTATGAAAAATAGTTGAATGATGATTTGAAATTGAATTGATTACTGTTGTGAAAACAGTTGATTGAATGTATTTTGAAAATTAAAAGGGGTTGGGTCTTACACTCTATTAGAGGCCCATGTGTTTGAATTTGAAAAATGTTTGATAACAAAATATTCACAAATTGATTTGGTTTGAAAATAATTGAAAAACCCTATTTTAAAAATATTAAAAATACTTAAAAATATACCATTTTAAACCTAATAAAAATATATCAAATAAATAATCTTTTTATGATTTTTTGGATATTCATAAAATGGATATGATAAATGAAAGGTGTGTAAAAAATCAAGTGAAAATGATTAGTTTTGATAGGTGAAATGATTGTGTGAAGTGATAAAAAATTAGAGAAAAATAGAATAACGATTTGATTTTGTTGGTAGCATGGTTTGAACCCTCCCCAAAATGGGGGGTCAACACAAATCAAAGCCACCTGTGCTACACTCCCAATGTGTCAAAGGGATGCTTTCATTTGGCTATGTTTGAAGACAAAATAGCTTTGGAAATGAGTTGGAAAAGGTTTGGAAAATATTTTGAACAAAAGGTCTGAGGGGGGATCGAACCCCAGACCTAAGGCATGGCAAGAGTATGGACGCGAGCTGTAACCACTGGGACACTACGATGAATTCGTAGATAACACGCATTCCATTAAAAATATATTAAACTCTGCCCTGAGAATTTGAAAATGGCGTGCGAACACCATCTTCGTCTTCAACCTCTCATCACTCAATTCTGATTTTTCTAACTCTCTCAATTCTCAATCAAATTGAATGATTCAAATATCAAACTTGCTCGTTTTTGGACGAGGAACATGATCATGGGCTCAGAAATTATTTATTCTAAGTGTATCTAATGAATTTCAGCATAAACACTAAGAACACATAAACCCTAAATTTAAAATTAAATGATGCATTTGATGACTAAATGAATGACGATAGAGGGTTTTTAATCCTCTGATGATGCTGAATAAAATGGTATCGAGCTTTAATGAAATATCTACAAGAATTAAAGAGTTAGAGTTTGAAAATTTACCTCTGAAAATGGAGCTCGATGACTATGGTGGATGACTGCCAGAGATGAATTGATGGTTGCAACAGCTTCATGGGACCTTGTTGATGCTATCTGGATGCTTTTTCCCTTTTGATTCCTTTTGAATTGTTTAGCTCGACCTCACTTATATGAGCTCCAAGTGAAAATGGAAGATGGTGATTCTGCACTTACATATGTGTTGTAAGTATCTAGATTGCTTCACTACACCCCAAGGAACGTGTTGGAATGCTTAGACTTGATTGACACCCTCTGAATTTCTCTGCACGACCTCTCATGCTAAAGCTCCAAGTTGAAAGTGGATATGGTGATTCTCAACTTATAGAAGTTTCAGAAGGCTTACTTTCAAAGGAAGAGCTTTGGTTTGAAGAATCTGATTCTTCTTGCCAAAGAGCCTAAGAAAACAATAAGCAAGAGGGAGAGAAGGAGAAAGCAAGAATTTTAGTTGCTTTGGTGTGTCTAATACTGAGGAGAGCACTTTTATTTATAGGTAAAGAGCTCAGAGTAGTTGAGGGAGTGAGCTTGCTTAGTGAAGTCATTTTGGTTTCTTGGCCATGAAGAAATTCAAAGAATATCCAAAATGCAATGATGGATTTTTTGATACCACTCCCTAGCCCTCGATTTTGCTTGATCTTAGGGGACAATTTTGTTACAGAAAAGTGCTCCAATTGGTTGGGAGAAGATTCCTATGGTGATTCACTCATTTGCCATAAATTCCAAAATGTAATCATTACATAATCACATGTCTTTGTTTTTGGGAATATTCTTAAATCCTTATGCAATGATGAAAATGAATACATGGCATCTCTACTGATGTATTAGGTGTCATGTAGAACCACTTAGTAGGAGCATTTGCATAAAATTGGTAAGATGCAAAAATTGGTCATATCTTGAAACAACTTCAAATGTCCAACTTTGAACATGCATAACTTTCTGCTCAAAATGAATTTGGAGATGGTTGAACACAATTTTGAAAGCCCTTGATATGTAATCCAATCCATATGCTTGGTGTTTCTTCAAAATCACTTGGGAAAATTGTGAAAACTGGCCCTGAAGTTGGAAGAAAACTAGGGTTTCTCCCACCATTCTTGGTTATGCAGCAACTTTGAAGCTCCATATCTCTTCAATGGTTGATTTTTTGCGAAAAAATTATATGTGACAAAGTTGTTCATTCAACCAAAATATACAACTTTGATAATGGAAGTTTTCTTCAGTTTGTACTTGAAATTTTGAGTTATTACCTTCCAAATTTTTGAAAAGAAACCTTAGAACACTTAGAAAATTTTCTAAGTATGAAAGGTCAAACTTTGACTGATGAGATTTCCCTATTGCTTGAGCACGAGGAAGACACCATTCAGCCATACAAAGAGCCTTTAAAAATCATCAACTTGGGTTCCGAAGAGAATAAGAAGGAAGTCAGGATTGGGGCACTCCTAGGTCAAGATGTTAAGAAGAGGATGGTAGAGCTTCTGAAAGAGTATTTTGATATTTTTGCTTGGTCCTATCAAGATATGCCTGGGTTGGACACATATATTTTGGAGCATTATTTGCCGTTGAAGCCAGAATGCCCTCCTGTCAAGCAAAAGTTGAGAACAAGTCATCCTGATATGGAAGAGAAGATTAAGAATGAAGTTTTAAAGTAGATAGATGCATGTTTCCTTGTCACTTCAGTGTACCCTCAATGGATTGCTAACATTGTGCCAGTGCCAAAGAAATTCGGCAAAGTTCGCATGTGCGTTGATTATAGAGATTTGAATAAAGCCAGTCCAAAAGATAATTTCCCTCTACCACACATCAATATGTTGGTAGATAGCATGACAAAGTTTCAGGTTTTCTCCTTCATGGATGGTTTCTCAGGATACAACCAGATCAAGATGGCACCTGAAGACATGGAAAAAACCACATCCATCATACCATGTGGAACATTCTATTACAGAGTAATGCCTTTTGGGTTGAAGAATGCAGGCGCGGCGTACCAAAGGGCCATGACTACCCTTTTCCATGATATGATGCACAAAGAAATTGAGGTATATGTGGATGACATAATTGCCAAGTCACAGTCAGCGGAAGGGCACATAGAGGATCTATTAAAGTTGTTTCGGTGTTTGAGGAAGTGTCGTCTCCGCTTGATTCCAAACAAGTGTACTTTTGGTGTTCGTTCTAGAAAGTTGTTAGGTTACATTGTCAGTCAGAAAGGAATCGAAGTAGATCCCGATAAAGTCAAAGCTATTCAAGAGATGCCACCACCAAGTATTGAGAAATAAGTGAGAGCTTTTCTTGGGCGTTTGAATTATATCTCCAAGATCATCTCCAATATGACTGCTACCTGTAGGCCAATTTTCAAGTTGTTAAAGAAGAATCAGGGATGTGTGTGGAATGAAGATTGTTAGAAAGCTTTTGACAGTATCAAGGAATATATATTTGAACCTCCTATTTTTCTCCCTCCAGTTAAAGGAAGACCTTTGATTATGTACCTCACACTGCTTAAGAATTCAATGGGATGTATGTTGGGCCAACATGACGAGTCTGGTCGAAAAGAGTACGCAATATACTACCTTAGAAAAAAGTTTGCCGAGTGCGAAACAAGATACTCGCTACTTGAGAAAACTTGTTGCGCTTTGGTATGGGCTTTTCGCCGACTGAGATAGTATATGTTGGTTCACACCACCTTGTTGATTTCCAAAATGGATCCAATCAAGTACATATTTGAAAAGAATGCGTTAACTAGAAGGATTTCTCGCTGGAAAATGTTGTTATCTGAATATGATATTGAATACCACGCTCAAAAAGTTGTGAAAGGTAGTCTGTTGGCAGAGTACCTTGCTTACCAACCGATTGCAGATTATCAGTCTATGAGAATGGACTTCCCGGATGAGGATGTGATATATTTGAGAGCTCGAGATTGTGATGACCCATTGCCATAAGAAGTACCAAAACATGGATCCCGATGGGGTTTTGTTTTTGATGGAGCCTCTAATGTTCATGGTCATGGAGTTGGTACTGTTATTATCACTCCTAAAGGTTCACATATTCCTTTCACTGCAAGGACATGTTTTAATTGTACAAATAATATTGCTGAATATGAAGCTTGCATCATGGAACTAAGAAGCCATTGATCTTAGAATTAAGATTCTCGATGTTTATGGGGATTCTGCGCTCGTGATTAATCAGATAAAAGGAGAATGGGAAATGCGTCATCCTGGCTTGATCCCTTACAAAGATTATACCATAAGGCTGTTAACATTCTTCAACAAAGTTGAATTCCACCATATCCCTCGAGATGAGAAATAGATGGCGGATGCTTTGGCCACATTGTCTTTCATGTATAAAGTGAATATCCATAATGAGGTACCTCGAATTACAATCAGGCATCTTGATAGACTTGATCATGTGTTTGTGGTTGGGGAAGTAACGGATGAAAAGCCTTGGTATTATGACATTAATCATTTTCTTCAGACCCAAGAGTACCCATTTGGGGCTTCAAACAAGAATAAGAAAACTCTAAGGAGATTAGCTGGAAGTTTCTTCATCAATGTTGATGTTTTGTACAAGAGAAATTATGACATGGTCTTGCTCAGATGCGTGGATAGACACGAAGCAGACATGTTGATGCATGAAATTCATGAAGGTTAATTTGAAAGTGTTATAAAAAATGTGTCATATATTAGCGCTTTTATTGAAAGCGCTATCAAACATGTGTCCTTTAATAGCACTTAGTTTGAAAGTACTGTCAAAATCACATCAAAACACACGCAAAATGCACACTTCAATAGCGCTTTAGAAAAAACGCTATTAAAAACGGGCACTTTAATAGCGTTTAAAAAGTGCTATTAAACAAAAAACATTTACAATAGCAGCGCGGTTAATAGCGCTTTTAAGCGCTATCAAAAACAAAAAAGTGCTATTAATTAGTTTATTTGGCGTAGTGCTAAGAAGATGCTTAGAGAGTGTTACTATTGGCTGACAATGGAATCTGATTGCTATGAGCTTGTAAATAATTGTCAAAAGTGTCAAGAGTGTGCTGACAAGATTTGTATGCCTCTAACGCTTCTCAATTTTATATCTTCTCCGTGGCCTTTCTCTATATGTGGCATTGATACAATCGGGATGATTGAGCCCAAGGCTTCGAACGGACATCGTTTCATTCTTGTGGCTATTGATTACTTTACCAAATGGGTAGAAGCTGCTTCCTATGATAATGTGACTAGGCAAGTTGTGGTCAGATTTATTAAGAACAACATCATTTGCAGATATGGTGTGCCAAGTAAGATCATTACTGATAATGGTTCAAATCTGAATAACAGCATGATGAGAAAAATGTGTGAAAGCTTCAAGGTTGAACATCACAACTCGTCGCCTTACAGGCCAAAGATGAATGGAGCTGTTGAAGTAGCGAATAAAAATATTAAGAAGATTGTTCAGAAAATGGTTTTAACGTACAAAGACTGGCACGAGATGCTCCCATTTGCTTTGCATGGGTACCGTACATCTGTTTGTACTTCAACAAGGGTAACTCCCTTTTTTTTGTTTATGGTATGGAAGCAGTGCTCCCCGTTGAGGTTGAGATTCCATCGTTGAGGGTTTTAATGGAAACCAAGTTATCTAAGGCTGAATGGTGTCAGAGCAAGTTTGGTCAATTGAATTTGATAGAAGAAAAGACAATGACGGCTTTATGCCATGGTCAGTTGTACTAGAAAAGAATGAAGGAAGATTTTGATAAGAAGGTTCGACCTCGTTTATTTATAGAAGGAGACCTCGTGCTCAAAAGGATCTTGTCTTTCACCTCTGATTAAAGGGGCAAGTAGACTCCTAATTTTGAAGGACCATATGTTGTTAAGAAAGCCTTCTCTGGAAGTGCATTAATTCTTGAAACTATGGATGGAGAGGAGCTCCCACGTCCCGTGAATGCTGATGTGTCATATCCTAATTTTGGCCCCCCCCTAAGATATCACATCATCTGACATGTCACAATCTCCTAGTCAGATCAGTATGGATACCCAGAGCAATCACCTATTCAATAGGTATTCTATTAGGGTTTCCAGTCTATGAGATTCAGGAAAAGGATCAATCAATGGTCAACATGATCCATAAAACCATCATAGGACCCAAGATGTTTCATCCATCCACCTATGATCTTTAATCCCCAAGCATTAGGCCTCAGATCTACCCAGGTCACCAGACTAGGGTTTTGAGCCTATCAAGGACTGAAATTAGGGATCACCTTTGGGAATACTTGCAGAGCGTCAACACATGATCTCAGAGACCCCAATAATCCCAATATCAATATCCAATGGGATTTGTACTTCAATTCAAGATCCACACTTATCAATCTCATCTGGTCCACAATTAGGGATTTTGACCTAATTCTTCTAGACAGTTGACTTTTAATCAGGACATGGCTCCACCACTCACACCATGATTTAAAGACCTTTAATTCTTTTATATAATCCATTCACTTCGTTCATTTGGAGAGGAGGGTTTGATTCATCACAAAAATCCAAGATTGCACTTCATTTGGAAAAAGTCAACTATACAGGATTACCTTTGACTTTTTGGATTTTTGGTCAACCATGGCCTTTTGAAGATCAAAATCATCAATATATGATTAGTGAAGTCATTTGACCAAGAAAAATCAATAAAATCAATTAAGGATCAAAAAGTTAAAGTTTGACTTTTCATACTTTGAAATTTTTCTAAGTGTTTTTCAAGGATTTTCTTCAAACTTTGAGAAGAAATATCTCAAAATTACAAGTACAAACTGAAGAAAACTCCCAGCAACAAAGTTGTATATTTTGGTCCAATAAACAACTTTGTCACATCTCTTGATTTGGCAAAAGATCAACCATTGAAGAGATATGGAGCTCCAAAGTTGCTGCCATATCAAAAATGGTGAAGAACCCGAGTTTTCTTCCAACTTCAGGGCCGATTTTCACAAGCTTCCCAAATGATTTTGAAGAAACACAAAACTAATTAATTGGAGTATATATCAAGGTCTTTCCAAATTATGTTCAACCATCTCCAAATTCATTTTGAGAAGGGAGTTATGCATGATCAAATTAAGGCATTTTAAGGAAAAATCAAGACATGACCAACTTTGCATTTGATCATTTTGTGAAAATTCCTTCACTAATTGGTGCTTCTAAACATCAGAAATACCAAAAGGGATTGGAGAGAATCATTTGAATCATTTGCATCAAGATTCCAAAATGTCCAAAAATCAAGGCCATGTGATTATGTAATCATTACATTTAGGAATTTATGGCAAATGGTGATTCATCAATTGGAGTATTTTCTAAGCCAATTAGAAATCTCTATGCATCAGAATTGTCCCCTAAGATCAGAAAACATCAATGGTTGGGGTGCTTGCTCGAAAATGCCATCATTGCATTTTGGATATTCTTTGAATTCCTTCATGGCCAAGTAACTCAAAGTGACTTCACTAAGTTAGCTCACTCCCTCTACTACTTTGATCATTTTGCCTATAAATAGATGTGCTCTCCTCAGTATTAGACACACCAAAGCAACTACAATTCTTGATTTCTCCTTCTCTCCCTCTTGCTTATTGTTTTCTTAGGTTCTTTGGAAAGAAGAATCGAATTCTTCAAACCAAAGCTCTTCTTTGAAAGTAAGCCTTCTAACATCTCAAGAAGGTTCATTAGAAGTGATCCAAGCACCTGGAACACTTCTGAAAGTGGAGGATCACCATATCCACTTTCAACTTGGAGCTTAAGCAAGAGAGGTCATGTAGAGCAATTCAGAGGATGTCAATCAAGTTTGAACATACCAACATGTTCCTTGGGGTGTAGTGAAGCTATCCAGATGCCTGTAAAACCTCTATAAGTACAAAATCAACATCCCCCATTCTCACTTGGAGCTCATATAAGTGAGGTCGAGTTGAACAATTCAGAAGGAATCAAAGATAAATAAAGGTCCATATAGCATCCCTGGGGTACAAGGAAGCTTCTACAATCGCTCATTCATTGTTGGGAGTCCTCCACCATAGCCATCGACCTTTAGTTTCAGAGGTATTTTTTTCAAACTCTACCTCTATGATTCTTGCATCTATTTTGTTATAGCTCGATACCAATCTATTCAACATCATCAGAGGATCAAAAACTCTTTATCATCATTCATTTATTCATCGTATGCATAATTTAATTTTAAATTTTAGGGTTTATGTGTTCTTAGTGTTTATACTGAAATTCTTTAAATACACTGAGAATAAATATTTTTTGAGCCCATGATCATGTTCCTCGTCCAAAAACGAGCAAGTTTGATGTTTGAATCATTTGATTTGGTGGAGAATTAAGAGAGTTAGAAAATCTAGAATTTTAGTGATGAGAGGTTGAAGATGAAGATGGTGTTTGCGCGCAATTTTGAAATTTCCAGAAGCAAGTTTATTATATTTTGAGTGGTGTGCGTGTTATAACTGGAATACATCGTTAGCTCACTTGGTCACCAGCGCGCCTTTAGTACTCTCATGCCCAAGGTCTGGGGTTCGATTTTATTTTCAATATTTTCCAAAATGCATTTTAGCCCATTTCTTCACATATCTCGATTGATTTTCATTCCCTTAATGCACCGGGGATGTAGCCCAATTGACTTGATTTGTGTCGGCTCACCCCTGGGGGGGGGGGGAGGGTTCAAACTTTGCTACCAACAAAACCAACCATTTATGCTTTTTTCTTCATTTTTCTTCAAAACTTCACTTAATCATTTCACCTATCAAAATTAACCATTTTCACTTGATTTTTCACACACTTTTCATTTATCATACCTATTTTATGAATATCTAAAAAAATCACAAAAATATTATTTATTTGATCTTTTTTAATTAGGTTTAAAATGGTGTATTTTTAAGTATTTTTAATACTTTTAAAATATAGTTTTCTCTAGATTTTTCAAACCTAATCACTTTGTGAATATTTTTTGATCAAACCGTGTTCATTTTCAATCAATCTTTTGGGCCTCCTGAATATTAAAGAGTGTAAGACCCAAACCCTTTTTTTTGTACATATAGTTTTCAAATTGCAATAAATACTTTGGGCCTTTAATAGAGAGTAAGTCCCATCCCCTTTTTCTTTTCATTTTCCAACATTTCTTTTTAAACAGTAAACTCCTCATTTGTTTTTCAAAACTTTCTTCTCGGTATTGAAGGGCATTATTTCCAGTGAAACTCTTCATATACCTATGTGACCTAGTGTTCATCTTCACTTCTTCTGTTTTCAAAAACAAAACTTTGAGACTGTTTTCAATAAACAATTCCACTATTTTCAATCAACTCTCAATATGTTTTCAAAACAACTTCAATTTCAAATCAATTTCACATGGGCCTTTCCTTGAGTCTAAATCCCTTTTTTCTTTTTTATTACTGTTACCAATAAACACCAAGCTGATGGTAAGGATTTATACATACATCTTTCAAAGGCCTTCTCTTCATCCAGATTAGGCTTTACAGCTTTCAATTTACAACTTTCATTTAAATTCCTGTCAAATATAAACTGTATATACACTGTTTAGAACTCCGTCTGAGAAAAACCTTAGGACAAATAAACTGTATATATTATAGGACTATGACCTAGGATTGAGAATTTCTTTCCGGTGAAGGCTCTTTCCTAATTAGATTTCCATAGTTTCAACCTCAAGATGAATTATTCTCGGTGAAACATCTTGAAAAAAGCCTTAGAACAAAAATAGGGCACATCCACCCAAGAGGAATTATTACCGGTGAAACCTCTTACCCATTTACTTAGAGCTAAACTAAGTTCAAATCCAACATAGCTTTATCTTGTTCTATAACAAGGACCCTCGATGACCCTCGATTAGCCTCCTTTTGGGCTTACAATACAAGGACCCACGGGCTTCTTAAAACATATCTCACAGCTTCCTCTTGAGCTTGTATACAAGGACCCATCAGGTTTCTTATAAACATAGGAACAAGTCTTTAGTCACCTTTTAGCCTACCCTGGTGAGACTCTTCTATTCTTTAAACTAGACTCCAAACAAGCCAAGTTTGACTCAATCTCAGTATTAAGTTCATCCTTTTAGAATGAGAGACATGGACAATCTCTATCACCCATATTTTCAATCTCCAGTAAGTCTTCTCCTTAGTAGAGTCGAGATTTCATATCTGTTTTCTTCAAACAATGTCAGCCTTAATCTTGGGCTTTAAACAAGAAGTACTCTCTTCCTTGGAAAGGGTTAGCCTCCATCCATAAATCCATAAATCCATAAATCAATAAATTCCCTGGAAAGGGTCAACCTCCATCAATAAATCCTCAACAGAGTAGCATCCCCAATCTCTACCCAACAGATTAATCCTCAGTAGAGTTAGCCTCAATTCTGGGCTTAGTACAGAACACAAATTTCTTCAGTCAAAGTCAATTCCCAATGGAGTCATTTCCCAAAGTCAATCAAAACTCTTTTAAGCCTCAAGCTTGGGCCTTGTACAAGCCAGACAAAAAATCTAAATCTTTCTTACAAAGGTGAGACATGATTCATCTCTATGAATAGACTTTTCAATTGTTATACCACATTCAAACATAACAAATATCATTTTCATAAAAAAACATTTCCCATTTAGATTGATACAAGACTGTCTGCTCTGTTGACTTCACGTCCAGACTGCTGTCTTCCTCTAATGGTTGAAATCTTTTACTTTATATAAGATGATAATGGCATACTTGCACACACACAAGTAGGTTCCCTCTCTTAACATAAAGTAAAACTTTAATTATGATTTTTCTTTCATATAAGATGATACTGGCATACTGGCACACACACAAGTAAGGTCCCTCTCTTATCATGAAAGAACCCTCATTTTCACTCATTTTTTAAAATGTTAAGATGACGACTTGTCTCTTTTCTGCAGGCAGAGATTTAATTCAAACTTCAACCTTGAGTTCAAACAAGGCACCCAAAATTAATTCATTTCCCTAATTAGTTCCTTGAACTACAAAGAGCTCTGACTTCCATTAGGGATATGTAGGCATGATATTCACAAGGAATCTTAGCGAGCTAATAAAAAACCAAAAACAGTCAGTTCATCTGTCTTTCAATTCAACTTAATTATCTCTCCTAACACAAAGGAGAAACTTTCCCAATCATGCAACAGACACAAACACATAGACACAGAGAAGGTCCCCGTAGAGTACTACGAATATGTAGGGTGCTTAAAACCTTCCCTATGTATAACCGACCTCCCGGACTGCAGAACATCTAGAAAACTCTTAGGGTTTATTTGAGATCTTTTTCCCCTCCCTCCTCATAGGATAATTAAAAATTACGTGTGCTATCGTAGGAAGAACTGAAATAAAATTCCTCCCACAAGGGAGCCTCTCTCCTTCCAAATTTCGCGTGAAGGGTCCGGCGTGCCGTCCTCCCAAGTGAAACAGAGAGGTAAAAAAACGACACCACATGATGTAGTCAAGAAATACATTGCCTAAAATAATAAAAGAACAGCTCGCTAAGTTGAAAACCCGAAAGGGAGGCTTAGGCAAAATAGAGCGACTCGGTGGATTGAAAACCCAAAAGGGCGGTCCAGGAAAAAGTTAGAGACATAAATAGAATAAATTACCCGGTGGACTGAAAACCTGAAAAGGCGGTCCAGGAATAAATAGAACAAATTACCCGGTGGACTGAAAACCTGAAAAGACTTGATCATCATCAATCATTCTATTTTCATGAGAAATTCAACATATTTCGACGGAAGCCTTAGCTCAGAGATTCAAAGTTGTTAGAGAGAATAGGGTCATTACATTTCAATGTATCTTGTCCATAAAAATTACCACTTTCCAAACTTTGTAATCATCCATGGAGTCTTGCCATTTGCAGGCTACCATTCTATTAATAAAATTTGAGCCTTTATCCAATTGTTTACAATCTCATTTTTTCTATTTCTTAAATGTCATTTATTGTTGATAGTAATTTTTGAAACAAAAAGAAAATTAAAATTTCAACAAATTCTTTTTATAAAATATAAAAAGGATTTATTTTGATTCATGAGTATACCAAAAAGAATGGAAATGGTGATGCCTTCATGGTTAAAAAGAATATATTCCAGTTTGGTGTGTCCCCAGCATGGTTTAAAGATGTCATAGGACCCAGCTTTTGTGATCTCCCATCTAGCATTAACACTAGTGTTGGGTAGAACTCATCCCAAGCCATCAAAATATTGTTGTGGAAATTCTTGGCTCGTGTTTGCGACTAACACCTCAAGTGTTCCGCTTGAGACATGCTTGACTATACTACTATTGTATTCTGTTTGTACTAAGTCAATTCTTGTACTAGTATTGGCTGCATATACATCATTAGCATGCATAAAAACCATTCATACATTCATTTTGTTGTCATGGAAAGTTTACTTTCACCAGAGTCTCCTTTCATTTAGAGAACCTCGAGGTAGAAAAGAGTTCACTTCCTTTTAATTCCCCACTGAATTCGTCCATTGTGGATGATCTATTCTTCAGTACTTCTGTTCGACCCTATTCATGAACAAAAAAATCTTGTTAGCTATGCCCTCACTCGATCCAGTCTTATTTGACAGTTTCTTTCCATTTGTTCATGGATTGAATTTCGGTCGCTGGATGGCCCTTATTGAGGTCGTGCACTTAAGTTTGGAAAACAAAGTTTGTTGATATACCTTTGTATTCTTTTCCTACCTTCAGTAAAAGTTGGTAGTCCACCTTAAGTAAAAGTTGGTGTATCTTTTGTATCTACATCTTCAGTAAAAGTCGATGTTTAGATCTTCTTCTACCTTCAGTAAAAGCTGGTAGTCAACCTCCAGTAAAATTTGGTGTCTTCTTTTCCTATCTTCAGTAAAAGCTGGTAGTCCACCTTCAGTAAAAGTTGGTGTCTTCTTTTCCTACCTTCTGTAAAAGTCGGTGCATCTTTTGTATCTACATTTCAGTAAATGTCGATGTTTATATCTTCTTCTACCTTCAGTAAAAGTTGGTAGTCCACCTTTAGTAAAAATTGGTGTATCCTTTGTATCTACATCTTCAGTAAAAGTCAATGTTTAGATCTTGTCTACCTTCAGTAAAAGTCGGTAGCCCACCTTTAGTAAAATTTGGTGTCTTCTTTTCCTACCTTTAGTACAAGTCGGTAATCCAGCTTCAGTAAATGTTGGTGTATCCTTTGTATCTATATCTTCAGCAAAATTCGATTTTTAGATCTTTTCTACCTTCAGTAAAAGCCGGTAGCCCACCTTCAATAAAAGTTGGTGTTTTCTTCCCCTACCTTCAGTAAAAGTCGATAGTCCACCTTCAGTAAAAGTTGGTGTATTATTTCATCTCCAGTGAAAGATGATGCTTTAACCTTTCTAGTGCGAAATATTTTCCCCAATAAAGTATCTTTTCTCAACAAAGTCCTGTTTTCCCCAGTGGATTTCTTCCCACAAGACATTTGCCTTCCACGGTGGATTTCTTTCTTCTCCCCGGAGATGTTAGGATTCCCATATTTCATAATCATGTCTGATGCATTCATTAGCATTGCAATAAATCTTAGGTTCAAAAATTGTGTGTATTATATTTAAGTCTCTTCGATCGCGTCGAAACGAAGAATTTCAATCCTCATGTCTCCAGATAGAAGAAACTTAAATAGAGGCATCTGTCATACCCCAATTTTTGACCTTAAGATCATACATCATTTGCATCTCAATCATTAATCAAGAGCTTCATCTTAAAGCTTTGTTTTGGCGCTATGCTCACTTCATCTCTGAGGGGAATCATCAAGCACCAATGTTTGTTTAGCTTGTATATATGTTATACTAACCAAAATACCAAAAATATTTGCTTTGTTCCTTTTGTAGGTTTGTGTTTTGTAAATACCAAGCCAATGCATCCATTAAACAAGGCATTTTCAACATTTCTGTCAGATGAAACTAATTTCCCTCTTGGGTAAATCGATTTCCATACTGCATTTTGCACCAAGATCATATTTTAGACAGAGGTAAATCGATTTCCATACTACATTTTGCGCCAGATTCTCATTTTGAACAATAGGAAATCAATTTCCCGCCTGGGTAAATCGATTTCATGCAGCAAGTTTGGCCAAAAATAAACAAGTCTCAAGCTTAGTGATCTTTGGTACCATTTTTGGGAGAATATTCTTGATCTCATAATTTCATGCCTTATCATGATTAAATCCTATCATACATCATCGTTTGATGACATGTGCACCATTTGATTATTAGCACCAATTTCATTTACTTGATCCTTTTTTATTTCCACCAATTTCCACCTCATTACTATAATTCCCTCCATTAACCTCACTTTAATCCCATTCTTTACCAATTAAATTCAAATTAATCTCCAAGGGACAATTACCAATTTGCCATTAACCTCACTTTAATCCCATTCTTTACCAATTAAATTCAAATTAATCTCCAAGGGACAATTACCAATTTGCCATTACCCTCACTTCGAATTTTATAAATAGAGGCCTCCTCCTATTCATTTCACAAGCTTTGGAGAGCCAAAATAACTCTTGCAATTTCTCTTCTCATCCTTTCCCAAATCACTCCAAGATATTCTTCCATAAAAAGTTAGTGAGATTCACATTGAATCTCACTAATCTTTGAGTTAAACCTCCATCCAAGCACTTTTTATTCATCCATTCTTGGTAGATCAAGGCTTGCTGGTGTTTGTTCTTGAAGAAGTTAATTTCAATTTGGTAAATCTCTAGATCTACTTTCATCCTTCAAGATGTGATCCTTTTTTGATTGTGTGTGCTACATGTATGTTATTTTGGTGCTATTTGATGGTGATTTGATGGTATTTTCGTTCACAATTGTATCCAAGATCACAAGGTGTTTTGTTTTATGTTTAAACAAGTTCTTCTCCTTTAAATGCTATTTTTGCTGAAAAATGCACTGATGAAATCGATTTCCCTCCTGATGAAATCGATTTCATGTTGTTCGTGCCCTATTTTTTTTAAATGCAGCAGTGAAATTGATTTCCCTCCTGATGAAATCGATTTCACGCTGACAGAAGTTGTTTTTTGCCTTTTTAAACTTGTTTTTGGTTCTTACTCTTCTCCTACTCCATTCTTTTGATATTTTCTTTGAATTACAAGTTTAGAGGTCTAATTCCTCTTCAAAGTCAATGGACTTAGGGTGTTGATGGGATGAAAATCCTAATCCACAATATTAAGTGATTGAACTTGAAGATGGAAGGAACCTTTAATGTAATTCCATCTATTTCTTCTCTTTTATTTTGGTCGATGAAAATCTTCAATATCATTGGAATTCTCTTTTATTCTTGATGAAGATGAAACCACTACCTCTTTTCTTTTTGTGCGGTATTGCTTTCAAGGAACAATATACATATTGTTTCTCTCGCATGCATTAGCACACAAATCATTATTGACCGGCCTCGTTGTAGGGTGACTTCTATATGAGTTACTTGGCGATTGCTTAACATAGTGCTACATTACTTGTACCGAATCGGAAAAAGATCAAATATGGCAGAGATTGTATGTGGTTGGTTTAAGACTTATGGAAGTTTATCGTGTAGTTGCTTTGATTCTATCAAGCATCTGATGAACTTTCATTGAATTTAAACCCGAGATCATCATTCACTCTCCACTGATCTTCATTTACTGATTACTAACAATTAACTTTACTTTCCGCTCTTTATTATATTTCTCGTTATCTTTTTTATGCTTTATGCTTTTATATTCTCCTTTATCATTCATCACCTTTATGTTTATGCCATTTTCTCCTTTGTCCATTTGGACGTATGTTTATGTTTCTGTTATTTTCCTTTTGTCCATTTGGACGTATGTTTATGTTTCCGCCATTTTCCTTTTGTCCATTGGGACCATGTTTTTATTTTTGTGCTAAAACACTAGTAACCAACTTAAAACAATAAAAAAGGACTTAAAGCTCTTTATGTACTATTGGTTACTATCCCGAGCATTGTGGAGATCTGGACCTCTTGAACTTAGCATTAGGATCCTTGTTACCTTGACACCTCTGGACCGTGTTATCATACTGTTATTCTGTCTGGAAGTCCTTGGAGTTTACTCCAAGGCATTGGGTTGTTTTCTTGTTGTATGTGCAAGTATTTCCTCGAAAGTCCTTGATGGTTAATTCCAAGGCATTGCGATAAGGAATTCATCTGTACACAGCCGTTACTCTGCCTGATTTTTGTCAAGAGCTTATAATGTTTTCCAAAGGCTTGGTGCAAGGTTGTGCTAAAGATAATCAAGTTCATTTGGATCCCCAATTGGTATTATGTTGGTTTAGTATTGGTAGTCCAAAGGATGGGAAATCTACATTGACTCTTAATGTCAAGTGTTGTCTTCTTATTTGGTCAGATCGTTCTTTCCCTTAGCTTTTATTTTATGCTCTAGGAAAGTCTCTTCATCTCATTCACCCTTCTTAGATTTTTAAAATCTTCTCCCTTTTTTCAAAATCTTCTAATGTTTGCAAACCTCTTTTAAAAGTATTTCTTTAAAAATATATTTTGCCCTTAGAGGCTTTTCTTCAAAAGTTTTGACACAATTAATTGTTATACTGAGTTGTGATACCCCACGATCTTGATATTGATTGATTTGATGGAACCTTTTCCACTTGAGAGAGCTAGTGGCATACTTGTTGATTTTATCCAAGTTGGAACCCTTCTTTCATTTGTGACACAAAGAATCCATCTATTCTCATGTTTAAGATCAATGGTTGAGTATTCTCTCCTATGATAATAAAGTGTTTATTCCTTTTAAAAATCTTCCCTTTTAAGTGGAACTACATTAGCTCTGATTTCTCCATTGCACCGAGGAGGTATGTAGGCACAAGATATAATGTCTTGCCGAGCTTATTTTAAAAATCAAACAAACCCTTTCTTTTGCACACAACATCTTTTAAACACAGATTTTCAAAAAGGTTCCTGTGGAGTACCACAGATATTAGGGGTGCTTAAAACCTTCCCCTTGTATAATCAACACCTATACATAAGATCTCTTTTTGTTTCAAAAACTTCTTTTGGTTTTATTTCGTTCGTTTCCCATTTCCTTTGGAAACAATAAAGCGCGGTGGCGAATTTTAGTGAAATAATTAGTCAAGTCAATCCAATGGCTTTGATCTTAGATTTTCCCCGCTACAATAACTCTCAAAAGAGACGTTGAAGGATAATAAGGTCTTTTTCCTTCCAACGGCTAGTTCCCAACAGATAGAATTAAGCATTGCTGTAAATAGTACTTTCCTTTATCTTGTAGCTTGATACGTTGTGAGTAGGTGGGAGACAGCCTCTGAGAAATATTACGCGTACTGGATTATAGTGGAATCTGTGATGTATTGTTGTACTATTTTCTTCTTGACTAAGTTCTTTGATCTTATCCTCAAATGATGTACTTCTAATTCTGAAGTAGTAAGCTTGGAGGAGATTAACTTGTCTTCATCTTCCTGATAAGGATTGTGAAGTGTAGAATCATTATCTTGTGAGAGTCAGAGTCTCGTTTATCAGAATTGATAGCAACAGCTTTTCTGAGAAACAATACTTGGCCTGGAGTGGTCTTGTGACGCTATAGCTTGTCCAGATATTATTTCAGAATCCTTAAGAATTAGAACACTATTTTCCAGATATACATGCAACATCAAATTTGAGACAAGTTCTTTCATTGTTGAACGCACTTTTGATTTTTGGATCTTGGTATATGATCTTCTTGCTTGATTATCTTGGTTCTGATCTTCAGTACATCCTTGAGTCTGATCTTTGTATTCTCGGCTTGACCTTTGATGCATCTGATCTTGTATTCATAATCTTTAACTTTGTCTTTAGAGTTAGAAGCAATAGCTCTTCTGATGAACAAATCTCACCTTTTGAACTTGACTTGAAAGTTCACTCTTGTGTATTGGTTTCTGATCTTTGAACAAAATATCTAACGGAGTCTTCCTTCTGATTACTCGTGTCTTCTGAAGCAGCACCTTATCTTAGAGCATCTCCCCCTGGGTGTGTTAATCCCAAAGTTTAATTTATGCTTGTTCAGAGTGTTTCTTTGAACCCAAAGCACACAAGGAATGCTCCCATATGGTCTAAAAGAGCGTAAACCTTTAGCATCTAGACTTGTTCATCAGAACTTAAGTCTTTAGATCTTCAAAGCTTGCTTTCTTTAGACATAGAGCCAGAGCCACATAACTTTAGAGACTTCTATTTTTGGACTGCTAGTGTTCATCAGAACCTTTGTAGCACTGAAGCGAGAGTTAGGTTCTTCTGAGGTTGGAAATGTTATTCATCAGATTTTATAACTTGTTTCTCAGATGAGAAACTCCTCCTGAGTATCAGACTCGATAAGGATCAAATATCCTAATTAGGAATCGTCCTGGGTAGCTCCCCCTGGTTCCAATAAATCAAATACTATCTTTAGAGTCTTAATATCAGAGATCATTCATTTTCAGAACCTGATTGATAGAATCATTTCAGAGCCTGGTTTTATTCTGGAAAATTTAGTGCCTAAATGAAATCTTTCAGAGCCTGATCTTGTTAGATCTGGATGAGGTCTTTCATAGCTTCTGGAGAATCAATGTTTGTCTTGATATAACTCTTGAATCTGAATCTTCTACCCAGTAATTGCATACAGTCTTCAACTTCTAATAAGCTCATTTCTTTTGGCACACGCCTTAGAATGTATATTTTGTCTTGACTGCTTTCAGCAGTGACTTATATTCTAAATGTTTCATTGTAATGTCTTCTGATCTTTATCTGATTCTGAATGTTCTTCAACTTCAGCATGTTTCTTTAATTTGACTTGTCTAAGAATGCCTAGTGAACTTGTTCCGAGTTCCTCGGTTAAATAACAATTAGACAAACATCAGAGGCAACAACTTTTTATTTTATCAATTGATTAGAGATTATTGCTCAGAGTTGCTGAATGTAAGAAAATTAACGTGCTTCTGAATGATATTCCTACAAATTCAGAAAACATAGTGTAGAATACTTGAAGATAGGCTATCTTTTGAAAAGAAAAATAAATTCAAACTTTTCATTCATTCATTAAAGAACACGGAAACATTCAGACATATCCAGATGATAATACAAAAGCTTAAAGTTAACTAACACATTTATAACAGAAACAACCACAACTGACATAACAAACAAAACCATCTAAACCATATAGACATGATTTTGCATCTTACATCCTCAAGAGTATGTTTGGGTCCATAAAACAAAATTGATCTAACTATCCCATCCTCAACAAAGTGCTCAGAGAGGACTCTCCCAAAAGGTATAAAGGACTGTTGATGGTTTCTAGAGATAGTGATTAGCTTTATCAGATAGTTGTAGATTGTATGAGGTAGATTGAATTTGACATGATTCACAAGATAGTAAATGAGAACTCTGTCATCAAAATCTAGAGTATCTGCATTGAGCTTTTGTTGTCTTAAGTTGTTTTGAATAAACTTAAACCATAGGGAAGTAGTGGGAAGAAGTGTTGAAGGGTCGGTTTGTGAAAAATATTTGGAGGTTTCATGAATGGAACTGAGCCTTTCTTCACGAGAGTATCTGACATTGAATTTTTCAATAGTGGTTCCAGATAAAGGATATCAAATGGCTGCAGAGATGGCTATAGGATTGATCATGACAGGAATCCCAAAAATAGTTGATGAGATAGAGATACCCTTTTTGTTAACTGTAGCGTACTTCCAAAATTACTTGACTTGGATGGGATAAATAGGTCCATGCGTTATATTTAAGTATTTTGACCAACCTTGAAACTTGATGCATTCTTTAAAGATGAGATTGAAAGGAGCTAGATTAGACTTAACAGCCCTTAGTTCATGAAGAACTTCAAGAAGTTCTTCATCTCCATGAAACGTTTTCATAGGCATGACAATTAGTTGAAAAATATATGAACTAAGAGGAAAGAGTATGAAGAGAAGTAGATAACAAAAGGAAACTTTAAATAGAGAAGGAAAACGTGATAGACTCACTAAAACATTTTGAAACTGACAACGCAATAAATGAAGACTTGAGAATCAAGACAAATGATGAGTCTCAAAAACAGATGATGAAGAGATAAAGCTTAAAAAGAATAAAGCGTTTTAAAGCCTTTTCATTTCCAAGATAATAATTTACTAAAACGAATGTGTGTAATAAATGAAATAAATGAGTTTTAGCAAGATTCTTGGTCAAAATATAATGATGACTGTAAACTGATTTAAATGTCAGGGAGATGTAAGGATTTCTCACTCTAGGATATATAAAGATATACAGTGAATGAAGTATTAGAGATAGAGTTTAGAAATTCTGACCAGTCAAAGCTTCCCTTTAAAATAGCTTGATTTCTTTAATTCCGAGAGCATGAACTTCTGCCTTCCAGATTCCAAAACCACGCTTGCAGCTTCTTTTTCTTCAGAGTCTGATCCAATCTTTCTTCTATTTGCTGACTTTTTATCGTGGAAACTCCTTCAGAGACTTCAAATCTTGATCTTGACAATTTCTTTGCAGACTTCTAATGATAATGCCTTTGAGTGATTCTGAACTTCAATATTATTTTAATTTCTCCATGAAAGTAAGACTTTTCTTTATGCGTGTTTTTAGTTGGTTTAATATGTCGACTATGTTCTCAAATGATGTAACCCATGAATGTTCATTTCCAAAAATTTCAATTGACAGCCATTATGTGTTTTCAATTTTTATACTTATAATGAATTCATGTATTAATTCTTTACCATTTGTATAAGTTTGTTCTTGATTGCACAAGCATGCTTTGGTATCATTATTTCCCTGCATTTGCACATGAGTTGTATGTATGTATGTTATTTGCAATTATGGTTCTTGTTGTAGTTGTGTCACATGTTATGACAACATTTTCATTTTAGTTTGAGTGGTGACATTTTGTTGCCAAGCTAGGCACATGCTTGTGCGGCATCGGGAGTTCCATTGTGTTGTGTTACGTAATCGTGACGCTAAAGAAGCAACTTGAAAATTTTGCTCATGCATCGCATTCAATAATATTCATGCATTACATTACATGTTAGGGGATGTTTTATGCTAGTTATTTATCAATTTTGCATCGTTACACACACACACACACACACACACACACACACACACACACACACACACACACACACACACACACACACACACACATATATATATATATATATATATATATATATGGGGATATGTGATTGTTGCTCTTCTTTGCAAAAACGCCTCTGAGTGATATATTATTATTTGTATTGGACTATGATACTTCTCACAATTTTCTATCTTTCTTTTTTATGTTGTCAAAAGGGGAGATATGCGAGATGAATTTGGGATGCACATGTTCAAGGGGGCCATCAATGAAGACATGAAATGCATCATCACAAGTTTTATCATCATCAAAAAGGGGGAGTATGTGAGTGCAACTTCACCATTAGATGTTTAACATGATGTCAAAACTAGGAAAACTTAGCATTTTTTGTATATTGGACGGTATCTCTATTTCGTTTAGTGCACCCTTGCATTAGAGGTCTTAGGAAGAATTCAAAGAAAGTTTAAAATTGATCCAAATCATGAAAAATCATTTTCTGCACAAACTACAATTGTATGCACCGACACATCAGCTTTTTAAGCCGACACACAAGCTTTTCGTGGCACATAAACCTTCACGCTGGCACATAAATCTTTAAGGTATGCACATATGATTTTTAGGCCAGTACATGTACTTCATTCTTAAAGCCTGTAGCTTCTGTTCTATGTGCGGGCACATAGAATCTTTCAGGTCAGCACATACGAATTTCGTGTCGACACATAACTGTTTCAGGTCGGCACATATTATTTTGTGATGATTTTCGTGTCGACACATAAATGTTTCAGGTTAGGGCATACTATTATGTGGGTCAAAATTTTCATATTTTTTCAATTATGAAGTTTCCCTTTTAGCCACCAAAGTTCCCCAACTATAAATACAACATATATGCGTCATTACAACTTGATGAAACTATAAACACTTACCACCATTGCTCTTCACCTTCAACCTCAAACCTATGTATACACACTAAAAAATCACACACAATCATCTTTTGTTAGGGTGCCATCTAGACAAGGTTTGATAAGGTCCAATTAGGTTTATTGTAACCAAGAATATTGGATTGAGAATTGTGGGGGATTTCATCCTAAAAAACCTAGGTTTTGTCCTTCAAGATCTTTGGTATATTTGGGGGTTTGCATAAGAATATCCAAAGAGGATTGTGGCCAAGTGAAAGCCTTGGAGTTTTGGTAACTCGCAAAGGAGTAGAACGAGAACGGAGAATCAAAGAATTGCGGCCACGTGAAAGCTTTGGAGTTTTGGTAACTCACAAGGGAGTAGCGCGAGAAGGGCGAATCAAATTGGAATTTCTTGTGTTCTATAGTTTTCAATTGGATTCGATTGAGTGACAACTTTGAAGAATGAGGATCTTGCAAAGGAGTAGCGTGAGACGATGAATTAATTGGATCTATTGTATCTTGGTCTTTTTGAATATCAAAAGAAGAGAATGGGTTGAATCTATAACAAATGGTTAGGGTTTGTAAGGGTTTCTCTTTGAACACTTCTCTTGTAGTTACTTTTTGCAAAGTAAGAAATTCCTTCTCAATTTCGTTTGAAATTGAGGGAAAACGTACCCACACGCAAGGATGACATGGGGAAATACCTTACCAAATCCTTGTGTCGCTCTCCATCTCTTTCTCTCTTACTCTCATTTAATTTCTATAAGCAATTTGTTGAATAGGTATTTGACAAATCAATTTGTATAGATATTTTCCTTGGTTATTAAAGTTGAAAATTGCTTTGTTGATTATCTTACAATCAATTTAATTGTAAGTGCTTTTGCATATTGACAAAGCATAAAGGAAAAATCTGAAAAATTTATTGCACACCAAGTGTTCAATAAAATGCTAGTTTTTGTTTTCACTGTGCAATTTGTCGAATAGCATTGTTTGATCGATCGACTCGTTAGAATTTTTCTGCAATTGTTTTGTTTAAAGTGGTGTGTTGATTAGCTTATAATCACTTTGATTATAAATGGTTTTCATATCAACACAATTCAAAGGAAAAATTCTGAAAAATTAGATTGCACACCAAGTGTTTGACAAATTGCTAGTTTTCGTTTTATCAATAATTCCTTTGGAAATAGGTAACCATTGTGATTTGTGGTAAACAGTTAATTGAGATAGACTTGTGTTGATTGTTATTATTATTGTTTTAATTCCATACGACTTGCACATATCCGAGTTTCAATAAATAGGTTTGTTTAGACTACTATTTCAATCTAGATTAAAACCTTATGCTTGCATCTTTTCTATTAACTTTCCAAACCAAATTTTAATTGGCTATTTTGGTTTGGGGATATATTCACCTCCTCTAGATAAGTCGCTGCATTCTAACACTTAGTGGCTAGAGATGGTGTACATTGGTCATAATATGCATTTATCGTTATAGCATTCTCCCATGATACAAGGTTCATTTCTTAATACCATGGACCTTAGTATCCCGTAAAGATTTATCAAGTAGAGTTGAGTGGTCTTATTTAATTCCTTTAAATCCAAGTGGACTCATAAGATACGAGAACTCATTGGGATTAGTATCTCATCCCACTATTATTGTTGCTTATTTTCGTTAGTTCTTTGTAGGTGAAAGGCAAGGGGAAACTTGTGTGTTGATGTTTCAGCGACTTGACCATTTTGGATGTTCTTACATTGTCCTTTTGAGGATCCTTGGATTATACTCTTTTTAGATCCTAGTATTGTGTACGAACCTTTGTATATCCTGTGTCACTTATGTATATTATTATTTTCGATATGTATGTATAATGTTTCTGATGGGTTTTATGATTATATCAGTACTAATATTACACTATATATAATGTATTTCTAGATTAT
Source organism: Vicia villosa (assembly GCF_029867415.1). Classification (NCBI taxonomy): domain Eukaryota; kingdom Viridiplantae; phylum Streptophyta; class Magnoliopsida; order Fabales; family Fabaceae; genus Vicia; species Vicia villosa. Next base: position 66,016,849 of record NC_081183.1, on the reverse strand, counting down.
ATTATATGTGGACGTTACATGAACGTTGCACAAAGTATAACATTATCAACTATCATAGGTAAAAAATTATTATTTGTTATTTTTTTCTCTATATATTAAAAAAAAAACATATATAACTCAAATTATCAAGAAAACTAAACATAACTAAACATAAACAACATAACTAAACATTAACAACATATATAACTCAACATTGACAACATAGGACAACAAAAAATAACAACATAACTAACAATAACCACAACAATAAAATAACCTTTTACTTATCTCAACATAAAAAATAAAAAAGACAACATATATAACTTAACTAAAATATCATTATTACCAAAAAAAAAAAATTTAATTGTATCAACAAAATCAACAACGTAACTCAACAAAAATAGTAACATAACTCAATAAAAACATCAACATTAACAAACATTTGTTAATAGTATCAACAAAATCAACAATATAACTCAACAAAAACAACATCATAATTGAACAAAAACATCCACATTAACACAAAAAATTACTTGTATCAACAAAACTAACAACACAACTCAACAAAAACAACACGATAACTGGAAAAAAAACATCTACATTAACAAAAAAATTATTACCTGTATCAACACAAACAACAATATATTTTAACAAAAACAACATCAACATTAATAATAAAAATACTATTGTTTGTATCAACAAAAACAACAACATAACTAACAAAAACCACAACAGTAACTTAAACCTAATACTTATCTCAATAAAAACAACAATATAAAACATATAATCTCATGTTAACAACAACAAAAAACAATAAATCCTAAATGTTAAAATAATTTTGAACAACAACAATAACATAACTCATAAGATGATGGTGGAAAATGTTTCACGTACGTACTTTTCCTTAAAAATATTCGTAAAAAATGAAGAAAACGAAATAAGTTTCTCTTTCGTCTTTTAAAGATTAGGGACACATTTCCTTGATACTAGTTGGATAAGTTATGCTGGAATTTTGTAAAGATGACTTGGAGCTTTTAGAAGTTTGGGATAAGGTGAGACAAGTTAGGGTTTCACGCTGAAATAAATTAAGTTAGCTTATATAGGTAAAATATTCCACCGCGATTGGTAAAAAAGGAGTGCTAGCAACACTCTCTCAAACACTCACTTTTTTATTGGTTAAAACATGAATGAGTCCCTCACTTTGGAAATAGGTTCCACATAAAGTAGTAGGACCCACACATGTTTCAACCAATAAAAAACGGAGTGTTTGAGAGAGTAGAGTGTTCTTAGCGTTTCTCTTTTTGTAATGAAAAAACATAAAATTGTTGGTACTGAGATTTGAAGCGTGACCCCCTTCACATTTCGCCATGATTGTTTATAAGGAACGTGGGTTAAAGTGATTAAATATAAAAATAAAAAAGGAACTTCTTAATATATAGGCTTAAATAGTCTTCTGATCCCTATAAGAGACAGTTTTTGAATTTGGTCCATAGAATATTTTTTTGTCCAAGTCCTCATATGTTCATTTCTTGTTGGTGTTGGTCCCTGCTGTCAAAGTTCCGTTAAAAACTTAGATGATGTGGCAGACGGTGTTGACATGACGGCCTTTTTTTTAATTTTTTTCATTATTTTAATAGGGTTAAATATATTTTTGAAATCGTCGCTTATTCTGTCGCTAAATTGTAAAAATCGTCGCAAAATTGAAAGAGTCTCTAAAAGTTAAAATTAAAAAATTTTGGAGGATCATTCTTTGAAGAAAATATTTTGAGGGACTAAAAACAAAAATTGAGATATTTAGGAGGATCACAAATATAAACCCTTTTTAATATTCAATCATTGCATATAAGCTTTGTTTGTTTGTTTTTTTACTTTGATCCCTAAAATCTCAAAATGTAAAAGTTGAAATGTGGTCCCAAGACGGGTTGAACCCCTGACCTTTTCAATAACAACAAATTATCTTTCCACTTCAATAATGATATATATTACATAGATACTTTAATATTACCAAAATAGTTTATTAAATTGTTTAATTTTTTTATATCACTAAATAATTTTTTAATTAATGAAATAATTTATTAATTTATTTATTTAATAATTAGTCTATTCATTAATGATGTTAATATTTTTTTTATTATTTAATAAAATAGTTGAGATATAAAATATTTCATAAATTATTAATATTTAATAAAATATTTAATATTTCAATTATTAATATTTAATAAAATATATAATCATTAATTAATAGTTGAAAATTTTTAACATCAATTTTGGGTTTGAAAAATTTTGAATTGGTATGAAGGTTGAGGATGAAGATATGAACACAAACCCAAAATTTTGGCTTAAATAGTCTTTTTCGTCCATGTAGATGATGCGTTTTTTATTTTAGTCCCTAAATCTTTTTTTTGTTTAGTCCCTATTTATGGGTTTCACATTAAAAGATTTTAAATCAATAGTGCAGCTTCAAAGCTCTTGACTAACATAGAAATTGAAGTACTAGTAATTAACTAATAAGGAGGTAAGGTTGGTGATCCGCTGTCGCGCGCAGATCAAAAACGAGTATTTTGTAAAACGTAGTACAACGACAATGGCTCGAGTCGTATCGCAAGGATTCTTGATTTTATTAACTAAAAGCAAAGTCGAAATTGGGGAGGGTTGGTTTGGGTTCGATTTAGCAAAAAAGCGCTTAAAATAAGTGATTCTAAAAATAAGCTGTTTTGAAATAAGTGATTAAAACAGGTTAATCTGCCGGTTCGATATCCAACTTATCATCGGTCAATATAATTCCAGTCCCTAAATGATTTCAATTCCTATTCGATTGTAATGTCGAATTAACAAGCGCAATTCATACTACAAGATTGTAAATTCCTAATGTCCGGATTAAGCAAACGGATTAAAGTATTGTGAATTAAGCAAACACAATTGCGCGGATAAAGCAAACGCGATTAAATTATAGGAAGAACAATCATCGAATCAAATCAATATATATTCTATGGAACTTGAATTAAGCAAACAAGACACAGAGCACGATATTGAAAGGAATGAATAATTTAATTGGAATTGATAAAAAACCTCAAAGTATTTGGAACTCGACTCCGGCATATTTCACCTTCGGATTAGTTCTCCATTACACGATCGTACAAAAGCTTGAAATATTTTCGTGAATAGTGATGAAAGCTGCTACAGTACCGCGGCTGCTACTCTAAGGGGAAAGAGTACAACCCGTTTCACAATCCAACTGGGTCAAACATACGACCCAGACCCAAAACTAATTGACCCGAAACTTAAATAAAACTAGTGCTGCAATCGGACTCCGACTCCAACTAATCTACACACAAAATTTACTTTATACATTCACAACAACACACCACTCATTGTTTCAGAGATAAAGATGAAAGAGATTTAAGAGAGGAGAAATACATTCTAGGATTTGGATATGAAGATTAAAGTGAGAATGCAATTGAGAATGATTGGTAAAAATGTATGATCTTTTTGTTAGAACATGAAATGTTCTGATCAATATTTATAGTTTTAATGATAACATTATATATGAATTTTGTATAAGACGATATGGTACTCTAATTATTCACGTTTTTCATTTTAGGAAAAGTCTAAAAGAGTATGCACTAAATCATCATTCAGAAGCTCTGACCCAGAAGATCTTGATGGCTTCATCAGAACATGGTCTGGAAGACATCATAAGATGGTCTTGAGGAAATCAGAACATGATCTGGAAGGCATCAGAAGATGGCAATCAGAAGCAAGGCTCTGAAGATCTGATGGTATCACGCTACAAAGAACTTCCAAAGACTAATGACTGAAGTTGCATCTGCACCAACGCTGAAGACTCTGATATTCAAACGTCATTCTAATAGTCTGAGTCCAGAAGTAAGTACAAGATGAAAAAGCTACAACGTCAAATCTATCTAACTGACAAAAGGAACGTTAGAAGCTACAAAAGGCAAAGTCAGCAAGAGCAGTTGAAACAAGGCTCGAGGTAGTTGACAAAGAGTGAAACATTAAATGCAGCAGTGTACTATTTACGTAAAGAATTTAATGCTATTCAACGGTCACATTTCTCACTGCCATATAAAAGAGAAGCTATGCTTGTTGAAAACGTTACAACACATGCTGAGTGAACTTACGCTGCAAAATTGATTCACAAAGCTATCACACAAACAGCAAAGAAACTTCATCTTCAACCTCACAAATCTTGTAATATCTTAGTGAGTGTTAGAACTTAATCTTGAGAGAAAAATCACTTTGTGATTATAGCTTATTAAGAAGCACATTAAACTCTTGTAATACTGTTTACTATTTGTAAAAGGAAATTCCTAGAGTGATCAAGTTGTGATCTGTATACTCTAGAAGACTTAGAAGTTGTCTAAGTGGAATACCAATGTAATCAAGGTTGATTAGTGGATTAAATCCTCAGTTGAGGTAAATCACTCTATAAGGGGTGGACTGGAGTAGTTTGGTTAACAACGAACCAGGATAAAAATAACTGTGTGATTATTTTTATCTGCAATTTTTAGAAACAACCCTTATTCAATCCCCCCCCCCCCTTCTAAGTGTTTTTCACTCCTTCAATTGGCATCAGAGCGCCGGTTCTAGGTGCAAACACTTAACAGTGTTAGAGAAAAGATTCAGGAAGAAAAACACACTATGGCAAATCCTACTCCACCACCAACTAATACTGAACAAAGCAACAATGTAACTCTAGCTTTAATGGATTAAATAGACCACCAGTCTTTGATGGTAAGAACTTTGAATATTGGAAAGATAGGCTTGAAAGCTAATTTCTATGTCAAGATGGTGATCTATGGGATTTAGTGCTGGATGGCTACACACATCAAGTAACTACTCATGGAGTCAAGATTACTAGACGGGCTATGAGTGATGAGTAAAAGAAAGAGTTCAAAAATCACCACAAAGCAATGACTATATTGTTAAATGCCATTTCACATGCTAAGTATGAGAAGATCACAAACAGGGAAATTGCTCATGATATTTTTGAATCTCTGAAGATGACTCATGAAGGAAATGCATAAGTCAAAGAGACAAAAGCTCTGGCTCTCATCCAGAAGTACGAAGCCTTCAGAATGGAAGATGATGAAAATATTGAAGCAATGTTTTCCAGATTCCAGACTCTGACTGCTGGATTAAGAGTTCTTGACAAGGGATACACAAAAGCTGATCACGTTAAGAAAATAATTAGAAGTCTACCCAAAAGATGGGGACTGTCGCGGGGAAAAATCGTATCTTTTTTCGGGATGAGACACCTGATGCCTTCTTTGGGCTCGAGTGCTCAAAAAAATGATTTTTCTTTTGTTTCGACCAAACTTTTTATTGTTTCCAAAGTAGGAAAAGGAAAAAAGTTGCAATAACCTGAAAAGTGGGGGAGAGATCTTGGGTAAGAGGGTTGGTTATACGAAGGGAAGGTATTAGCACCCAACGTATCTATAGTACTCTATAGGCTTCTTTGTTGTGTTTGTTTCATTCTATGTTATGGAGAGGTTCTTGTGAGATAGGTGGGACCTAGGGTGTTTGTTTGATTATGCTCGCAAAGATCATCGCGATCCTCTGCATACATATCCCTTAGAGGGAATCAGAGCATTTGTAGCTCGGGTCTACGGGTGCTAAGGTTTGAATGGTTTGAGGGAGAAGTTTTGCTCGCCAAGGATACGACCTTGTGCCTACGTATTCTCAAAGGGATGTTGAGAAAGTCAGAGCAATCGTAGTTCCCACTTATGCTAGTGGAAGCAAAGGATAAGAGACAAATGTCATCTAAATGTTCGATGTATCTAATCTATATCATCACATACATCCGTTTGTTTTTGTTTGAAAATCTTTTCATTATAAGCCCTGGGCCATGCCACTTATGGTGCTTAGAATGATAAAGATGTTTTTCTAGCCAGCCTTGTGGCAAAAACTTTCAATGAAGTCAGCCTTGTGACAAAAAGTTTTGATTAATCAGCCAGCCTTGTGGCAAAAGCTTCAATGAAGTCAGCCTTGTGACAAAAACTTTGATTAATCAGCCAGTATGGTGGCAAAAAGGTTTGATTGATTAGCCAGCCTTGTGGCAAAAAAGTTAAGTTGATTGATTGATTGATTGATTGTTTATGATGATATAGAAGAGATACTCCTATCATAGAGATGATAAATGTCTAATCTCCTAGGGTATTTGATTTGGATATTGGGAATGCTTATAAGAAGCCCGTGGGTCCTTGTGCGAAGCCCAAGAGGAGGCTATCCGAGGGTCCTTGCATTGTAAGCCCAATAGGAGGCTATGGGAGGGACAATCGAGGGTCCTTGCATTGTAAGCCCAAGAGGAGGCTATGGGAGGGACAAGTCGTTTGTACGAAGCCCAAGAGGAGGCATGGTATAGTTGGTTTGAGCTCTTAGAGCGATTTCACCGGGAAACCATACTCTATGTCCTAACCTAAACTAGGGAGATTCTTTGCACGAAGCCCAATAGGAGGCTATGGGGTACCTAGTGTTGTACTAAGTTGAACAAGCATATATATAACACAATCACAAATATGAACAAGTACGAACAAATATGAACAAGTACATGAACAAATATGAACAAGTATGAACAAGCACATATATATGACAAGGTGTGTGCATACAATGGAGTTTATGAAGGAAAATATACCTGTAAGTATGATCCGTTTGTAAACACGGGGGCTCGGGACTTATACTCGGGGAGAGACCCACTTGAGTTTATTCAAAAGCTATGTAAACAAGTATTTACAAAAGGGCTCGGGACTTATACCTACATGGAGGCCCATGGTATTTTTGGGAAGATTTAAAGAAAACCTTCATTTTTTGATTTGTTGTTCGAAGTTAAAAAAAACAAATTGAACGAGATATATACAAAAAGGTGTGTGTACAATGAAATACCTAATTTCATGTACAGGAATGGGACTTATACCTATGTGGATGCCCCTGTTTATTTTATAAAACATGGTTAATTGATTTGCAAAGTTTGTCGTTTTGAAAACAGTTTGAAGATTTGTTTTGAAAGAAGTTTTCTGTTTAAAGAAAAACTGTACAAAGAAAAGGAAAGGGACTTATACTCTCTAATATTCGAGAGGCCCATGTTTGAAAATCAATTGATCAATCCAAAAAGATTTAATCAATAGTTTCTTTTGAAAAGAAAACCAAAAAAAAAGAAAAGGTTTATCGTTTTTGAAAAACTGTGATCGTTTGTTTTGAAACGGTTTGAAATTTTGAAAGAAATCAAATTAATTAAGATAAACACAAAGATTATACTTAATTAACACCTAAATGATTAGGGTTTGATCACAAAATATTTACAAATGATTAAGTTTGAAAAATCAAATGAAAAACAATATATAAAGTATTTAAAAACACTTAAAAATATGTCATTTTAAACTTAACTAGTCGGAGACCCGTGCTGTCGCACGGGTGCATATTTTTGTGGTGTAGTACTCTATCAACGATAAGAAAAAATGCGTAGTAACGTAGTTTGACCTAAATGCAATATAAAAAGGTTAAAAAAATATATATTAAAAAATACTTTGTTTCATAAGAAATTTAGAAAATAGTATTTTGTAAGATAGGTATATTTTTTAAACCTTGCTACATGGGCCCAAATATAAAAATACTGTAATTGACATGGGCCAAAAGCAAAAAGGGTAAGATTGTCCACCAGAAATAAAAGGGGTTTGTCAATGCTGCAAATGATTAATCCGTGTATCAATTTCGCGATTTGCAAATGGAAGCCCTTGGGGAGCCACCTTCAGATGTTTCGTCGGAGTTCAGGTAAGTTATTCAGGTCCATTAGGAACTGAAAATTGTTGTTTTACCTAATGTTCAATGACGTGTAGGGTTGATAAATTGTGTTTTGGGTAAAATTTCACGGCTCTGATCAATTCTTTGTTGACCTAATACTCTTGAAAATTGATTTTTGGGAAGAAGATCGTATTTCTGAGCATCATCACACACGCCTTGAATTTTAGATTGCAAAGAAGTTTAGAAGTTTTCTAAGCTGCAACTGATATGGTGCAATCGATGAATTTTTTGCAACTGATATACTGCAACTGACTCTAGGTTGAAGCAATTGGTTATTCAATGACTGCAACTGACTCTAGGTTGAAGCAATTGGTTATTCAATGTAAACAATTGGTTTTCCAGAATTCATACGATTCAATATGTTTTGCGTTTCTCTTATTTTCGTGTGTAGTGATAATCTGCTATGTGTATGAATTAGTTACTTGCCTGCAGTTATTTCCCATGTATGGTAAGCATAAATGTCCAGGGCGACTACTTGACATTGTTTCGTCATAGTAAACCATGAAGTGGAAATTTTTTATAGGTTGTCATTGATTATCGTAACTGTTGTGCAGTTCTGGAAGCATGGATTTAAATTTGAGTTTTTCCCACGAAGACGATACAATTTCATGGACAAAAACAATTACATCCGGTCGAAAAGCGCGGCGTAATGTACTTGTAAGAGTTACTTTGGATTATAATGACTAACAAAACATCTTCCCGGATTTTGTATGATGATTTAATGAATTTAATATTTGTTCAGGTATTTCCGCGAGAGGTTTGCAGGTTCTTAACCGCCTTTCCCACGCAAATGGATCTTTTCGATGCAGATATGGGGATTGTGTACCAAGCAGATCTACGATGCGCGTCGAGAAATACACAGGAGGAGGCATACATAGGGGTTGGATGGTATGAGTATGCCAGACAGAGAAGGCTGAAGAGAGGCGACAAGTTGTCCTTGAGGATAAACAGAGAGGCGCACACATTGGTTGTTTGGCTGTTGAACCGTTGAAGGAGGGAGTGTAATCGCGTTTACGTGTCTTGATGTTGTACTAAAAATTAATGTAATGGATTTACATATTGGGTGATTGCAATTTGCGTCTTCAAGTTAATGAAGTTATTGTTCTCCGTGTATTTATATCTTGTTCGTTGTTAAGTTATATTTAGTGCAATTTCTTAAAAAACAACTTTATGCTTGGTTGTATTGTTACAATTGTTTATATGCTGGTGAACAATTGTTTATAACAAAGGTTGATAACTCTATAATTACAATTGTTTATGTGATGGTGAACTTGGGTGTGAAAAAGATGTAATTCCAACCTTCTCCAAGCCTCCTATCATAGCATATGTCTTGTTTTACTAAAAGAATGCTATCTGTATAGAAATTCATACTACAGGCAATATTTTTATTGGTTAGTTGTTTCATGTTTTAAAAAAGTGTTGCAGTCACCTGTGTGCTATGAATATCGACTTCCTGTAAATCTTAATTTAAATAGATATATATTTAAGTATGGTATGTAATATTAAAAGTTGTAAGGTATCCTTGTGTGCAATATTTTCTAAAATGCAACACCTATTTAAATACAGTACCGCATGGCAAATAGGTATCAAAAGCTACTGCTGGCATGTTTTTTTAAGTTGAAATGCATCCAAAATTCACCCTTAGGTGTTTCCTAACTTTTTGTGATATTTCCATAGCTGGTTGTAACAGTAACAAAGCACATGTTAAATGAATATGAACCTTGGTAGAAATTGAAGTGTTGTTTAAATCTGAATTATAAAACAATTGTTTACATTGAATAACTAAATATTTGTGAAAGTATCCAACTTCAAAACCAGCACCATATCAACTTCAAAACCAGCACCATATGCTTGAATTGTTCTCCTGCAAAGAGAATTGGTCACCCAATTAAGAACCTTGCAATAAAGGGAGATTTTGGTTGACTTTGGATTATAAACTAAATTGCAAGTATATATTCAAGTAGCAAAGAGGATACCTAATTAATGTTTTGGAATACTTCCTTGAACACCACATTGGTTGTAATAGTCAAAGCTTCTTTATCTTTGTCATGAATAAGAATCCTAAGACCCTTTTTTGATTTAACTCTAGAGATAGCCACATACAATTGACCATGGCTAAATACTTCTTTAGGTAAATATAACCCAACATGGTCAAGAGATTGTCCTTGAGACTTGTTTATTGTCATTGCAAATGAGACAATTATTGGAAATTGTTTCTCACCAATTTAAATGGCCATGGTGATTGGGAAGGCGACAAAGACATTCTTGGAATATAAATGATGTTACCAACATTTTTACCAGAAATGATTTTAGCTTCAATGACGTGGTTAGCAAGCCTAGTCACTGTTAGTCGTGTTCCATTGCACAAGCCTTCCGATTGGTCTAGGTTGCGCATTAGCATGATGGTCGCACCAACTTTCAACTTAATAGAATGATTTGGCAATCCAGATGTTTTGAGTGCATTAAGGAACTCGGGTGTGACATGCTCGTATCCATCAAAGTTATTTGCATCAGATTTGTCAATTGAATCACTGCTAAAATATTCCTTCTCCTCCCCTACGATATTTTTAAAAAATACCATATTAGGTAAAATGTATAAACAATATTACTCATTCAATTCTAATACGATATTTTAGTACATAAAATGTTGTATGAATACCTGGTATAAGAGTTGTGATATATTGGTTGATATCATCCACCACCTCAATTGTTGATGCTAAAATTGCACGACTTTGAAGATAGTTGGAGTCAAGATAATTATGAATAAGATCAGGGTATGTATCCTCTACTATAGCTTTAATAGGATCTTCAAAATTAGCAATTAAAAACTCTTCGGGAATACAAATATCAGCATAACCGTCATTGGGCTCGCACATTGTCCCATCACCTATTTGTAAAATCCATTCAGAAAATGCCCTAATGTCTTCTGTTGTAGAAGTAGCTGCACCACTTTGTAATCGCATGTTTTTTGTGAGCTTTAGGACTTTACAATGATCCCAAAGATATGAAGAATTGATTGTTGCATAAATAATGTCAGATCTAGTACCTCTTGGTACTACAAGGAGAATTTGCCTGAAGTCACCACCAAAAACAACAACCTTACCTCCAAAAATCTTATCTTGACCATGTGTTGATCCACTCATAATATCTTTCAATGACTTGTCAAGTGCCTCAAAACAATACTTGTTAGCCATAGGAGCCTCATCCCATATTATTAGATCCGTCACTTTGAGAAGCCCAGCAATATCATCTTTTTTGTTAATGTTGCAAATTGAAGAATCTAAAGTAGGGACTGGAATCTTAAACCGAGAATGAGCTGTTCTTCCACCTGGTAACAACAAACTTGCAATCCCACTTGATGCAACAGGCAAGACAATTTTTTTCTTAGACCTAAGTGTCGCTGATAAAGTGTTCCACATAAAAGTCTTTCCGGTCCCACCGTATCCATATAAAAAGAACACGCCGCCTCTTTGTTTCTCTACAGCTTCCATGATCTCTTCAAAAATGCTTCTTTGCTCATCTAAATGAAAATGAAGTAAAACATGATTTTAGTACATAAGAAATCGAGACTCGGTATTTATATGTAAACCATAATATAAGAGGCTATTTGTTATCCATTGTACCTGTTAGAGAACCGTATAACCCTGCAAATAGCTGTTGTTGAGCAATAGGATCATATTGACGCTCATCATAAATAAGCCTATTACCCGAGAAGGAAACAACATAATCTTTCGGATATGGCATTGGCTTATAGTCTTTCAATGTTTTGTTGTTATTTTGTAATAGTGTTTCAATAGCCATCAAAGTCAGCTGTTGAAGTTCCTCGTCGGTAAGTGTCAATTCTAAGGATTGTTCCATGAGAAAATATTAGTTACATGATTATGGCATATAATATTCAAGTTAAAGTATGAATAATAAAGCTGCAGCAGGCTGTAATTAAGTTAACTTGATGGACATAATGCATGTGCAGGTCTCTGTTGTTATAAATCTTAACTACCAGCAACATGTTCATAGTTACAACCATTGAGAATGGCAATTGTGTCAAAGACAGGTTAAAACAATGCAGCACCGAAAATATAAAATAAATTCAGAATTTACCTACAAATACTAATACATACCAGTATGAATATTATATGTCAGTGTTTTGAGATAACTTGATGGACATAATGCACTTGGAAGTATCTGTTGTTATAAAGAATAACTACCAGCAACATGTTTATTCTATAGATGCATTGAGAATGGCAATTGTTTCAAAGACAGCAAGTAACAATGCATTGTTCCAAATATAATATAAATTGAGTTTTTACCTACAAATACTAATACATACAAGTATGAATATTATATGACAGTGTATAAATTTTTAGAACAAAAAACTATGTAGAGGGAAATTGGAAGTTTACACAGAAGTTATATTATAGTATAATGAAATCCAGCAAAGTTAGCATTGAGGGTAAAATAATATAGAGAATTTATACCTTGATTTCTTGCCACCAACCGTTGTTCGTCAAGAATACCATCCGATAGATACTTCCAAGACTTTCTCCATACGTGTGCTGGCCGATTCATGGATGATGACAAAAGCATAGTAACAAATAACTTTCGTAAGAATAAACTTGAACCCCAAACATGTGCCTCTTTGATTGCCTCAATAAATTCTCGATCATCTTGAAGGAAACCCATAGCAAAACATGCCTTTCTAAAAGTCTTATGTTGAACACCATCAACTTTCTTGATGTCATTGTAACATAATGGCCCTTTAACAACAGTTAACATCATTCTTAAATAAAAAAATTCACCTGAGCATTGAGGCACCCAGCAAAGACGACCAATGGTATACCCTCTTTTCCTTGGCTTCCAACTCCTACTCCGTTTATGATAAACAAATTTAGAAACAAAGTCACCGTAAGTTAAAAGCCTTGCCTCTTCAAAACTATTGTTTGCCTCAAACCAAGCTGTAAACATTGATTCGGTAACACTTGGTTTGAGGAGAACATCACCAACTTGCTCGTGATCTCTGTAGTAAACAGAGTGCTCTCCCTCCAAGTGAAAATACATTCTCTCTACCGCTGGTTTTCTGCCGTGTATGGAATATGCAAATATCCTCCAACATGCCTCACTTGGGGAAATGTATCGACAATCCAAATATTGTTTAATTTCGTCAACATTTTTTTCCCCGAATTTGCATCGTTGGACTGGCCTTGTATAACAGCAGAAATTCTGTCTGAACCTTTGTTGATGTATTTGAAAAGGTACTTGATAGAAGTACTTTGATTGCACCATTCCATGTTGATGTGTGCTTCGTACTTTAACAACAAACTTGGGTTGTGCGGTACAACATGTCCACTATGAAAGATTATCCCATTTTTTTTCAATTGTGTTTCCATTGTTTCTTCTCCTATAAACTGGATAGCCATCTTGGTCAACTATAGTGGTAGGTTGAAATTTTTTTGGGTAATACTTGGAGCACTTCCCATCTTTCATGCAAATGGACCTCTGATTTGCCAAGCCACAGGGACCATGAACCATATGAGACTTAACCAAATTGTACATCCTGGGGTGTTGCAAGGGATCAGGAACTTCGGCACTAATGATCCTGTCAATGTCTTCTGGTCGTGGATACTTGTTAGACGGATGCAGAAATAGTAGTATATGTGCATGTGGCAACCCTCTCTTTTGAAACTCGATGGTGTACATATCTAGTGATCAAAAGGATACAAAAGTTAAAATGACATATTAATCCACATTAGTATTAAAAAGAAGTTTCAGTCAAGTGCTAACGGACAACTCACATGCGAGTACTTTGCCTAATACACCATTTTTTGTCAAATCAGCTAGCAACTGATCAAACTTGATTTTGAAGATTCTTGAAACGACATCCGGACGATCTTGTGGTTTCAAATGCAGTGGTTGAAGAACTCTATGAATTTCCGGCCAATTAGGATTGTAAGTGAAAGTGATGAACAAATCTGGAAAACCAATCTTACTACAAATAGCCATGCCATCATAGTACAGTTGATCCATAAACCTACGACCGCCAACAAAGGACGAAGGCAAAACCACTCTTTTACCGATGCTTGAACCTGGAATTTGACTTTGTTCACCCTCGTCATTAAGAGAATTATACTTGGACACCCTAAGTTTTGGTTGATTCTTGCGAATCCATTCTAATTTTTCAGATTCTAACATCGTGTAACCATCGACAAGAAATTGTTGGAATAACCTTCGGGAAGATAACAAAGTCCTAGGTTCAGCTAACCTTGTTTGAATGCGATATGATAGCCATTCCCTTATTGTCAGCCTATTTCGTAAGCTATTCTGATAGATTGGCAAGTCTCTATGGGCAATATTTGGTCTATAACCGTCCTCACCATAGGGAAAAATCAAAGGATATTGGAAGGCCATGTAACTTGCATGGAGCTCGTTGATCCGCTTAAGTCCGCCTCCTTGGTATTGCATAATTATATCCCTCATTTCTGCTGTGTCAATATCACCAACAACTAAGGCAGCAACTTCAGACACCGTCGGTTGGTTATACACTCTTCCATCCGTGGATCTGTCAGGTATGAGTCTCAACTTCAGGTTTTGAGTATCCGCTTCGTTGAACCATTGTTTTGCCATTTTAAAGCTCTTGGCATGAGTATTGTGTTCATACATCATTGTAGATAATTGTTGTACAACTTCTGGATCAATGTTCTTGGTAGTCCTAAGTTAAAAAAGCATAAAGAAATGGTTAAAAGCATTAAGAATAAGTTGATTACATGTGAGTAACGACTACAGCATGTTCCAGCTGTATTATAAATAATAATTTCAGTATAGTTTTATAAATAAAATGATTGCATGTTAGTAGAAATTATACCTTAGACACTTCATTCGATTGTGAACCTCATTCTCTGTGTCATAAATATATAATTGAGCAAATTTGGGTGTGTCTCCTCGAGCAGGTAACAAACTTCCAATTCGATGGCATGTTTGACCTTGTATCCGTAAAGTTGGTGGTCCACCTCCATTGTTAAAACGATTGTCCAACTTTGCACCTGGCGATGTAAAGGCGAACATCATATTATAAACTCTAATATGTTGTTGAAACTTTCTGCTCACTACGTTATCATGGTCAAACATCAATTTTGCAAAAACTTCTGGAGGTTGTTTTAGTAGTGGTATTTCAACTTTCCCATTGCAACAACACAGCATAAACTTTGGATTAGCAGAATGGGAACTTTTATTCATCCGTTCTTGATACCACATCATGGATTTACAATAACGACATTCGATGAGCGGGTCCCCTATGTCGTAATAAGCTACATAGTAATAGACAGGAAAAAATTACTATGATAATTGTAAAATAGCGAATGTCATAAAAATGATATACCTTCAGAAGAACGGGTGTAGTTGTCGTGAATTATAAAAGGTGCCTCGTTTTCTTCAGGTTCGGAACAGAAGTCCTCATCGGATAAATAAGCTATCAATGGATAAAAAGTGTAATATTAAATATATGAACATGTTTCATATATATTTCTTATATATGATCTTAAATAAGGTGGAAATATTGAAGACAGAACCAATGATTTTGCAATTGACTCACTTGCAAAAGGGTCGTAATCGCTATCTTCGTCCGAGTCGCTGTTAAAATCCAAGTTGACTGTAGGGGTAAAAACAAGACATGCTGGTTCTTTTATTTCAGGTGTTTTGCCTTTGGTGTGTGACATAGACGATGCTCGAACCCTCTCGTGATGTGTCTGTTTGATTGGCATTTCTTGACGACGGTTGTTTTTTCTAATGCTAACACTGCTAGTTGTTCATATGCATGCATGGAAATGGTTGAATACATGCATAATCATGAAGCTTGTGAGTTATTAAACAAATATTATAATTAAGATAAACATTGAAGACAATGCATATATGAAACTAAGAACTTGTACCTCGTTGGCTGTTGTGCTACCGATATGTTGACAGCTTCTTTAGGGGGGTTACTATTCAAATTCATGGCAAGACTTGGTACTCCCAGCTGCTTCTTAGGCCTGCCACGAACAGGTTTTTTCTTTTCTGTATTTCTGTTATCCAAATTGTTGACATAATATGGAAGTCAATAAAAGTTAAATAAACACTAATTTGAATATCTCTAATGGCATGCATGTTTGGTCATATGAACCTTACATGGGATTCTTGGAAGAACTTCCAGGATCATAGAACTGGTTGGTTGAAAAAATCAGCCCATGTTGGGCATTCTCAATTGTAGTTGGATGACCATTCTCCGTTGTACATTCAGTAGAAAACCTAGACATTAAATTTGTTCCTAAGGAATCTAAATGGGATGGCTTCATGTTATTTCGAAACACATGTCTGGTTATGCTCGGTTCAGAATTCTGCATACACGCACTCAACACTCTCCCTTCTTCGACAATCTGTGCGATAGTCTTCTGATTCCTAGCCGAGGGAGTGATTTCAGACAAAGGTTGTCTCATTGTGAAGTAATTAGGAGAATAGAATGTATCATTGATAGAATCATGTTGGTTTAAATTCTGTCTTTGACGTTTTGAACGATTTTCTTTCATAATAAGCGATCGTCGTGCCCTTGCTTTCTTTCCAGCCAAATGCGGGTTATTGTTATCCATAACTTAAAGTGAATTTCTATATAATCTGCCAGACATAATAAAATAGAAAACATGTACATAACACGTATATCTTTCTGTAAAAAATAAGTAGTAGGCCAATAACAAATTGATTATCAATCTAAGACAATACAAATGAGATAAACAAAACAATTGAATGCAATAACTAACCTCCCTGTAGATACTAATGATACCAACCTCCCTGTAGATATAATAGTAATGTAGTGATTAGAACTGAATGCAATAACTGTTAATAGGAGAACCTTGAATTTCTATGCTCTTTGTTTCTTGACTGCAATGTTTCAACTTGCTGCATAGGTTCATGTTTTAATATATCAAAGGCATTTTTGTTAGGGAAAAAGTCAGCATGTGGACTTGTTATTTTTTAAGAGCCATAACCTTACTAAAGTGAAAAACGCACCAAAATAATATTTTCCCTCTAAAAATTTGAATCCAAAATGTGTTTGAAATTAATATTATTTTAATTACTATGCTAGTAGTCTGTAGTTTAAACTTTTCAAATAATTAGTCCGTTTCTAACCATGTGGTGTGATTACACTCAAATGTCAGTTTACAACAATGTGGTGTGATTACATTCAAATGGCTAAAGTGGTTCATATAAATCCCAGGTTTCCAAGCATCAGAAAAGACATATATGTTGTGCATTGAACCGTCTACAGTGTTTCTGCCACATTGTATAAAGCAATGAATAAAATATTAAATAATGTGATGTTACACCAAAAAGTACAAAATTGTTGTACCTGTACCGTGTAAAATGGTAGAAGTAATTTCTGCTTTTAGATGATATACTTGGTACAACTAAGCAAGTTATTTGAAAAAGCATGAAGCATTTAATGATGAGTTGACATTGTGTATGACTTACTTTATCCAATGCTGCAGAAAGTTGTTGAATGATTTCCTATGATCCGATTTGCAAGGGTATAAAGGGACAGGCACTCCTTAAAAAGTACGAAATTAAATGGAAGGGCTCTGCTGCAAGTTGTCCAATGTGAGGTTCCCAATGTAAAAGATATCAAGAACTCTTCCAATGGCAATGTTGTAACTGCTGTGTAAACTTAACACATTAAAAATAGAGCTTTTGTTGTTTTGGACAATCTAGTTTGAAATTGTGTTAGTACAAAATCTGTATATTCCATTGCAAATGTTTATTTAAATTATGGTATACCACTACAAAAGGAGCTTTACAGAAAAGGAGCTATTAACAAAAAATATTTGAAATACCACAAACCCTTTCATGTGATGGCGTGTGCATGGATAGCATTTTGTATGGCATACACAATTCATTCAAAAGCCCAGCCTGAAGATCAAAGTCGTGAGGTTACACCTATATAATACCCTCCATCACATGAAAAGCCATATAGAATGCAAGTGGATTAAACCTATATAGCAGTCATGTACAAAAGCCATATAAAATGCCATCAATAGATTCATGTGTTTTATATGGCATACACAAAGCATTCTAAATCCCAACCATCATTCATACTGGTGAGGTTACACCTATATAATACCCTCCATATCATTAAAAGCAATATAAAATGCAAGTGGATTAAACCTATATAAACTGGAGGTACCAAAGCTATATAAAATGCCATCAAAATATAGTCATTACCAAATAGAGTCATTACAAAATAGAGTCATTTCAAAATAGAAGCATTACAAAATACTAAGACCAAATGTTTAGTGGCTTACTTTGGATCATCATGCAATATATAGCATAGTTACACCCATAAAAGAGGTAGAATACAAAAAATGGCATATGAAAGCAGTACTAATACAGTGTGAAATAACAATGCAGCAATCCTCATCCACTTTTGAATTTAAAACTCAAGTTTACTCCTTCTTGATATGCTTGATCTTTCTTGCAGTCTTAGCCTTAGTAGCAGATTGTTTAGGAGTCAGATCTTCAGCATCAATCAACTCATTAACTGATGTTGAAATAGCTCCCCTCTTGGCAGGTGTGCTGCCGGAGCTTGCAGACGAAGGTTGAGGAGATATCGAAGCTTGAGCAGATAGTGTCATCTAGGATGAAATTGATTTTAGTAAATGGAAGTAAAAGTACACAAAGTGTAAATAAGACAGTATGCATTAGGCCCTTACAATAGGTTCAGTTGGCTCATGATTTGGATCAGAATTGGAGATCTCCAAAACATGAGCATTTGATGTATGCTGCAAACAAAGTTTAAATCAGAATCACATATAAAAGAACAACAACAAAAACTGCTTACATAAAAAGAAACATGTATTTACCTCCTCATCCGGGGTTAGGTATCCCTTAAGTTTGTTGTAAACATTATCCTCATTAAGAATTGTCACAATTGAATACTGTTTGTAAGATGATTGAAATTTGATACGGAACGCCATTTCCTTATTCAACAAATTGTCAACTTGAGCCGGCCATATTTTTGGGTTGTCTTCTCCATTCTATGCAATCAAGAACACCGTGAGGTTTGATAAATATGTCATACGTAGTGAGCTTTATAATTAAGCATTTATAATACAAAAACAATGACTCACCGCTATCATGAGCTTTCTTAACTCTTTAGCAGACAGTTTAGTATATGGGACACAATCCTTATCCCAAAAGACAAAGGTTCCATTAAATCCATCATATTCAACTTCAACTTCTATTTTGAATCTGTCAATGAAAATAAAAAAAGATTTTACAGCTTGGTCTAAAATATGATGGATTTGAAAACCAAAAAAGTTAGTTTAAAAAAAGGGCTCACTTAGTAATTGGTTCAACATCTTTAATTCCACAGTGGCACTCAACTTTCCCTCCAACGGACTTGATAGAAATCTTACATCCGGGGCAGCTCTCAAAAAACCATCCAAACCTTGAAGCCTTGAATCGTTTGGTAGTTCCAATAGTAGTTGCAAAACAATCCTAAAATAAGTAACTCCAAAGTGTCAAACAATGAATACTAAAATGTTGGATAATAGTTTGAACTCAAACAACAACAACATAAACAAATAAATACCTTTTCTCCTTCATAAATGTCACGGATAGTCCTGACCTTATTACGGCTAGTCCAATTCTGGTTTGTGGATTGAATGGATGAATCACAAGTTAGTGATAGAGAAAGGTTGGATGCATTTGACAAATCAGCTGCTCCAAAACTGTATTATATAAAGAACAGGGATATAATCAGAAATTGAATTGAAATGAGAATTTTAATTGATATGATACTTTATAAAGCACATTGTTAAACCTGGTTTTGAAGGTTTCCACTTGTGGATGGTCTAAGTTAATCAGGAGTTTCGAGCCATTCCAAGCATTAGATAGACTTGGTAATCCAGATACTGCACCAATTATTTAAAGCAGGTTGTAGTGTTAAGTGGTAGCAGACAAAATAGGATAAAATAGTTATTTGTGGGATAATAAAAAATCACATTACAGACCTGTATTGGGCTTACACCAAGCATGAGTCAAAATGATAATTGTGGGACCAACATGTTTGCCAAGAATCTTGTAGTCCATGAATTATTTGCTAAAATCACCCCATAAAGCAACTTCAATGGCATTTCCCACAACGTCACGTAATGTGATATTGGTACAGGACTTCTTACCCCCACCCCCCATTTGTGTCTTAACAACATCTTGCAAGACACCAATAACATATATTTCAAAGAACGGTGAGTCATTATGTTATTCAAAAAAAAAACTCATTCATGATAAACAACAAAAACAGCACGAAATAACTAACCATAGAGCATATCAGGCTTGAAATGTCCATTGAGAAAGTTTTCAATGGCATGGAAGTTGAATTTGTGTGGTGGGATGTCCGGCATGTCCACCTTGGTGAGAGTAGTGCCTCCATTAAAAAGAATCTTGAGAGGGTTCGAACATACTTTCAAAGGGCCATCATTAGCCATAGGCTCCCCATTATACAGATAATCAGTTTCGTGCTCTTTGATCTGCTCTATCCAATCTTTAAAATCCCAACGGCTAGTGGTCACATGGATTTGGTCACCCTGTGAATTTGAGGAGAAATAATCAGCAGGATAACATAAATCATAAAAACTGTAATGATAAAAGCCATACCGTTCCATCTTGTAGAACACACTCTAGGTGTTGATACCCTGTTTTTTCTGTAACAACCCACAGGTCAACGACCCTGATGTGCATTTTCCACTCCTGGTTCCCTTGGACCAGCTCCTTAATGAGAATGGGAGCCCTAGACATCGTGCGCGTATCTGAAACTGTAAATTGTAGTACAGAAAATGGTTGAGTGATAGTGTAGAAACAGTAGCAAATGCATGAAAGTAATCTATAGCAAACCAGAAAATCAAACTAGAAAATGACTGATAATATAAATAAGCAAAAAAGAAAAGCAGGTACTATACTTAGAGAGAGCAGAAGAGCCTGTATAACCGGTAAATTTTGAATAAAACGACCAAGGAATGTATGATACATCAACAAAAATGTAAACAACAAAGTCATAGTTAAAAAATAACACGAAAGGTTGGGTCTTTAAGGCAACCTAATGAAAACACACTCCAACAGACGAAGAAAAAACTCAAACATTTTGCATTTATCATAGAAAGCAGAAAAGACAAAGAATGAAAAGCCAACAAAAAGATACAAAGAAAATAACATACAAAGCAAAGAAGAGTAAAAGAAAACTTCACTAAAATGCATGAAACTAATCTATTTCATGACTGAAAATATTAATAAACAAAACAGAAAAGAAAATAGTTTAGCAAGAGAGAGCTAAAGAGACTGTATAACCGGCATAGTTAGAAGGATAACATAAATCATAGAAAGTATGATACATCAACAAAAAGATACAAAGAAAAGAAGATACAAAGTCTTTAAGGCAACCTACTGAAAATACACTCCAACAGACGAAGAAAAAAGGAAACATTTTGCATTTACTATAGAAACCATAAAATACAAAGAATGAAAAGCCAACAAAAGGATACAAAGAAAAAAAGGTAAGAAGAAAACTTCACCCCAAATCTGGAAGACAACACAGCACGTCGAAGAAAAGAAAGCAGACAAAGGAGGGAGAAAGGTCTTACCCGGGTCTGTTCTTCAACTAAGGAGTTGTGTAGAGAAGGAAAGGGCAATGAGAGAGAAATGTTGACAATGTTTGAAGAAGTAGGAGTAGTCGGATGCTTTTGTTGGAGGGAAAATAGAAAGTAAACCTTGGACCAATTAGAATTGTGCACTTGTTGATTTGGGTGATAAAAGTAGGAACTTAGAACAACATATTTAGTTGATTACGTTTTTATCCAATTGGCAGTGCAAAAGAAAAATGACTTAAGGGCAATTTGGGATGTTTGGGCAATGTCTTAGTAAAGGCTTGATAGTAGATTAAAAATGTATTAAATAAATATTTTTTTGTGATTTTTTTTTATATTCATAAAATACATATATAAAATAAGAAGTGTGTAAAAAATGAATAAAAAATGAGTTAATTTGATAGGTTAAAATAATTGATGAAGTTGTGAAGAAAAATAAGAAAAATAGTGTTAAAAAATTAGGTTTTGTCTTCCAAAGGGCTTGAACCCACGCCCTTGTGTTTACCATTAAAAAACATTGCCAGCTGGACCACGCGTGTGGTCTGTTTAACATTTGCAACGAATCAATTATATTTTTGAATCAATTTCTAATTTCAGTTTCAAAAATCTGGCGCCAAGAACACAACCCTAACTTGAATTTGAAAATTCTGAAAACTGAATTGTTTGGATCAAGTGAATAGCCTATCTTGCTCGATTTTTCACAAGGAACATGATGGTGATCTTTAATTTCATTTATTTTTGTTCTAAGATGGTTAATTTTCGCATGAACATGAAGAACCCTAATATGACAAATCATTGTGAAATCGTGTATGATCATGATATGATGCAATTGATTGAGGGTTATTATTCAGTGATGGTGCAGAAACAAGATGGTAACTCAATTTTTCATTTATGATGCATGTATGATAGAGTTTGAAGTTCATGAGCACTTACCTTAAAAACGGCCAAACTGAGAATTGAATTTTGATCTGGAGGTGTTACAGATGCTTTGTAACAATCTGGATAGCTTCAATGGTGATTATGGAAGGTGTTTGGATGCTTGGAACAATTTGAATTCACCTGTGCTAAGCTATGGAACCCGATCTGCAGAGTCTTGGAGTGTGAATCGAATTTGAAGATTATGAGGTTACAGGTCATATGTGAGTGTTTGGATCATTCATATGAAGTATATGGATGGTGTTAGAAGTGATAGTTTGGGCAGATATGGCTTGATGTGAGAATTGGCATGTTAAGGTTCACTTTATGCAAACATGGAGGTGAGATGATGATTCTGAGTTTTGGGATGATTTGGGGTATGTGGATGGGTCAAACACATCACATATGATGTTTAGAAGTTGTTGGAATCATCACTTTGGCCAGAACTTCAAGGATTTGGAGGTTGAGTGTTCTACCTCTTGAAATTTAAGAAACTTGCATTCTAAGAAAGAAAGAGAAAACCTATAATTTGTGAGGTTTTGGTGTGATTTTGGAAGTGATTTGAACCTCTATTTATAGGCCAAGGATTCTGAACTCAAAGCCTTTGCAAGTTGATCCAAGAATGATGATTTGGCTTAAGAGATAAAATGGAATCTTTCACATTAAATGCAAATGGTTAAAAGTGACTAAACCATGGTTAAATCTCAAGCTTCTTATCCTCTTCCATTCTGATCTTCAAATCAGAAAATATCTTTCAATTATTGCTTCTATGCATCATTACTTGGATTATAGGTCATGTAGTGTAAGAACTTTGTGAAAATGGCTTGAAATTTCATGCATAATGACCTCTACTGACAAAATTCAAAACCATGGCTACACTCCATATTTTTTCATGCTCTTGGACATTTTGGAAAGCTCATGTTATGTACTTCAAAACCCTAGTTGGAAGTTTCTTCAAGACCTTTAAGGAAATGGGTGAAAAAGATCCATGAACTTTGAGAAAAGTGAGATTTTAAGTGAAATTTTCAAAAGATACCAACTTTGAAGCTCCATATCTCTTAAATGGTTGATCTTTTGGAAAATCATCATATGTGACAAAGTTGTTTATTGGATCAAAATCTACAACTTTCATGTTGGAAGTTTTTTTCAGTTTGTAGGTGAAATTTTGAGAAATTCCCTTCCAAAGTTTGGAAAAAACCATTGAAAAACACTTAGAATTTTTCTAAGTATGGAAAGTCAAACTTTTGACTTTTTGATTCTTGATTGATTTTCTTGATTTTCCTTGATCAAATGACTTCATATATCATATATTGATGATTTGAAACTTCAAAAGTCATGGTTGACCAAAATTCCAAAAAGTCAAAGGTGATCTTGTACAGTTGACTTTTTCAGACGGATCGCGTTTCTGGAGATTTCAAATGAACCAGGCTATCCTTACCAAATGAATGGTATGAATGGATAATATTGAGGTATTGGAGGACCTTGAGCCATTGTTTAAGTTGTGGCACCATGTTCTGATTAAAAAGTCAATGGTTCAGGTGAATTGGGTCAAAAACCCTAATTGTCGCCCTGATGAAATTGATGACTGTGGATATTGAATTGAGATGTAATTTCAATTGGATATTGCCATAGGGATTATTTGAAGATTATTGAAACCTTTAAGTGACTTCCTGGGGATTTTTAGGGTTTCCCAAATGTGATCCCTGATTTTAGTCCCTGATAGCTCAAAACCCTAATCTGATGATTTGAACTTGCACTGTTGATCAATCCTTGTGTAGGAGATGTCCTGAGCCAATGGATTAGGTCAAAATAATGTACTTGGGGTCTTGAGGTCATGTCCCAGGTCATTAGGTCAAATCCTGAGTAAAAATTAGGAGTATGCTATCTTCAGTCAAAACCCTAATCTGATCGATTCAGAGCCTTTGAGCTTGTTAAAATGGATTTTTGAGGACCAAATGTTGATTGTTGATGAAGATAGTTCCTCTGAGATGAAGGGAGAACAAAACTCTAATTGATTGTTACTTGTACTGATGGGTGATTTCTTGTTTAAATCCTGCTGAGTCACAAATAACAAACACAAGCTATGTAATTTGTTAGTGATGCAAATGATGTATATGCAATGATATGAGGTGGTAGCTTAGGTCAAAATTTGGGGTATGACAGATGCCCCTATTTAAGTTTCTTCAACCTGAGATATGAAGATTGAAAATCTTCATTTTGATAGGGTGGAAGAGACTTAAATATCAGAAGACGCAAATTTTGGACCTAAGATACCAAAATTGCGAATGATGCAAGGATATCTGTACCAAGGGGATATCAAGAACTGACTCCACCGGGGACAAGAGATCGGGAATGATGTCTCAATCCGTTTTTAGGAAGAGAGTCCGTTTTTTTTCTTTTTTTTTCGGAAAGCAAGTGTATACTTCACCGGGGAATGATAGCTTTGTAAGAAAAGCTCACCTATCGCCATTATCGACTATCAGCATGGGGACAGACTTGTTTAATAATGCGAAGGTGAAAGGTATGAAACTATATTACCGACTATCAGCATGGTGATAGACTTGACATGGTAAAAAGAGTTTCAAAGGTTCGGTTAATATTACCGACTATCAGCATTGTGATAGATATGTTTAATAATATAACCAGAACAAAAAAGTTACCAACTACCAGCCTCGTGATAGTGGTTCTGAAGACAAGATCAATTATCAGCCGAGTGATAAAATGATTCTGGAGACTTTGCTAGGGAAATTACTGGTTATTCAGCCTTGTGAACAGTAATAAGGCCCTGATTGTCACATGGTCTTCATGATTGATTTCCTAAAGAGGAAAAGTTTTTTGAAAGAGACATAAGCTGCTCGGATGATGAGGCTATTGCTTATTGTTTATTTTTTTCACGACTCTATTTGGGGAATCGGAATTTGAATCTTTGGTAAAGACAAGGTTATATCCATGAATGAATTGGAAAGAAACGGTCAAATAAGACTTTGTACCCAATGAGGAATGAACTCAACGGATATTTTCTCCTTCGTTTTGAGAGGAGAAGACTGAAGCAACCTTCTTCCACGAGGAATGATCTCAGTGGGGAGCTGGAGAAAGAAAATGTTCTTTTTGCTTATGGGTGACAACCTACTGGAGAGATGACATGCCCATACCTGTTTCTTTTCTTTCTTTTCTTTTTCTTCTTCTCTTTTTTTTTTTTTTTGAGGATAGATATACCCTAAACAAGTGATTTTAAATCAAACATTGAAAAATGCAAGAATGCATAAATGATGCAAGTATGATGAATGTCATGAATGTAGCATGCATGCTGACGATACTGACAGACAAAGAAGTGTATACTGGAGACGGACCGACGTCGCAATACAACCAGATACTTGGCAAATGTTCTTCAACACGGTGCAGATAATACAGTTGATGAATGGTGTTGCGTGCTTTAAACTTCTCTGAGGAAGATAAGCATCTTTTCTTATTGAGATGGAAGAACTTCTTCACTGGAGATAGAAAATCTTCGTCACTGGGGATAAAAGACCTTCTTCACTGGGGATAGAAGAGTTTTTCCTATCATAATCTTTGATTCATCCTATGGAGATAGTTGTTGATGTTCCTTCGGCTGTTCACCACTCAAAGGAAAGTTTCGCTTTTATTTTGAAAAAGAAAAGTAAATTCATTTAAAACTTCTTTTTTCTTTTTCTTTCAAAAGTGAATAACATAATTAAAGCGTCATTTTGCAAGCTAAAAGAAATTAGAGATTGCAAACAAGTGGGCACCATGCTCAAATTTATTTAATAGGATGGTAATCAGCTAAAGGCGTGATTCCATAGAGTATTTACAAAAGTTGGAAATGGTAATTATGCGGAAAAGGCTACATTGAAAGCAATAACCACTATTCTCCCTAACAACTTTGAGTTCCAACTGTGCTTGTTGCTTCAGATTGGCGATGATTTGATCGAAGATCCTTTGATGAAAAAGACTCTTCAGGTGACGAAGTACGGACTGATGCAGTTACTTTGTCATGAATCCCTAATTTTTGCCTAGATTGCCCTTTCAGGTTTTCAATCTACCAGGATGAATTTTTTCTGTTTATTGTCTCTAATTTTTGCCTGGACCGCCCTCTCAGGTTTTCAGTCCACCGAGACGCTCATTTTTGCCTAAGTCGCCCTTTGCGGGTTTTCGACTTACCGAGCTGTTTTTTTTATATTTTTTAGACAAAGTATTTCTTGACTGCATCAGCATTCACAGGATGTGGGAGTTCATCACCATCCATGGTTGCAAGAGTCATGGCGCCGCCAGAAAATGTTCTTTTGACAACATACGGGCCTTCGTAATTAGGAGACCATTTGTCCCTAGAATCTGGTTGAAAAGACAAGATCTTTTTAAGCACGAGGTCGCCTTCTCGAAATTCACGAGGTCGAACCTTTTTGTTGAAGGCTTGTTTCATCCTTGCTTGGTATAACTGTCCATGGCATAGAGCAGTCATACGTTTTTCTTCGATTAAATTCAACTGATCGTATCTGCTTTGACACCATTCAGCCTCTGATAACTTAGTCTCCATGAGGACTCTCATTGATGGTATTTCAACTTCTACGGGGAGCACAGCTTCCATGCCGTATAATAGAGAAAAGGGAGTTGCCCCTGTTGAAGTACGCACTGAAGTACGGTACCCATGTAAAGCAAATGGCAGCATTTCATGCCAGTCTTTGTAAGTGACGACCATTTTCTGGACAATCTTCTTAATGTTCTTGTTGGCAGCTTCAACGGCGCCGTTCATTTTTGGTCTGTAAGGAGAAGAGTTATGATGCTCAATCTTGAATTCCTCACACAATTCTTTCATCATTTTGTTGTTCAAGTTTGAACCATTGTCAGTAATGATCTTGCTGGGAACACCATATCGGCAAATGATGTTATTCTTGATAAACCTCACAACCACTTGTCTTGTAACGTTGGCGTAAGATGCTGCTTCGACCCATTTGGTGAAGTAATCAATTGCCACCAGGATGAAACGATGACCGTTTGAAGCTTTTGGTTCGATCATTCCAATCATGTCGATACCCCACATGGAAAAAGGCCATGGAGATGAGAGAACGTTGAGTAGAGTCGGTGGCACATGGATCTTATCTGCGTAGATCTGGCACTTGTGACATCTCTTCACGTGTTTATAACAGTCAGATTCCATTGTCAACCAATAGTATCCTGCTCTTAAGATCTTCTTGGACATTGCATGCCCATTTGAATGAGTTCCAAAGGACCCTTCATGCACTTCATGCATTAACATGTCTGCTTCGTGTCTGTCCACGCATCTGAGCAAAACCATGTCGAAGTTTCTTTTGTATATCACATCTCCGTTCAGGAAGAAACTGCCAGAAAGCCTCCTTAGAGTTTTCTTATCTTTGTTTGATGCCCCAAGTGGGTACTCTTGAGTTTGAAGGAAGCGTTTGATGTCGTGAAACCACGGTTTATCATCGATGACTGCTTCGGTTGCAAACACATAGGCGGGCCTTTCAAGGCGCGTAATTCTGACTGTAGGCATATCGTTCCAATGATTGACTTTGAACATGGAAGATAGAGTAGCCAAGGCGTCTGCCATTCGATTCTGATCTCGAGGTATATGATGCAATTCAACCTTGTTGAAGAAAGTCAACAGACGTCTTGCATAATCTCTGTAAGGAATCAAACCAGGGTGGTAAGTTTCCCACTTGTCTTTGATTTGGTTGATCACGCGAGCTGAATCTCCATATATGTCGAGGATCTTGATCCTTAAGTCAATGGCTTCTTCGAGACCCATGATACAAGCTTCATATTCTGCGATGTTGTTAGTACAATCAAATAGCAATCTGGCAGAGAACGGGATATGAGTAACCTTGGGAGTGATGATGATTGCCCCAATTCCATTGCCAAAAGCGTTTACTACTCCATCAAAAATTAGGCCCCATCTTGATCCAGGATCAGGACCTTCTTCAGGTAACGGTTCGTCACAATCTTTCATCTTTAAGTACATGACATCTTCGTCAGGAAAGTCAAACTTGAGAGATTGATATTCATTAATTGGTTGATGCGCCAAGTGATCGGCGAGAATGCTTCCTTTGACCGCTTTTTGAGCACGGTACTCAATGTCATACTCAGATAACAGCATTTGCCATCGGGCAATCCTTCCTGTTAATGCAGGCTTTTCAAAGACATACTTGATCGGATCCATTTTTGAGATTAACCAAGTAGTATTGTTGATCATGTATTGGCGGAGACGTTTTGATGCCCAAGCCAAAGCACAACATGTTTTTTCGAGCATGGAGTAACGAGACTCACAATCTGTGAATTTCTTACTCAGGTAATAGATGGCATGCTCCTTCTTACCGGTTTCATCTTGCTGTCCAAGCATACAACCCATGGATTCTTCCAACACGGTAAGGTACATGATTAATGGTCTTCCTTCAACTGGAGGAATCAATATTGGTGGTTCTAACAGATATTCCTTGATACTGTCGAACGCTTTTTGGCAATCTTCAGTCCATACAACCCCTTGATCTTTGCGGAGAAGCTTGAAAATTGGCCCACAAGTAGCAGTCATTTGAGAGATGAATCTGGAGATATAGTTCAATCGTCCGAGAAATCCTCTTACTTGCTTTTCAGTTTTTGGTGCAGGCATCTCTTGAATAGCTCTGACTTTGTCGGGATCTACTTCAATACCTCTTTGGCTGACAATGAAACCCAAGAGTTTTCCAGATCTAACCCCAAAAGTACATTTGTTAGGATTCAAGCGAAGCTGATATTTCCTTAATCGTTGAAACAACTTCAAAAGGTATTCAATATGTTCTTCTTCTGTGTTGGACTTGGCTATCATGTCGTCCACATAAACTTCAATTTCTTTATGCATCATGTCATGAAAGAGAGTAGTCATCGCCCTTTGGTAAGTTGCACCTGCATTCTTTAATCCAAATGGCATCACTTTGTAGCAAAAGGTACCCCATGGGGTGATGAAAGATGTCTTCTCCATGTCTTCAGGAGCCATCTTGATTTGATTATAACCGGAAAACCCGTCCATGAAGGAAAAGACGTTGAATTTAGCGGTGTTATCAACCAGCATGTCGATATGTGGTAATGGAAAGTCATCTTTTGGACTGGCCTTTTTCAAGTCACGGTAGTCAACACACATTCTGACTTTGCCATCTTTCTTTGGAACTGGCACTATGTTGGCCAACCATTGAGGATACTCAGAGGTGACTAGAAAACCTGCGTCGAGTTGCTTTTGAACTTCTGTTTTGATCTTGTTAGCCATATCAGGGTGAGTCCTCCACAATTTCTGCTTAACTGGCGGACATTATGGCTTCAATGGCAAGTAATGTTGAACAATATTGGTATCCAACCCAGGCATGTCTTGGTAGGACCAGGCAAACACGTCAACATATTCTTTGAGAAGGTCTGTCAACTTACTCTTGATATCAGTATCAAGCAGCGATCCAATGGTCACTTCTTTTTTGTCTTCTTCAGAACCCAAGTTGATCTTTTCTAAAGGCTCTTTGTGGGGCAGAATGGCTCTTTCCTCGTGCTTAAGTAATCGAGAGATCTCGTCCGGAATCTCTTCTTCTTCCTCTTCTTCAGCTTCGAACACAGGAAACTCAAAGTTGGGAGAGGGCATAGGGTTATTGCATTCAATGGGTTTATTAATAGTTAATCTGCACATATGATTTATATTTATTTCAGAAAATTTATGAATGCAAGAGTGTATGCAGATTTATTGAAAAAGTTTTCTTTTGGTTTTTTTAGGTTTTTTAGGATTACCATTTCCAGAAAAAAGCAAAAATAAAACACATAATGTAGGGAATTCAAAATGACACTTTATTTATGATTCATTTTTGAAACAAAGCCCTAAACACAAACTCATTTGTCTTGGGCAGGACAAAGAGGGAAACTTTTAAAACAAAGCCCTATACACAAAGTTATTTGGGCGGAACATTTAAAAGCAAAGCCCTATAAAACATCTCTCTACTTTGGGCCAGGCAGGAGGTCAAAATAACAGCGAGGTGATTACTTTGAGCGGCGAACAACATTCGGAACGTCGACAGCTTTCCAGTAGCAACGGACTCCTCTGTGTATTATGTATTCAGGAAAATTCTCCTCAGAATTATCTTCAGTATTGACATTGACCGCTGGTCGAGCAGGATTTGAAGGTCTTGGTTTGTCAACCTTGTTCTTTGTAGAGTTAAAACGGTCTTCTTCTACTTCTTGAAGAGCATAAGATGAGTCACAATCTTCAGAATTTTCAGGATGTATTTCCCAATCCTCAGG
This sequence comes from Vicia villosa, assembly GCF_029867415.1. Taxonomy (NCBI): domain Eukaryota; kingdom Viridiplantae; phylum Streptophyta; class Magnoliopsida; order Fabales; family Fabaceae; genus Vicia; species Vicia villosa. The sequence goes on along the minus strand of NC_081183.1, from coordinate 65,986,202 downwards.
ATGAAGAGACTCATTGTCAGAGACACTTTCCGAGTCAACTGCGGGGCGATCTTCCCCTTCATCTTCAAAAATGGAATTTATGTGATAATAACCATCTTTAGGATTATGAATCTTGGTAGATGCGTTGAAACTGAAATCTTCAGTAACTTCAGGCTGCTGTGAAAATTGAGAGCATTGGTAAGCCTCTTCTGGTTGACTATTATATTCAAAGGGATCTCCCCATCCAGTCGGTTGGATGTCTTCAATCGCAATCTTTGAACTTTCAGGTGCAGTGTATTTCACCATATAATCAAATTTTCCACTTGGTTGTCCCAAGGTGTCCCAAACCTCTGCAGGAATAGGCGGAATTTCTTTGCCTTTGGATTTCTCTGAAGGAGGATATGGTTCTTCCTGAGATATGTATCCTGAGTCATTGAGATAACATTTCCATTCTTCTTCAGGATCGGAGAGACCTTCTTCGATGCATTCTTCAATAAGGACATTAACCTCTTGAGGAATTGGGTTAAGGAACCCTCCACTATGGAACGTTTCTTTGATCGGACGAAGGGTTTCATCCTTCTTGGTGCAGTTTGAGAACGTTGGTGAACATCAGAGTCCTTCTCTAGTTTCATTCTTGGTCGGGATCACAACCTGCCCCCAGCCGGTGGTAGTTCCATCTTTCACTACTTTTACTGCCTCTTTGTAAGAAGAGATCGATGCTTTCTTTTTGGAAGATTCGTCTTCTAAAGAGAGACCTTGGAACTGAGTTCCTTCCACATCATCAGCACCAATGAAAGAGAAATTGGATAAATGACTCACCATTAAGGCTTGTTCCCCACTTATTGTTACCAATTTTCCATTTGTTACAAATTTTAACTTTTGATGGAGCGTAGAAGTTACTGCCCCTGCTTCGTGGATCCATGGTCGTCCTAATAGACAGCTATAAGCAGCTTGAATGTCCATGACCTGGAAGGTGATTTGAAATGTATGTGGACCAATTGTTATGGGAAGGTTGACTTCGCCGATAACAGATTTTCGCGATCCATCAAATGCTTTGACAACTACACCACTGAACTTCATAGGCATTCCTTGGTAAGACAAGCGAGCAAGAGTCGTCTTTGGCATCACATTCAAGGAAGATCCGGTGTCTACCAACACATTGGACAAAGAGTCTGACTGACAGTTCATAGAAATGTGCAAAGCAAGATTGTGATTTCTGCCCTCCTCTGGGAGTTCTTCATCACAGAAGCTTAAATTGTTGAAAGCTGTTATGTTGGCTATTATCCCATCAAAGTGGTCAACAGTCACATCATGATCTACAAAAGCTTGATCCAAGACTCTCATCAGGGCTTCCCTGTGGGCTTCAGAATTTAAAAGCAATGAAAGTATTGAGATTTTTGAAGGAGTCTGCATAAGCTGATCCACAATCTTGTATTCACTTCTTTTGATAAGCTTCAAAATTTCATCAAAGTCAGGATTGACATTGGTTCCACTGGATTGACCAACATCAGTGTTTGTATTACTGATAGGAGTTTCCTCAGGATTCCCCACTGGTGTATCAATAGGATTTTGCCCGGTTGCAGGAGCAACAGGCTGCTTTGAAGGTAGTGGAGTATACACACGTCCACTTCTTGTTACTCGACTCACATCGGCGATATTCACGACAGATGAAAAGAGTAGGTAAAGGAACTTCTTGTCCATTCTTTATCATTGTTGCATTGTAGTTGTATGGAACTGCCTTGTCAGAGTCATAGGGAACAGGTCCAGGTAGACAAATGATCAAAGGAGCAATAGGAACCTTTGGCTTGTTGTAAGTAACTTCTATGCGCTCGGGCATGTTGAAATGAGGAACGATGACGTTAACTTTAGGCATTTCCGAGTTGATATCTGAGACTAAAAGCTCATGCGGATAACATCCTATCATGTTAACTTCATCTTCATTCCTATTTCTGTAGATCTGAATAGTACCATTATCTAGCAAGACTTGCAGATCTCTTCTCACAACAGAACATCCATGAGGATCTACACAACATATGCTACAGGAACCGTAGTGATGCTGGCGAAAATTCTGCCCTTGATAGAGAGTAGCGTGCATTTGTACCAAATCTGCTCTTGAGAAGTTGATATTATAGACTCGATATGGACCAGGAAATCCATACACCATGTTTACAACATGCCCTCCATGATTGGGTAGAGGATTTGCTTGCACATTTGGATTCAAATTTCTGAAAGAGAGAAGATTAGATCTAACCAACCTCTGAACTTCATATTTCAAAGCTATGCAATGCTCAAGATCATGGCCAGGTGCTCCTTGATGATAAGGGCATGAGACCTCGGCTTTGTACCACCATGGAAGTTTCTCAGGTACTGGTGGTGGTGCTTTAGTTTGAACAAGACCTCTTTCAATCAAAGCAGGATACAACTCTGTGTAGGTCATTGGAATCGGATCAAACTGTGGAGCTCTTTGTACACGATTCTGATTGTTGTTAAACTGTTGAGCCTGTTGTCGAGGCTGTTGTTGTTGAAACTGCGGAGAAAATCCCGGATTCGGTGTTGTATTAACGGCTGGCGCGATAGTAGCGACCTGTTGTTGACGATTGACGTTTCCTCTTGGCTTTCCTTGGGATACCATGTCAACACTTTGTTCCTTCTTCTTTGGGAAACCACTTCCAAACTTTTTGGTTCCGCTTGAAGATCCACCTTCTTTAGTTAGACGTCCGATTCGGACTCCTTCTTCTAGACGCATCCCCATGTTTACCATTTCGGTGAAATCACTTGGAGCACTAGCAATCATGCGTTCATGATAAAACGGACTGAGAGTATTCAAGAAGATCTTTGTCATCTCTTTCTCTTTTAACGGTGGATTAATCTGAGCAGCAGTTTCTCTCCATCGTTGGGCATATTCTTTGAAAGCTTCATGATCTTTCTGAGCCATGGATCGGAGCTGATCTCTGTCTGGAGCCATATCCGAGTTGTATTTGTATTGTCGGACAAAGGCCTCACCTAGGTCGTTGAAAGTCCGAATGTTGGTGCTATCCAAACCTGTGTACCACTTCAGTGTGGCACCAGTCAAACTGTCTTGAAAGTAATGGATGAGCAACTGATGATTATCTGCATAAGTAGACATCTTCCGGGCATACATCACGAGATGGCTTTGTGGACAAGAACTACCTTTGTACTTCTCAAAGTCAGGGACCTTGAATTTTGCTGGTATTTGTACACTGGGAACCAAACATAGTTCCTGGGCATTCTTTCCAAACAAATCTTTGCCACGAATAGCTTTGACTTCCAGCTGAATCTTGTTGAACTGTTCTTGGAGATCTTCCACAAGATTACGCTGATTTGTGCTATCACCTTGATCATGATAAATCTCATTGCCATCATAAGGAACAGTGTGAACCGTAGGGGTCGGAACTGTCATAGTGGGTTGAGAAAGTGCCATAGTGATTTGGGAAAAAGTTACCCCTGAATGTGGAATAAACGCCGAACCTTGCGTAGCAGGCGCTTCAGTTGTGGTTGTTTGAACCCCAGAGAAATTATGGCGGGAACCTGCACCAAAGCTGAAAGGCGTGCCCCAACCTTCTGGCATAGAGAAAGATGGAATGCTGAATGCAACTGTAGAAACTGGAGTAGTGACTTCAGATGTTACCGTTGCTTGACTGTTGGGTGGCGGCTGCTGATTCTGTGCGGCCATTAGGGAGTCAACCAGAGTAGTGAGACTTTCCAATTTTTCCTGAAGGGTGGTCACCGTACCACGGAGCTCAATATTCTCTTGTTCAGAGTGTTCCATTACTCTTCTTCTGCTTGAACGAGTATTGTATCTGTGATCTGATTGCGAGCGCGGTCGAGAAACTTTGAGACGCGACAGCTTGACGATCTAATAGAGAAAGATCCAAAAGATGAGACTCTATACAACAGACTCGATATGCAGAATGATGTATGCAAAAAGAAATTTATGATTTTTTCCAATTATTTTAAAGATTATTTTCTTGCAAACATTTGAACATAAACTATTCTTTTATTGAAATAATGGGAAATGTTACAACATTGGAGCGTAGCTCCTTATAGAAGCAAATGATAAAATAAAAAGCTAAACAATCCTAAGCATCCTCATCAGACGAAGAACCAAATGCGTTGTGCAGCTTGAGCCTCAGTATTTCTTTCCCATAGTGAGCTTTCAATTCGGCCTTTTCGATCCTCAGCTTGTCAACAACATTCTTCCAGTCGTCAGGCATCGGAGCGTTGCTTGTTGAACCTTCAAGATTTCTCTTGCTTTCTTTGATGTACCTCTTGATTGCAACATCTTTCTGACGGATCTTCTCATCTTTACTCATGAGCCAACCATCTTGATAATAAAGAGTTTCTTCGTGATCTTTCACTCTTTTCTTCAACTTTCTGTTTTCCATATCAGTCTTACGAAACTTTTCTTCCCAAGCGTCTTTTTCTAACCTCATCTTGGCTAAAATCTCTTGGTATTCTTCCGTAGTGTCAATGGGAATGTTGGGTAGTTGAGACAGCGCAGGGAACATGGGCTTTTCATAATCATAAGGCATTTGAAACTCCCTTGCTCTTTTCTTCACCCAACAGGTATAGGCGTCCGTAGCAATGCAGCTTCTTATCCCACCTTTTTCTTTTCTTCGGACGTCGTACCAAGCTCTTACCATTCTTGTCTTCAACCTTTGAGGATCCTCCCCTTCTCGGTAAAAATAGCATTCCACTGCGAGACCAATGGGTTTAGCTGAATTTGCATACCCGAGTTGTCGTCGGGCTAGGACCGGATTGTAGTTAATTCCTCCTTGTGTACCAATGAGGGGTACGTTGGCGAACTCTCCACAACTATCAATGGTTTCTGTACCACAGCGAGCCAAGGTATACCAATGAATATCATTATTAGTAAGAGACATAAGTCTTCGAGGCCAACGCAAACTTTCTCGGTTTTCCGTGAAAATAGGAGACTTAGGTAAGTGCGAAACAATCCATTTGAACAACAGAGGTGCACAACATACAATGATTCCACCGCCTTGGCGATTCCTATGATGGATAGAGAAATACGTGTCACCAAGCAAAGTCGGAACAGGATTTCCAATCAGAAAGATCTTTATGGAGTTGATATCAACAAAGTCGTTGACGTTGGGAAACAGAACCAACCCATAGATGAGCAAGGCTAGTACAACTTCAAAAGCTATCATGCTACCAGTTTCGATGAAATCAAAGGCTTTCTTTATTAGAAACTGCGAAGTTAAACCCGGAAGGTTTCCTTTGGTAGTCCAATTACTCTCTACTTCAGATTTCTTCAAGTGGATACCTGCTGCAATGACTGGTGACTTAGGAATGGCTTCCAAACCATTGAAAGGTATTTTGTCAGACACGGGAATACCCACAAGATTGGCATATTCTTCCAAGGTTGGTACCAACTGATAGTCTGGAAAGGTGAAACACCGGTAGACGGGATCATAGAACTGAACCAGAGTTTTGAGAAGTCCTTCATCAACATGAGTGTTCAAGATAGGCAAAAGCTTTCAATGGCTTTTCCTAAAATCAGAAGGATCTTGTACAGAAGATGCTAACTCTTTCACTCTTTCCACATTAGGCATTTTGAAATCGTACTTTTTGGTATGCCTTTTTACCCACTCCATAACTTAATCCTATAATGTTTGCAAAGAAAATTCTCTAAATTTTTTTTGGAAAAATCATGTTTTTTTTTTTTAAAAAAAAAGATGGGTTTTTATGAATGTATGAATGCATGGATGCATGAATGCCACATATACAAACATGGTAAGGCAATCACGGTGATGCAAACATGGTAATGCAAACATGGTACTACAAACATGGTAATTCAAAACATAGTACACATAGGTTCAAAGGTCCAGCGTCACGAGCATGAGGTCAAAGAACCAAACATGGGATAGTACTAGGGGTTAATCACCTGCACAACATGTTCTACTGATACGTCAGAGTCTACATTTTTCTTTCGGATATTACCGGCTTGCACAACTGAACTTGTGAGCTAGCAATATTCTCAAGAAAAACTCGTCTGAGTGTGGCTCTCCGCATGACAACTAATCCAAGTCTTCACCTGAATAGTTTCTGCGCCACAACCTAATAAGGCCAGGATGGGTTATGGGTTCTACAGCCAACTCAGCTTCTACAGTTCAATGAAAGCAATAATGTCTTCGCAACTGAACTTGCTAAACATATATTACAAACAAGGAACCTCCACTGAGCGGAAGGATTCTCATGCTGACTTTTTAAGGACTAACTCCTTGTATGCCATACATGACTATACCCTCCACCTAATTCTTATGTGTTCTTAATCCGGGTTAGGATTTGTCCATAATGTATCACTTGTAACAGAACCACAGATGTAGCAGAATCATGGAACCAAACATGTAACAAAAATGAAATAACAAACACAAAAATTAGAATTAACCCTTTCTTTGGAAACAATAAAAAGATGATCCCCAGTGAAGTCGCCATTTTTCTGTCGCGGGGAAAAATCGTATCTTTTTTCGGGATGAGACACCTGATGCCTTCTTTGGGCTCGAGTGCTCAAAAAAATGATTTTTCTTTTGTTTCGACCAAACTTTTTATTGTTTCCAAAGTAGGAAAAGGAAAAAAGTTGCAATAACCTGAAAAGTGGGGGAGAGATCTTGGGTAAGAGGGTTGGTTATACGAAGGGAAGGTATTAGCACCCAACGTATCTATAGTACTCTATAGGCTTCTTTGTTGTGTTTGTTTCATTCTATGTTATGGAGAGGTTCTTGTGAGATAGGTGGGACCTAGGGTGTTTGTTTGATTATGCTCGCAAAGATCATCGCGATCCTCTGCATACATATCCCTTAGAGGGAATCAGAGCATCTGTAGCTCGGGTCTACGGGTGCTAAGGTTTGAATGGTTTGAGGGAGAAGTTTTGCTCGCCAAGGATACGACCTTGTGCCTACGTATTCTCAAAGGGATGTTGAGAAAGTCAGAGCAATCGTAGTTCCCACTTATGCTAGTGGAAGCAAAGGATAAGAGACAAATGTCATCTAAATGTTCGATGTATCTAATCTATATCATCACATACATCCGTTTGTTTTTGTTTGAAAATCTTTTCATTATAAGCCCTGGGCCATGCCACTTATGGTGCTTAGAATGATAAAGATGTTTTTTTAGCCAACCTTGTGGCAAAAACTTTCAATGAAGTCAGCCTTGTGACAAAAAGTTTTGATTAATCAGCCAGCCTTGTGGCAAAAGTTTCAATGAAGTCACCCTTGTGACAAAAACTTTGATTAATCAGCCAGTATGGTGGCAAAAAGGTTTGATTGATTAGCCAGCCTTGTGGCAAAAAATTTAAGTTGATTGATTGATTGATTGATTGTTTGTGATGATATAGAAGAGATACTCCTATCATAGAGATGATAAATGTCTAATCTCCTAGGGTATTTGATTTGGATATTGGGGATGCTTATAAGAAGCCCGTGCGTCCTTGTGCGAAGCCCAAGAGGAGGCTATCCGAGGGCCCTTGCATTGTAAGCCCAAGAGGAGGCTATGGGAGGGACAATCGAGGGTCCTTGCATTGTAAGCCCAAGAGGAGGCTATGGGAGGGACAAGTCGTTTGTACGAAGCCCAAGAGGAGGCATGGTATAGTTGGTTTGAGCTCTTAGAGCGATTTCACCGGGAAACCATACTCTATGTCCTAACCTAAACTAGGGAGATTCTTTGCACGAAGCCCAATAGGAGGCTATGGGGAACCTAGTGTTGTACTAAGTTGAACAAGCATATATATAACACAATCACAAATATGAACAAGTACGAACAAATATGAACAAGTACATGAACAAATATGAACAAGTATGAACAAACACATATATATGACAAGGTGTGTGCATACAATGGAGTTTATGAAGGAAAATATACCTGTAAGCATGATCCGTTTGTAAACACGGGGGCTCGGGACTTATACTCGGGGAGAGACCCACTTGAGTTTATTCAAAAGCTATGTAAACAAGTATTTACAAAAGGGCTCGGGACTTATACCTACATGGAGGCCCATGGTATTTTTGGGAAGATTTAAAGAAAACCTTCATTTTTTGATTTGTTGTTCGAAGTTAAAAAAAACAAATTGAACGAGATATATACAAAAAGGTGTGTGTACAATGAAATACCTAATTTCATGTACAGGAATGAGACTTATACCTATGTGGAGGCCCCTGTTTATTTTATAAAACATGGTTAATTGATTTGCAAAGTTTGTCGTTTTGAAAACAGTTTGAAGATTTATTTTGAAAGAAGTTTTCTGTTTAAAGAAAAACTGTACAAAGAAAAGGAAAGGGACTTATACTCTCTAATATTCGAGAGGGCCATGTTTGAAAATCAATTGATCAATCCAAAAAGATTTAATCAATAGTTTCTTTTGAAAAGAAAACCAAAAAAAAGAAAAGGTTTATCGTTTTTGAAAAACTGTGATCGTTTGTTTTGAAACGGTTTGAAATTTTGAAAGAAATCAAATTAATTAAGATAAACACAAAGATTATACTTAATTAACACCTAAATGATTAGGGTTTGATCACAAAATATTTACAAATGATTAAGTTTGAAATATCAAATGAAAAACAATATTTAAAGTATTTAAAAACACTTAAAAATATGTCATTTTAAACTTAATTAAAAATGTATTAAATAAATATTTTTTTGTGATTTTTTTTATATTCATAAAATACATATATAAAATAAGAAGTGTGTAAAAAATGAGTTAATTTGATAGGTTAAAATAATTGATGAAGTTGTGAAGAAAAATAAGAAAAATAGTGTTAAAAAATTAGGTTTTGTCTTCCAAAGGGCTTGAACCCACGCCCTTGTGTTTACCATTCAAAAACATTGCCAACTGGACCACGCGCGTGGTCTGTTTAACATTTGCAACGAATCAATTATATTTTTGAATCAATTTCTAATTTCAGTTTCAAAAATCTGGCGCCAAGAACACAACCCTAACTTGAATTTGAAAATTCTGAAAACTGAATTGTTTGGATCAAGTGAATAGCCTATCTTGCTCGATTTTTCACAAGGAACATGATGGTGATCTTTAATTTCATTTATTTTTGTTCTAAGATGGTTAATTTTCGCATGAACATGAAGAACCCTAATATGACAAATCATTGTGAAATCGTGTATGATCATGATATGATGCAAATGATTGAGGGTTATTATTCAGTGATGGTGCAGAAACAAGATGGTAACTCAATTTTTCATTTATGATGCATGTATGATAGAGTTTGAAGTTCATGAGTACTTACCTTAAAAACGGCCAAACTGAGAATTGAATTTTGATCTGGAGGTGTTACAGATGCTTTGTAACAATCTGGATAGCTTCAATGATGATTATGGAAGGTGTCTGGATGCTTGGAACAATTTGAATTCACCTGTGCTAAGCTATGGAACCCGATCTGCAGAGCCTTGGAGTGTGAATCGAATTTGAAGATTACGAGGTTACAGGTCATATGTGAGTGTTTGGATCATTCATATGAAGTATATGGATGGTGTTAGAAGTGATAGTTTGGGCAGATATGGCTTGATGTGAGAATTGGCATGTTAAGGTTCACTTTATGCAAACATGGAGGTGAGATGATGATTCTGAGTTTTGGGATGATTTGGGGTATGTGGATGGGTCAAACACATCACATATGATGTTTAGAAGTTGTTGGAATCATCACTTTGGCCAGAACTTCAAGGATTTGGAGGTTGAGTTTTCTACCTCTTGAAATTTAAGAAACTTGCATTCTAAGAAAGAAAGAGAAAACCTATAATTTGTGAGGTTTTGGTGTGATTTTGGAAGTGATTTGAACCTCTATTTATAGGCCAAGGATTCTGAACTCAAAGCCTTTGCAAGTTGATCCAAGAATGATGATTTGGCTTAAGAGATAAAATGGAATCTTTCACATTAAATGCAAATGGTTAAAAGTGACTAAACCATGGTTAAATCTGAAGCTTCTTATCCTCTTCCATTCTGATCTTCAAATCAGAAAATATATTTTAATTATTGCTTCTATGCATCATTACTTGGATTATAGGTCATGTAGTGTAAGAACTTTGTGAAAATGGCTTGAAATTTCATGCATAATGACCTCTACTGACAAAATTCAAAACCATGGCTACACTCCATATTTTTTCATGCTCTTGGACATTTTGGAAAGCTCATGTTATGTACTTCAAAACCCTAGTTGGAAGTTTCTTCAAGACCTTTAAGGAAATGGGTGAAAAAGATCCATGAACTTTGAGAAAAGTGAGATTTTAAGTGAAATTTTCAAAAGATACCAACTTTGAAGCTCCATATCTCTTAAATGGTTGATCTTTTGGAAAATCATCATATGTGACAAAGTTGTTTATTGGATCAAAATCTACAACTTTCATGTTGGAAGTTTTTTTCAGTTTGTAGGTGAAATTTTGAGAAATTCCCTTCCAAAGTTTGGAAAAAACCATTGAAAAACACTTAGAATTTTTCTAAGTATGGAAAGTCAAACTTTTGACTTTTTGATTCTTGATTGATTTTCTTGATTTTCCTTGATCAAATGACTTCATATAGCATATATTGATGATTTGAAACTTCAAAAGTCATGTGAAGGATAGAAAAACACTTAGAAAGGGGGGGGGGGGGTTTGAATAAGTGTAGTCTAAAAACTTGAACGATAAAAACAATATGCACAGTTATTTTTATCCTGGTTCGTTGTTAACTAAACTACTCCAGTCCACCCCCACGGAGTGATTTACCTCACCTGAGGATTTAATCCACTAATCGCAACAGATTACAATGGTTTTCCACTTAGTCCGCGACTAAGTCTTCTAGAGTATCCTGATCACAACCTGATCACTCTAGGAACAAATGCTTAGACACAAGCTAAGACTTTCTTAGAGTATCCTGACCACCACGTGATCACTCTAATTACAACTGCTTAGACACAAGCTAAGACTTCCTAGAGTATCCTGATCACCACGTGATCACTCTAATTACAACTGCTTAGACACAAGCTAAGACTTCCTAGAGTATCCTGATCAACACTTGATCACTCTAGTTACTTACAAATTAATGTAATAAATAAGAGTTTTACAATGCTTCTTAAAAGCTATAATCACAACAGTGATATTTCTCTTAACGTTTAAGCTTAATCTCACTAATATATTACAACAGCAATGTAGTGAGCTTTGATGAAGATGAAGTTTCTGAGCTTTGAATTGAACAGCGTTTCAGCAAGTCTTTCAGAATAATTTCGTTCAGAATTGGTAACCTTGCTTCTCATCAGAACTTCATATTTATAGGCGTTTGAGAAGATCACCGTTGAGTGCATTTAATGCTTTGCGTATTCCGTACAACTTTGCATTTAATGTTTCACGCTTTTGTCAACTACCTCGAGCCTTGTTCACGCTGTGTCTACTGACGTTGCCTTTAATAGCTTCCAACGTTCCTTTTGTCAGTCAGCGTAGCCTGCCACCTGTACTTTCTTCTGATCTGATGTTTGAATATAATATTTGAATATCATCAGAGTCAAACAGCTTGGTGCATAGCATCTTCTTGTCTTCTGACCTTGAAGTGCTTCTGAGCGTGATACCATGAGAACTTCAGTGCTTCTGCTTCTGATCTCAAGTTCTTCTGATGCTTTCATAGACCCATGTTCTGATTCTGCCTTGACCATCTTCTGATGTCTTGCCAGACCATGTTCTGATGTTGCATGCTGAACCTTCTGAGACAAAGCTTCTGAGCGCTGATTTGTGCATACTCTTTATATATTTCCTGAAATGGAAATTGCAATGTATTAGAGTACCACATTATCTCACACAAAATTCATATCCTTGTTATCATCAAAACTAAGAATATTGATCAGAACAAATCTTGTTCTAACAATCTCCCCCTTTTTGATGATGACAAAAACATATATAAATGATATGAATTTGCGATCAGAAAGAGCAGACGGCTAAAGACAAATTACACAGCTATAGCATAAGCATGTGAATATGTCTCCCCCTGAGATTAACAATCTCCCCCTGAGATGAATAATCTCCCCCTGAAATAAATACTCGAAGAACTTTTAATAATAAAAGACTTCCCGGATTATTTCGGTAGAGACGATCACATAAGCTTCTTGCTTCAGATAATTCATAGCTTCTGACTTCTGCTTCCATTGGACAGCTTCAGAACTTGAATTTCTTTAGATCCCTAGAACACTCACAGCTTCTGATTCCTGCTTCCATTTAGGACAGCTTTAGAACTTGAATTTCTTTGATCTTCAGAACATTCACAGCTTCTGATTCATGCTTCCATTTAGGACAGCTTCAGAACTTGAATTTCTTTGATCTTCAGAACATTCACAGCTTCTGATTCATGCTTCCATTTAGGACAGCTTCAGAGCTTGAGTTTCTTTGATCTTCAGAACATTCACAGCTTCTAATTTCTGCTTCCCTCGGATAGCTTCAGAGCTTTGAATTTCTTCTTACATCACTTCATGCTAGAGTGTATCAGAACATTGTTGAATGTACCAGAGCATCATCAGAGCATCTCTACATCCTGAAATGTTACAGAACAAAACTAAACGACAAAAGTCAGCATGAATGAGTTAGAACATAAAATGTGTATCAGAACACAAAAGATGTATCAGAGCCATATAAGCCATATAGAATATATCAGATCCAATAGACAATGTATTAGAGCAAATAGACAATGATTTGGATCATATTCTATTATCAGAATTTCTGATCATTTTTGCTTCTTGCTTTTGATTCTGAAGTTTCCTAGCACTCAGCCTGCTTCAAGAATCCAAGAGCTTGATTCATCATCTTGTTGCTTCTCATGTTGATCTTGAATCTTCGATTCCTGCAACAACACAACTTAGAAACATATGAAGCTTGCAGCTTCTGTTAGTAAATGTGGAGCCTTTTTACTCGGTAACTGATAATATTAATCAGATCATTTATCATATATTTTCTCCCCCTTTTTGTCATAACATCAAAAAGCATAAAAAGATTCAGATGTAAAGCAAGAGACAAAAGGAAAGAAACATAAATAACTTTTCATTGATTTCAACAAGAAGGATTACAAAATAGGACAGATGCAACAAGGAAAGAAAACTGAAAAAGAGTAAATGATGGATAGCATTTAATGTTACATGACGTGAGGAGAGATAATAATGACAAAAGACGTGATTAGCACAGTTACCTAAGTAGACGTCCCCTCAACTGCACGCACGCTTGTCCAGAAATAGTGAACACGTGTTTACCATCTGGATAGCCAGTTACAGCTGTTTTGCTTTTAAAGAGATTCTGAATCAACTTAGACAATGAAACGTTAGTAATAACTGAATCACAATTTCTAATTGATTTCATTCAGAACTTCTTATAAAAAACAAATCCAATTTTATTTCAGAAGATACTCATACATAAGATCTTCTCATCTTCTCATTCTGGGCATAAATCCATACTGATATTCTTCATAATGAACTTAAACCTATCTTCAGCAAGGGGTTTTGTAAAGATATCAGCCCATTGATGGTCTGTATCCACAAAGTTTAAAGATATAACACCCTTCTGAACATAGTCCCTTATGAAATGATGTTTAATCTCAATATGTTTAGCTTTTGAATGTAAAATAGGATTCTTAGATAAACATATAGCAGAAGTATTATCACAAAAAATAGGAATGTTACTCTCATATATCTGATAATCTTCAAGCTGACTTCTCATCCAGAGCATTTGTGTGCTACAACCAGCAGCAGCAACATATTCTGCTTCTGTTGTTGAAAGGGCAATAGTAGCTTGCTTCTTGCTGTACCATGAGATCAGATGACTTCCAAGAAATTGACAACTTCCAGAAGTGCTCTTTCTTTCTATTCTATCTCCAGCATAGTCAGCATCACAGAATCCTACTAAGTTGTAATCTTTAGATCTTCTGTAAACTAAACCAACATTAGTAGTACCTTTCAGATACCTTAGAATTCTCTTAACCGCTGTTAAATGAGATTCTCTTGGATCTGATTGGAATCGAGCACACAAACAAACACTAAATAGAATGTCAGGTCTAGAAGCAGTTAGATATAGAAGATATCCAATCATACCTCTGTACAACTTCTGATCTACCTTCTTACTTACCTCATCCTTACCTAGTACACATGTTGGATGCATAGGAGTTTTGGCTTCTTTGCTTTCAGAAAGATTAAACTTCTTCAGAAGTTCTTTCACATACTTCGTTTGATGAACATAGGTTCCATCGGAAGTTTGGTTGATTTGAATCCCAAGGAAATACTTGAGTTCTCCCATCATGCTCATTTCAAATTCAGCCTGCATAGACTTAGCAAACTCCTTTCCAAGTGTAGCATTAGATGTTCCAAAGATAATATCATCAACATATATTTGACAAATTAAAATATCCTTTTTAAATGTTTTACAAAAGAGAGTAGTGTCCACTTTTCCTCTAGTGAAATCATTTTCCAGAAGGAAAGAACTCAAACGTTCATACCAAGCTCTGGGAGCTTGTTTCAATCCGTATAATGATTTCTTTAATTTGAAAACATGATTTAGAGACATGGAGTCTTCAAAACCAGGAGGTTGGTGAACATAAACTTCTTCATCTATATACCCATTTAAGAAGGCACTCTTGACATCCATCTGATAAAGAGTGATGTTGTGTTGAGTGGCAAAAGAAATTAATAGACGAATAGATTCTAACCTGGCCACTGGTGCAAAGGTTTCTGTATAATCAATCCCTTCTTGCTGACTATAACCCTGAGCAACCAGTCTGGCTTTGTTTCTTACCACTTCACCTTTCTCACTTAGCTTGTTTCTGAAAACCCACTTAGTACCGATGATGTTAAATCCTTTTGGTCTAGGAACCAAGTCCCATACATCATTCCTTGTAAACTGATTTAGTTCTTCTTGCATGGCAATTATCCAGTCTGGATCTTCTAGAGCTTGATCAACAGAAGTTGGCTCGATCAAAGAAACAAGACCTAATTGATATTCTGCATTGTTCTTAAGGAATGCCCTTGTTCTGATGGGATCATCTTTCTTTCCAAGGATCACATCTTCTGAATGAGCTGAGGCAAGTCTAGGTGATCTTCTGACTGTAGGTTCTTCAGAAATCCTAAGATTCTCTAAAGATGCAGCAACTTGATCTTCTGATCCATTGCTTCTGAGACTGCCAGCTTCTGCAGCTTTTCTTCTTGGTTCTACCACTTCTGATATATCAATATCAAAATCTGCAAAATTCTCAAACTGCTTTGGTTTTTCAAGACCAAGCTTATCATCAAACCTGATATTGATTGATTCTTCTACAATCAATGTTTCAGTATTGTATACTCTGTAGCCTTTAGAGCGTTCAGAATATCCAAGAAGGAAACATTTTTGTGCTTTGGAATCAAACTTACCAAGATGATCTTTAGTATTCAGAATAAAACATACACATCCAAAAGGATAGAAATATGAAATGTTGGGCTTTCTGTTCTTCCACAATTCATAAGGAGTCTTATTTAGAATAGGTCTGATAGAGATTCTATTCTGAATATAGCATGCAGTGTTAATTGCTTCTGCCCAGAAATGCTTAGCCATATTGGTTTCATTGATCATGGTTCTGGCCATTTCTTGTAGAGTCCTATTCTTTCGCTCTACAACTCCATTTTGCTGTGGAGTTCTAGGACAAGAGAAATCATGGGCAATACCATTTTCTTTGAAGAACTCCTCAAAGAATTTGTTCTCAAATTCGCCACCATGATCACTTCTGACCTTTATGATTTTACACTCTTTCTCAGATTGAATCTGAGTGCAGAATTCAAAGAACACTGAATGAGACTCATCCTTGTGTTTCAAGAACTTTACCCATGTCCAGCGGCTATAATCATCAACGATGACTAATCCATATTTCTTCCCTCTGACAGATGCTGTTTTGACTGGGCCAAACAGATCAATGTGCAAGAGTTCTAACGGCCTTGAGGTAGAAACAACATTCTTAGACTTGAATGCAGGTCTGGAGAACTTGCCCTTCTGACATGCTTCACAAAGAGCATCTGATTTGAATTTCAGATTTGGGAGTCCTCTGACCAGATTTAGTTTGTTAATCTGAGAAATCTTTCTCAAACTAGCATGACCTAATCTTCTGTGCCAGACCCATTGCTCTTCAGAAACAGACATAAGACAAGTCACCTTCTGCTTCTCAAGATCAGAAAGATCAATCTTATAAATGTTGTTCTTCCTCTTGCCTGTAAATAGGATTGAGCCATCCTTCTGACTTACAGCCTTGCAAGACTTTTGATTAAAGATTATGTCATAACCATTGTCACTTAATTGACTTATGGATAATAAGTTATGAGCTAATCCTTCTACAAGAAGTACATTAGTTATGGAAGGAGAGTTACCAAGACTTATGGTTCCAGAGCCAATGATTTTGCCCTTCTGATCTCCTCGAAACTTGACTTCTCCACCTGGTTTAAGCACCAGGTCTTGGAATGTAGACCTTCTTCCCGTCATGGTCGCGAGCACCCAGAGTCCAGGTACCATGACATTTTGCTTTCTGTCCTCTTTGCCGCCAAGGATATCTGCAATAGGAATAATCTTTTCCTTAGGTACCCACAATTTCTTGGGTCCTTTCTAGTTAGTTCTCCTCAAGTTCTGATTGAACTTGGGTTTAGCAAAATATTTAACAGGAGGAACAGCATGATATTTCTTATTCTGAGTTCCATGATATTTCTTAGGTTGTGTCACATGCTTCTTGGTGTGTGTTATGTGAAAACTTTGTGCATGTGATGTGTGCTTAATATCATGGGAGTGGCCAAATTTAAATTGGTTATACAGAGGCTTGTATGATATTTTCATATCATCCACAGATTCAAGCTTGTATGGGATTTCACCCTCATAACCAATGCCAACTCTCTTGTTCCCAGACACAGCATATATCATAGAAGCTAGCTGACTTCTGCCAATACTTCTAGATAAGAACTTCCTGAAACTTAAATCATATTCTTTCAGAATATGATTCAGACTGGGAGTGGATTTTTCTGAATCAGAAGGAGATCCAACATTATTGGATAATTTTAAAACTTTTTCTGTTAATTCAGAATTTTCCAACTCAAGCTTCTTAGTTTCAAATTCAAATTGCTTTTTCAGCTTTTTGTATTTGATACTAAGATGAGCTTTTAATTCAAGAAGCTCTGTTAGACTGGAAACTAACTCTTCTCTAGATAGTTCAGAAAATACCTCTTCAGAATCTGATTCTGATGTAGATTCTGATCCATCATCTTCTGTCGCCATCAGCGCAAAGTTTGCCTGCTCTCCTTCAGAGTCTGATCCTGATTCTGATTCAGAATCATCCCATGTAGCCATAAGACCTTTCTTCTTATGAAACTTCTTCTTAGGATTCTCCTTCTGAAGTTTTGGACACTCATTCTTGTAATGTCCAGGCTCATTGCACTCATAGCAGACAACCTTCTTCTTGTCAGATCTTTTGTCACCAGAAGATTCTCCACGTTCAAATCTCTTTGAACTTCTGAAGCCTCTGAACTTCCTTTGCTTGCTCTTCCAGAGTTGGTTTACCCTTCTGGAGATCATGGACAGTTCATCTTCTTCTTCAGATTCTGATTCTTCAGGATCTTCTTCTTTAGCCTGAAAAGCGTTAGTGCATTTTTTAACATTAGATTTTAATGCAACAGACTTACCTTTCTTCTGAGGTTCATTAGCGTCAAGTTTAATCTCATGACTCCTCAGGGCACTGATCAGCTCTTCCAAAGAAACTTCATTCAGATTCTTCGCAATCTTGAATGCAGTCACCATTGGGCCCCATCTTTTGGGCAAACTTCTGATGATCTTCTTTACATGATCAGCCTTGGTGTAGCCTTTGTCGAGAACTCTCAATCCAGCAGTCAGAGTTTGAAATCTTGAAAACATCTTTTCAATGTCTTCATCATCCTCCATCTTGAAGGCTTCATACTTCTGGATTAGTGCAAGAGCTTTGGTCTCCTTGACTTGAGCATTTCCTTCATGAGTCATCTTCAAGGACTCATATATGTCATGGGCCGTTTCCCTGTTAGATATCTTCTCATACTCAGCATGAGAGATAGCATTCAGCAAAACAGTCCTGCATTTGTGATGATTCTTGAATTCTTTCTTTTGATCATCAGTCATTTCGCTTCTCGTGAGCCTTACACCAGTAGCTTTAACAGGATGTTTGTAACCATCCAACAGAAGATCCCATAGATCAGCATCTAGACCAAGAAAGTAACTTTCCAGTTTATCTTTCCAATATTCAAAGTTTTCACCATCGAATATTGGTGGTCTAGTATAACCATTGTTACCATTGTATTGCTCAGCAGAGTCAGATGTAGATGCAGCTGGATTTGTTGGAATTTCACCTGCCATCTTTTACTGAAGCGTTTTTCTCTTCCTGAATCTTTTCTAAACACGGTTAAGTGCTTGCACCTTAGAACCGGCGCTCTGATGCCAATTGAAGGATAGAAAAACACTTAGAAAGGGGGGGGGGTTTGAATAAGTGTAGTCTAAAAACTTGAACGATAAAAACAATATGCACAGTTATTTTTATCCTGGTTCGTTGTTAAGTAAACTACTCCAGCCCACCCCCACGGAGTGATTTACCTCACCTGAGGATTTAATCCACTAATCGCAACAGATTACAATGGTTTTCCACTTAGTCCGCGACTAAGTCTTTTAGAGTATCCTGATCACAACCTGATCACTCTAGGAACAAATGCTTAGACACAAGCTAAGACTTTCTTAGAGTATCCTGACCACCACGTGATCACTCTAATTATAACTACTTAGACACAAGCTAAGACTTCCTAGAGTATCCTGATCACCACGTGATCACTCTAATTACAACTGCTTAGACACAAGCTAAGACTTCCTAGAGTATCCTGATCAACACTTGATCACTCTAGTTACTTACAAATTAATGTAATCAAATAAGAGTTTTACAATGCTTCTTAAAAGCTATAATCACAACAGTGATATTTCTCTTAACGTTTAAGCTTAATCTCACTAATATATTACAACAGCAATGTAGTGAGCTTTGATGAAGATGAAGTTTCTGAGCTTTGAATTGAACAGCGTTTCAGCAAGTCTTTCAGAATAATTTCGTTCAGAATTGGTAACCTTGCTTCTCATCAGAACTTCATATTTATAGGCGTTTGAGAAGATGACCGTTGAGCGCATTTAATGCTTTGCGTATTCCGTACAGCTTTGCATTTAATGTTTCACGCTTTTGTCAACTACCTCGAGCCTTGTTCATGCTGTGTCTACTGACGTTGCCTTTAATAGCTTCCAACGTTCCTTTTGTCAGTCAGCGTAGCCTGCCACCTGTACTTTCTTCTGATCTGATGTTTGAATATAATATTTGAATATCATCAGAGTCAAACAGCTTGGTGCATAGCATCTTCTTGTCTTCTGACCTTGAAGTGCTTCTGAGCGTGATACCATGAGAACTTCAGTGCTTCTGCTTTTGATCTCAAGTTCTTCTGATGCTTTCATAGACCCATGTTCTGATTCTGCCTTGACCATCTTCTGATGTCTTGCCAGACCATGTTCTGATGTTGCATGCTAAACCTTCTGAGACAAAGCTTCTGAGTGCTGATTTGTGCATACTCTTTATATATTTCCTGAAATGGAAATTGCAATGTATTAGAGTAACACATTATCTCACACAAAATTCATATCGTTATCATCAAAACTAAGAATATTGATCAGAACAAATCTTGTTCTAACATCATGGTTGACCAAAATTCCAAAAAGTCAAAGGTGATCTTGTACAGTTGACTTTTTCAGACGGATCGCGTTTCTGGAGATTTCAAATGAACCAGGCTATCCTTACCAAATGAATGGTATGAATGGATAATATTGAGGTATTGGAGGACCTTGAGCCATTGTTTAAGTTGTGGCACCATGTTCTGATTAAAAAGTCAATGGTTCAGGTGAATTGGGTCAAAAACCCTAATTGTCGCCCTGATGAAATTGATGACTGTGGATCTTGAATTGAGATGTAATTTCAATTGGATATTGCCATAGGGATTATTTGAAGATGATTGAAACCTTTAAGTGACTTCCTGGGGATTTTTAGGGTTTCCCAAATGTGATCCCTGATTTTAGTCCCTGATAGCTCAAAACCCTAATCTGATGATTTGAACTTGCACTGTTGATCAATCCTTGTGTAGGAGATGTCCTGAGCCAATGGATTAGGTCAAAATGATGTACTTGGGGTCTTGAGGTCATGTCCCAGGTCATTAGGTCAAATCCTGAGTAAAAATTAGGAGTATGCTATCTTCATTCAAAACCCTAATCTGATCGATTCAGAGCCTTTGAGCTTGTTGAAATGGATTTTTGAGGACCAAATGTTGATTGTTGATGAAGATAGTTCCTTTGAGATGAAGGGAGAACAAAACTCTAATTGATTGTTACTTGTACTGATGGGTGATTTCTTGTTTAAATCCTGCTGAGTCACAAATAACAAACACAAGCTATGTAATTTGTTAGTGATGCAAATGATGTATATGCAATGATATGAGGTGGTATCTTAGGTCAAAAATTGGGGTATGACAGGGACCAATGGTTACAGCATTCAAGATTTCAAAGAATTTGAATGAAGTATCTCTTGAGGAGCTTATAAGTGCTCTGAGGAGTCAGGAGATTGAGCTTGATGCAAATGAGCCTCAGAAGAAAGGTAAGTTTATTGCTTTAAAATCTAAAAATGAACATTGTGCTAACGCTTTTCAGGCAGAGGAGGAAGGATCTGACGATTCAGAGTCAGAAGAAGATGATAAATTGTCTCTCATATCCAGAAGGGTGAATCAACTCTGGAAGAGCGAGCAGAGAAGATTCAAGAACTTTAAGAAACCTGAAAAGGGAGAATCTTCTAAACCCAGAAGATCTGGCAAGAAGAAGGTAGTGTGCTATGAATGCAAAGAACCTAGACACTTCAAGAATGAATGTCCTAAGCTTCAGAGGGAAAAGCCCAGAAAGAAGTTTGAAAAGAAGAAAGGCATGATGGCTACATGGGATGACTCTGATTCATCTGATCAAGAGTCAGACTTTGAAGATGAGCAAGCCGACATAGCACTCATGGCAACAGTTGATGTTGAAGAAGAATCTACTTCTTATTCAGAATCTGAAGAGGTATTTTGTGAACTCACTAGAGAAGACTTAGTTTCTAGCTTATCAGAACTTCTGGAAGTCAAGAGTAAACTTAGTCTCTGTCATACCCCAAAATTTGCTCTATTGCTATCACATTTTATTAACAGGGACGTAGTACAAATTCTACAAGGGGTGTATATCAAACTAGTGGGCTTCACATCTTGATTGGCAAGCCCATTTCAAAAGAGTAACCATTCTCTAAATTGTCCAATTCAAAAGATAGGGGTATACAATAAGTAAAAGTGTGTATTTAATTGGGCTTATTATTCATAAGAATATGAGGCCCAATTTTAGGATTCAAAATTATTTTTAAACTTGGGTTTTATAAACTTCATCGGTTTATCTACAATATTTTGGATTTTGTAATTATTTGTTTCTATCAAAAATATAATAGTTTACTCTTAAACTATTTATATTTTAATAAATAGAAAATATTTGTCTATGCTTCATACACTTTCAATTGGCTTTTTATTACAAATAAATAACATACCACAATTGGTAAGGAAGCAAGACTTGCAAATAAGAAGTCGCGGGTTCGAATCCCATGGGTGACATTTTCAACCATTTCCCTCTTTCAAACGCACTCTCGCCGTTGTCGATTAACTGACAACGCCCGATCGATCTGACAATGGACGGCTCCCCTAAAAAAGGGGTTTCTGGCCATTGCTGTCTCGACCTGACAATGGTCGGCTCCCCTAAAAAAGGAGTTTTTCGCTTTGTTGTCTCGATCTGACAATGGCCTATTATTTTTATTTTCACTATACACAGGGCCAGGGTGTGCGACAAGTGGCACCGCACAGGGCCTCAAATATTTAAAGGCCTCGTAATTAGAAATATAATATTCTATATATTAAATAAATGGTATTTTGAAGTATTAGCATATTTGTCGAGTGGTCAAGCGGTCGTATTTAAAGTTTGGCATGCATAGCTGGTGAAATGGCTTTGGTTCGATTCCTATTTATCTTGGTTTTAGCAATTAATTCTTTTACTTCTATAACAAAGAAATGTGTCTATTTAATTCTTTTACTTAACAAAAAAATGGCGCACTTCAATACTTCTATAACAAAGAAATGTGTCTATTTAATTCTTTTACTTAACAAAGAAATGGCGCACTTCAACTTTGATCCTATAATAACTTGTGTAGTTTATTTTAATTCTTAAATTATTTTATCATCATGTTATAATTTTTTAGAATTTAAAGTATTACTTAAATTAAATTTTATTTTAGATAAAGTTTTATAAGAAAGATTACTTTTTGAGGTATATCTAAAATATTTAATGATAGAAATTTGGATAATTAGATGTCAAAAATATTTTTTTATTATAAAAAGTAATTGAAAATAACTTCTAGTATTTTAAAAAATTCTAATAAAATCATTTTTTAAATCTATAACAAACAAAGTCTTAGTTAAACTTCACATGTGATTTTTCTATTTTTAATAGAGGTTATGACAATAAATATTTGTTATTTTTTGTCCATACATTTTAAATTTTAGTATATTTTTTAAAATTAATTTTTGAATAATGACTTTTTTAACAAATGATATTATTAAATATTTTAAGATATTTCATACGATCAACTCAATTGTTACGATGTTTTTATGATAAAATATAATGTAGGGTTGGATATGGCTTAATCTATTATTTTTAATAGAAGAATATATTATTCTTTTAAAAATATATTATTCATTTTTTAATATATTAAAAATTAAAAATATATATTTATTATCAATTATATGAAAACACATATTTTTAAAATTCGAACAGGGCCACTAAAATGTTCGGGCCGGCCTTGACTATACATGGCTTTTGGCCTTTGGTCATTGTTGTCTCTATCTGACAATGACTCTGCCAAAACCCTTGGGTTTACCTTTATGGCCAATGGCCAATGATTAAACCTTTTGGTATGAGGCCACCCTTTTATTTAAAACGTTTTTTATTATTGTTCCTCTTTTTTGGCCAATGATGATGCATTGAGGTCACTATTTTATTATTCCTATGTTTTACTTTTATTCTTGCTATATGTTTTGTCTTAGCCATGGTCATTGTTGTCTCGATCTGACAATGACCCCATCAAAACCTTTGAGGTTTTGCCCTTTTGGCCAGAGGCATATTATTTTTAATTTATTAGTCAACAATTGTCAAAACATTTTTATAAAACCTAAAGGCTAAATGGGTCCCTTGAGTACAAGGGAGACAAAGGGTGCCTAACACCTTCCCTTTGCCTAATTAACCTACTTACCCAAAATCTCTCTTTTTTAAGGATTTCTCACTTGCCCAAATAAAGTGAGTGGCGGTTCGTTTAAACGTAAATTTTAAGGCATGTTGCTACAGTTGGCGACTCTGCTAGAAAAAATTATAAAAAATTAGGTTCACCCTGATTTAATCTTTAGGTTTTTTATCGTTGGATTTTCATTCTTTTGTTATATTGTTTTGTTTATATATTGCTTTATTCACCCTGATCGTATAGTGTTGTTATTAATTGATTTATTATTGTTATTATTAATTAATTATTTATTTCTAACAATCTATTAGTGTTATTATTAATTATTTATTTTTATCTAACAATTTTATTATTTATTACTGTTAATAATTATCAATACTAACAATTTATTATTATTTTTATAATTATTATTATTATTACTAACAATGTATTATGATTGTAATTATTATTATTATTATTATTATTATTATTATTATTATAATTATTATAATTATTATTAATACTAACTATGATTGTAATTATTATTATAATTATAATTATAATTATTATTATTACTAATAATTCTGTTATTATTGTGATTATTAATCGTCAACATTATTATAATTATAATTATTATTTTACTATTTCTTATAATCATTTACACAGCTCCCTCGTACAGAGTCTTAACTCAAATCAAAGCCATGAAACTTGGTCCACCTCTAATATACATCAATTCCTAACACAAATATTTTGTCAAATACCTTAGCAACAACATAATTGAAATCATAACAGAACCTCAACAAGAAGAAGAAGAATCGTTGGAAATTTTTTGGAGAAAAACTGAACGATTGAAACCGCACCAGAACCGCCACAGTCGGACCCACCACATCGCGCCGGATTCGTGAAGATCCAAGGAATCACCGTTGCCAGTTCGGTTGGTCTCTCTTCCTATATGTGTTTTCTTACTTATCATTTTCTATTTTCTTGTTGTATTGCAAATTATGTGAAGGAGAAATTGAGCAAGATTGAAGAGAGACATGAAGAGTAAATGAAAAACGCAACAAAATAGATTGCAGATCGATAACCGCAAAGAAGAAGAATCCAAGCCATCTGTTCACACCACCGCACGCAGCCCGCAATTTCAGATCCAAAGTCGTGACTCCATCGTTGCTGCAGAGAAAGACCGGTTGGAACCTGCAGCCGCCGAGATTCCGTCGATTACCACACTGTTCCGAACGACGCGCACAACGACAAAGCTTTCTATTAACGCACAGCCACCATCGTGTGATGGGTAAGTTTGTTCCTTTTCCCGGCTATTTTTTTTATTGTTCTGTTATCTTGATTTAAGAGAGAGAGATCTGATTTGGAAGGATTGTTGAAAGGGAGAAAATGAAAGAGATGTTATTGTTGTTCTCCTGCGTTTGAGAGAAACATAAGTGATGGAGAGAGTGAGTAAAAACAACCAGTTGTTGTTCCCTTCACGTAAATCACTTAGACGATGTACAATGGTTACATTATTCAACACCATACTTTTTCACTTTTTATCTTCCACATCATCTTCTCTCTCTTCCACCTAATAATTCAACACCTATTCAATTTTTTTCACTACAATGGTTTTGTTTAATAAAATTCAACACCCTACCCCACATCATATTCTTATTTTCTTTTAAAGTTTTGTTTTTATGATTATATATTAATATCTATTATCAATTAAAATTAAATTAAAATAATTAATATTTAAACTTTTTTTTTAAAATTTAATAATTTATTTATTTTTTCTAATTTTCTATTCTTAATTTTTTTTCTTGCAAGTAATAAATAAGAGATGTAAAAATAGTTATTTTTTAAAAAAATAAAATTATAAAAAAACTTAAAAATGCAATAAATACACTAAACACACAACACACTAAAAAAGAAACACACAAAAAATGAAACACACATAATTTAATTAGTACAATAGACTCGGCTCACAAACAATTTATTTAATCATGAAATATTCCGAACTTTTCCCATATGTGTTTGACTAGATCTGCTTGCAATTCGTGATGTACATTTGAATCACGCATCACAGATCTAGCACGCACGTGATTCGCAAATGCAGGTAGCACCTCGGTCGAGAATGACTCCGGTGTACTAGACTCACTTGCCTCAGATTGATCATAATCTGTCCAATTTTGAGCATATATATCTCGTTCATCCTCAACAATCATATTATTTAATATGATACATGACCTCATGATGAGAGCCAAATCGTTTATGTCCCACAAACGGGCTGGTTCGCGGATGATTTTAAATCGAGCCTGCAACACCCCAAATGCACGTTCGATGTCCTTCCGACATCCCTCCTGATATTTTGCAAATAACTTATCTGGTTCACTTTGAGGAAGTCTAATTGATTTGACGAAAGTTGGATAAGAAGGGTAGATACCATCAGCAAGATAGTATGCCATATTATACGGTCGTTGATTCACAAAGAAGTTCACTTTTGGAGTATTTCCCTGTTCAACATCATCGAACACAGGTGAACGATCTAAAACATTTATATCGTTCAATGTGCCCGGACATCCAAAAAAGGCATGCCAAATCCATAAATCATAAGTTGCAACTGCTTCAAGAATAACAGTGGTGGTTCCCTTATCTCCCCGGGTAAATTGACCTTCCCATGCTGTAGGACAATTTTTCCATTCCCAGTGCATGCAATCAATACTGCCAATCATCCCCGGGAACCCCCGCATTTCACTAACACGCAGTATTCTTTGCAGGTCATCTTGAGTTGGGGCTCTGAGGTACACTGGCTCATACAAATGTATGATTCCTTTACAGAATCTACGTAAGCACTCAAATGCTGTAGTACCTCCTATTTTGATGTATTCATCGACCGCATCGGCCGCCACACCATATGCTAACATTCGCATGGCCGTGGTACATTTTGCTAATGGAGATATACCTTTTTTTTTTGTTGCGTCAACTCTTTGGGTGAAGTAGTTGTCACTACTGGATAGTTCCCCAACGATCCGAAGGAACACATGTTTCCGCATCCGAAATCGTCGACGAAACATCGCATCATCGTATGTAGGTTGGTCTGCAAAGTAATCGTCAATTAGTCTTTGATTTGCCGCTGTATGATCTCTGTTGAGATATTTTCTCTTGCCACAGTGATTATATCCTCCCTCTATTTGATTTCGTCGCTCATTAAACCGGTTGATGATATACCTCTCTTCGATTTCAGACTGCCTTTTGTAAGCTTCAATATCAAAAGGAAATTCTGTAGGATCCATTGATATTTTTGGTACATCAATAGAAGAATGAGCTCCCATTTATAATAAATAAGAAGACCAAACAATATGACAAAATAGAAATTCACATGCATTGATGGTTCATTTGTCATATATGTATAGTAAATTCACATGCATTGATGGTTCATTTGTCATATATGTATAGTAAATTCACATGCATTGATAGTTCATTTGTCATATATGTATAGTAAATTCACATGCATTGATGGTTCATTTGTCATATATGTATGGTAAACTCACATGCATTGGTGGTTCGTTCTTCATTTATTTTTTTATCTTAATGGAGTTCTCTAAATATAAGAATGAGACTCACATGCATTGATAAGTCTTATTCTCATCCAAATCGACAAGGTAATTATTTAGGGAGTATATATTCCAAATGATGTGACTAAATAATGTGACAAAATAAGAAGACCAAACAATATGACAAAATAGAAATTCACATGCATTGATGGTTCATTTGTCATATATGTATAGTAAATTCACATGCATCGATGGTTCATTTGTCATATATGTATAGTAAATTCACATGCATTTATGGTTCATTTGTCATATATGTATAGTAAATTCACATGCATTGATGGTTCATTTGTCATATATGTATAGTAAATTCACATGCATTGATGGTTCATTTGTCATATATGTATAGTAAATTCACATGCATTGATGGTTCATTTGTCATATATGTATAGTAAATTCACATGCATTGATGGTTCATTTGTCATATATGTATGGTAAACTCACATGCATTGGTGGTTCGTTCTTCATTTATTTTTTTATCTTAATGGAGTTCTCTAAATATAAGAATGAGACTCACATGCATTGATAAGTCTTATTCTCATCCAAATCGACAAGGTAATTATTTAGGGAGTATATATTCCAAATGATGTGACTAAATAATGTGACAAAATAAGAATCAAAGTACAAACTACAAACAAATAGTGTGACAAAATAGGAAGATCAAATAATGTGACAACATGGAAATCAAAATACAAACTACAAATAACGACTTGACAAAATAGGAAGACCAAATAATGTGACAACATAGAAATCAAAATACAAACTACAAATAACGACTTGACAAAATAGGAAGACCAAATATTGTGACAACATAGAAATCAAAATACAAACTACAAATAACGACTTGACAAAATAGGAAGACCAAATAATGTGACAACATAGAAATCAAAATACAAACTACAAATAACGACTTGACAACACTTAATTTTTAAATAGATCGCGGCCTAACTTTTCCAACAACTCTTTGCTTCGGTCATCGAGATGCTCCTTTGAACTTAGCTTCATAAACATCTTCATCTTCTTAGCCTCAGTATTTTCTTTCAACAATTGGTTAGCCTCCTCTTGCCTCATGGCTATTTTGTCCAATCGTTCCAACTCTGACTCCTTAAATTGTTTGAATTCATTCCACTCTTCATTGACCGATTCCAAGGTTGCGCCCTTGCTTTTTTTTTTACCCTTTTTTTTAGCTGCATCCCTCCCCATTGGGCGAGCACTTGATCCAACAGAGTTGGAATCACTTGCATCACTCTCATGGACTCTCTTAGATCCACTACTTCCAGATCCAGCATTTCCTCCTACCTGACTACCGTAACGTGGTTGATCACGGACAGCAAGCCATTCTGACATTAAAAGAAAATGTCCACTCTTACCACTTGAATATAATTCATGCGCTTTTGCCAATACATCATTCTCCGACCACCCGCTTTGTTGCATACGCTTAGCATTATCATAAGCGCCAATCCATTTATTGAGTATTTTGCTCATGTAGTTGTAATGATTTCTGCATGCAGCTCCATCACGGGGAGGATCAAATGAGCAATGCTCATTACAATAATCAGCAATTTTCCCCCAATATGAATCACTTTTTTGGTTTCTCCCAACAACACTATCTGTTCCATATTTAATCCACCC
Organism: Vicia villosa; assembly: GCF_029867415.1. Taxonomy (NCBI): domain Eukaryota; kingdom Viridiplantae; phylum Streptophyta; class Magnoliopsida; order Fabales; family Fabaceae; genus Vicia; species Vicia villosa. Next base: position 65,957,645 of record NC_081183.1, on the reverse strand, counting down.
ACTAATTAGAACCAAATTTTGATCAGTGGTCCATTTGGGGCTTTTCCGGCGTATAGGAGTTGAATCATCTGCATTTGGAGTGGCTCCTTGACCACCTCTCATGGCACCAATATCCATTTGTGTAGAAAACTCAGGAAATTCATCAACTCCAACATTCGAAATATTTTCATTTCTCATCGGAGTAGAAGAATAATCAGGGGGTGTTTGAGATGAATATGGCATCATTCCATAATATGGGCGATAACTTGGATTAGATGACGATATTATGAAATTCGGAGGAAATCCATAATTTGGTATATTTTGGGGACCTTGTTTGTTGGAAGATTGATTTTGAAATATATAGTTGTTGGAATTTGGGTAGTTGAAAGGATAATTAGTAGAATTTTGGGTGTTAAAAGGGTTATTGTTGGGATCCATTTCACTACAAGGATGTTTAGAGCTACAAACAATGATTTTTTTAAGGCTAAATAGAAAAAAATTGAGAGAAAAAAGTGAAAAAATTTTTATGAGTCCAAATCAAATGAACCAAGTCTCTATTTATAGAGGAAAAAAAATAATGAATTTTGATAAAAATAAAAATAAATAAAAAATTTATTTACTATGAAATAATTAATTTTAAATGATTAAAAGAAAATAAAATCTAAATAATCACAACAACCAATAAAATTGTGTAAAGTGTTGCATGTGGCCCCACTTTTTTCTCATTCAACATGTTGAATCTTTTCAACACCAATTAATCCACATCACATTAAACACCTCATTCAACAAACCATTGTAGACATTCAACTATTGAATAATTTTTTCAACACCCCCATTGTAAATGGTCTTAGAAAATGATTTTTTATTATCACCACGTGTCAGCATGTCATTGAATGATGGATTTTAATTGGTCGGTAGCGCCTCTTTATTCTTATTACTTAGGATTTTGTTTCTTAATTTCAAACTAGGTTTAGTTTTTCATTATTATTATTATTGTTAGTTTTTTTTCTTTAGTTAGTCTTTATGCAAATATAATTTAACTAATTGTATTTGTCAAATAAATTTAGGTGATTTAGCTTTTAAAACAATAAAAAAAATTCAACCTTTTCTCGAATAAATGTGATGGGTGGGTTTCACATTTCACCATATATTCGAATTGGTCGACTTCTGATGTCGCACCGATCAATTACTCAAAACACGATTGAATTCATTGAAAATTGGTTTATGCCTAGAGCAATAATCAAACGCTACCGCTAAAAATGTGGTAAACGAATCAAGTCGAATTTCTTCGCCTCGAGCGAATTAATTCTAATAAAGATTACTCTTCTTTCAATCGACCCCCCGAACTACGAGACTCTGATTTCTCTCATCTTTTGATGGAGATACGTAGGCACACGATTGCAAAACCAAGGCGAGTCACCTAATAAACAAACATGAGTCAAATTTCTTCGCCTCGAGCGAATTAATTCTGATAAAGATCAAGATTCTTCATCAAGAGTCAATCAACTCACCTACCCTTTAGTCTTAGGATTTTCAATTTTGTTTGATGTTTCTATTATTTTTTTCTGTGGATATTTATACATTTATTTCGTTATTTCTGTTCTGTATATATAATTATCATTTTATTATACTTGTTGGTGGGATTATATATGTATATGTTATAAACCTTAAGTTTGGGAATTATCATTAAGACCAGAGGAGACTTGCATCGCCTACGAGTCTTAGTGATAATTCCACTCAGAGTGGGTTAAATATCCGGAAATGTCCGAGACGAGGCTTGACTTTGTCGAGGGAAGGACTTGGTATTTAGCTGATCTCTTTGGGAACCCACCCCTAAAACTCGAACCTCATGGGTAAACGATCCTTCTAAAATCTAAAGAGACAAAAAGTCTTGGAGGCTACGAGGGACCCCATGAGACCTTTTTAGAACCACCTATGGGAAGGGTAGACTACCTTCCATCGTCATATTGAACCTACGAACCTAGGACTATATGATTTATGTTTTATTATTGCCATAACTGCGTTTCAATGCTTTACTAACCCTGTCCCTAGCCTGTAGGGTTTTCTTTTCAGAAGAGCGTGTTCTTCCCACGAAGGACACTTTCATTAACACACATCGATTGGCCTCTCGATGGCCATGAGATCTAGTGATTATCTTGAACGATCACTAGGTTTTCTTTTTATGTCTTTGTATTTTTATAATGACGTGTCCTTCCCACGAAGGACATCTTCGTTAATGCACGTCAATTGGCCTCTAGATGACCATGAGATCTGGTGAGTGTCTTGAACGGTCACCATGTGCATGCTCCCGTGCATCCCCTAGCTTGTAGGGTTTTGGATTTCGGTTTATACATCTTTCATCCCAAGCCTGTAGGGATTCCACTTCGTCCGACATTGTCCTTAGATAGGTTTTGTTCTTCATAAGGAACCTACCCACGAAGGACATCTTCATTAATGCACGTCGATTGGCCTCTCGATGGCCATGAGATCTAGTGACTGTCTTGAACGGTCACCATGTTCTTTCTCCCGCGCATCACCTGACTTGTAGGACTTGGATTTCCGTTCATACATCTTCCATCCCTAGCCTGTAGGGATTCCACTCCGTTCGTCATTATCCTCAAAAGGTTGTGTTCTTCGTAAGGAACCTTCCCACGAAGGACATCTTCGTTAATGCACGTCTAACGGCCTCTAGATGGCCATGAGATTTGGTAACTATCTTGAACGGTCACCATGTGCTATATCCCATGTACTCCCTAGTCTATAGGGATTTATATTGGTATGTCATAACATTTATCTTGTAAGGATTTAATTGGGTCTAATGTCGTCTTTAAACCCGTATAGGCTATCCTTAGGGTTATATCTACAATACGTCTGCATTGCATTGCATTGCATATAAGGAGGTCTAACATACACTGGGAAAAAAGGAGTCTTCTGCATACCCATGCATCCACATTTTCATTTTCATACATTCATACGTTTGCACTTACATTTCTACCTGCGCCCTTATCCATCCTTCCTATGCTAGCCGATTTCCCGGGACTCGCGAAGAAACTCGAAAAAGGTCCTAAATTATGGAGAGAGGAGAATTAACTATTGGAGATTCAAATGAGCTTGGTTCTACAAGAAGAAAAGGACGCCCTTCACTGTACAAGCTACATGCTTGCCTACGCCTACGACTCAGATGTTGGGATTTACGAAGGATCTTATGAACAAACAAGAAAAGGCAAAAGAGGTTAAGTCTAAGGAAACTCATGAAGTTCTGGGTGACGAAAACCCGCCGCTAAGATTTATGTCAGGATTTGATCCTTCGAAGGATAAGTCATACTCACACTCCTCTAAGAGGACTATCCAATGCCACGAGGAAGGCTTACACGCCTCAGATATCATTTACGCATATACATACGAAAGACGACTGCCTATGTCTTCGCCTCAGATTCTGTTCTCATCAAAAATTCCCCTACGCTAAGATTAATTGCCCAGCGAGCAAAATTGGTATGCCAAAGGAAAGTTAGAGGTCACCCTTTACTTCTACAAGTCACATAACTAAGAAGTAAAACAAAGTCATTGGATTAACAATGGAGATTGTCCCTAGGATTAATAGGTGTTTATCATGTCAAAATTGCAACCCCTACGATCGCTAAGTGTTACCATGTATAAGCGTTATACCTTCCAACTTACAATTCTAATAAAATAATCATGCATGTTTTGGAATTGGTTCATTCCCTTCGCTCTTGCATTACTACGACTTTCCATTTTAACTCTTCGATTCTAACAAACTTAAAGGAGAATAACAAAATATAAATAACTAAATTTTGCTAAACATATGCTTTCAATGTAAGACCGAGCTGATGAGGTAAGGAATTGTTTCAATCCCTAAACAGTGGAGAAATAAGGAGATAATCCGTAGTCAACCCCCTCGATCCAGGAGTTGGAGTTTGTTTTTATTTTTCAAATAAACCTTAATTTCAACCAGGGGCAGGGTAGATTTCGATTAATTCAATGGTGTATTTTGTGGTCAAGAGAATCAGTCAAACAAAGCAAAGGTTTAAGCATATCTTCTTCCTCACGTTCATTAAAGATTGAGGAAGCAATGGAGATAACATTCACAACATCTTCTTCCTCAATACATCATTCGAGATCGAGGAGCATCTAAGTTTACAAACTAAAGTCAACATGGCAGTCACATTATTCAAAATCCAAAAAGCAAATTTTCAAAAAAAAAAAAAATTCAAAAAAAGGGGCCCGCTAAGTCAGCTGTAAAACTCTATAAAGAAAACAAAAATTGACTTAGGAAAAAATCAGGGCATCCCGATGGACAAAATTCTTAAAGAATTGGCCCATGCAAAAATAAGGGATAAAAACAAAACAAAAGCAAAAAACAAAGAATAATCTTGGGACTGCTAAATCATTGAAGCTTCCCATTAATGCTTGGATCTCTACAACATTTTTTATTGGTGCTTGGATCTTTACTAATGCTTCCGCTCATCTTCGGAACTGAAACAATTCTCTTGCAAACGAAACACATCCATTGGATTAAACGAACTTTAGGATTGGAGAACATCAAGGAGAAAGGGGTGGGTTAAATAAATTTTGAGCCTTATATCCTGTGTTTCTTAAACTGCGAACCACGACCACGTTACAACCTTCAAAAGTCCTAATTGAAGCTTGGTCAACTACGAAAGCATACTTGGCATTAATTTGGTTAAACTGATTCCTATTGTTTGTTAATGGCTAACCACTTCACTTCCTCAAACATCCATTTCTAATCATCCATTTCCAATTCATAACAAACTTCGATTTCAAAACTTGCATGTACTTCACGTTGGAATTACTTCTCAAAGGGTACAACTTTATCTACAAATACACACTTATCATCAAGGAGATCTCAAAATTTGTTTAATCAAAGGCGACCATTTCTAATAAAGTCTCTTGAATGGGGGAACCACGTCCAGGGGGTTCTCCTAACCAGGGGCAAAATCCCAATGATCATAGGGGTATACAAAGATCCTATTAACTAGCGGCATTCGCCCTAAAATCCAATCGACTTGGGTCGGGTATCGAAGCAATAACACTCAGGGGCATATCTTTTACAAATCCAAATATTGGGGCAGTTCATATCTTAATGGTGGACCCGAGTTCCACTGTGAAGCAACTTCGAGTGCAAAATTAAAATACTCGGAGCAATCCGTATCAAATTGATACCACACCTTGGATAGCCCTCCATATCCCAGAGATTAAGGGCAGACCTTTCAACTATCAAAAATGGGGTTGCGCATATCAAGTTCACGACATGGCAAAATTCGAACCCCCTCTAAGGATACTTCCTTCATGTCTTGGAGATCAAGGGGCATATTTTTCAAAAGCTAATGTTAGGGACAAACACTACGAGGCCCAATCAAAAGGAGTGGATCCCAAGAGTCTTCCAATCAAGGGGTGTCGTATTACAAAACCAAGAATGGGGCTAGCCATCTCAAAATGTGTACTACGATAAAACTGCGTCCAAGCTCATATTAAGGCGAACCTCCACAAAATACCCAACAAACTGAAGCAAGACATACGATGAAAGGAAAGGATATCCTCATACTTTTACAGTCCCCGATAAATCTCTTTCCCACTACTGCGATCTTCGAATTCAAAAGCTGGTATTGGGAAGTCACGCTAGCATCACACCCTCATAAACAACCTTATTACATTAAGCAAGCTATCTACGCTTTGGTTATCCACGACCCATCATTGGGGCATTATTTAAACATTCTAAGTCACGCATCACACATTGATTAAAACATCCCATACATCAAAATGTCTAGACAATTCAAAAAAACAAAGGGTACCAGGGGATTGGTTCAGGACCTAATGGTCTAGAAGGAGACTGAAACCTGAAGTTCCGCTCGAAAACATTCTACGCATAAGCATTACTAGTCGGCATGAGCATAGTCGTTGCATGGTTTAAACAAATTCAATGGGTTATAAGGAGATAAAATCTGGGGATCACCATATATGCATACACATCAGCATACATACATACGCATTAGCATTAGCATATACATACCAACTAGCACGCACATATAGGCATTTATCAATCAACATATACATAAGCATAATCATCATGCATTCAAACCTGGTCTAAGAACCGGCATGTCGCATCATTAGATCTTCGCTCATAAACATGCGCGCGCGAGCATCATCTTCATACATCAACAGGATACCGTAAACAAAATCCTCTTACACATATAACATTTACATTACACATACAGACAGTTCATGCATCTACATTGTACAAACGTTAGGGTCACATGCATGTATAGCCGTTATATGTACGTGCACAATATTTATACAAGCATTATACATACTACATTTTACACGCTACGCTTTATACACTACATTTTACACACTATGTTTTACACGCTACGCTTTACACACTACATTTTACACACCACGCTCTACACGCTACGCTTCATGCACGCTAGGCTTCATACACGCTACGCTCTGTGCATACACAATGTACATCACCAAGTTACTGGTCCTTATACTTTTGACTTTTGCGTATGTGTCAAGAAATTTATAAAGATGATCTTGCAAGCACTATAGCAGGTGAATCTTTTTATGCAGATAAGCTTGCTAGCACTATAGCAGGTGAATCTTTTTTATGCAGATAAGCTTGCTAGCACGATAGCAGGTGAACATTTTTATGCAGATGATCTTGCTAGCACTATAGCAGGTGAATCTTTTCATGCAGATAAGCTTGCTAGCACTATAGCAGGTGAATCTTTTTTATGTAAATAAGCTTGCTAGCACGATAGCAAGTAAATCTTTTTATGCAGATAAGCTTGCTAGCACTATAGCATGTGAATCTTTTTACGCAGATGATCTTGCTAGCACTATAGCAGGTGAATCTTTTTATGCAGGTAAGCTTGCTAGCAAGATAGCAGGTAAATCTTTTTATGCAGTTAAGCTTGCTAGCACGATAGGAGGTGAATCTTTTTATGTAGATGATCTTGCTAGCACTATAGCAGGTGAATCTTTTTATGCAGATAAGCTTGCTAGCACTATAGCAGGTGAATCTTTTTTATGCAGATAAGCTTGCTAGAACTATAGCAGGTGAATCCTTTTTATGCAGGTAAGCTTGCTAGAACTATAGCAGGTGAATCCTTTAATACGCAGGTAAGCTCGCTAGAACTACAGCAGGTGAATCCTTAATGCAAGAGTTTACGAATCTTCGCTATGTAAGTCTCAAGCTTTAGCCAGATGATTCTTTACATCTCTCCTATACACGCACAAGGTGAATTTTGGGGTCTTCCATTATTTAATCACTCTTCGATCCAAAAAGCGTGAGACCGGCGTATTCTCACGCCCTTCGATCCAAGAATAATTAAATAGGGGCAACTGTCATACCCCAAAATTTGCCCTATTGCTATTACATTTTATTAACAGGTACGTAGTACAAATTCTACAAGGGGTGTATATCAAACCAGTGGGCTTGACATCTTGATTGACAAACCCATTTCAAAAGAGTAACCATTCTCTAAATTGTCCAATTCAAAAGATAGGAGTATACATTAAGTAAAAGTGTGTATTTAATTGGGCTTATTATTCATAAGAATATGAGGCCCAATTTTAGGATTCAAAATTATTTTTAAACTTGGGTTTTATAAACTTCCTCGGTTTATCTACAATATTTTGGATTTTGTAATTATTTGTTTCTATCAAAAATATAATAGTTTACTCTTAAACTATTTATTTTAATAAATAGAAAATATTTGTCCATGCTTCATACACTTTTAATTGGCTTTTTATTACAAATAAATAACACATCACAATTGGTAAGGAAGCAAGACTTGCAAATAAGAAGTCGTGGGTTTGAATCCCATGGGTGACAATTTCACACTTTTTCTCCTATTTTTACCAATTTTCAAAAAATGGACTGTTGGGCTTTTGGATATGGGTTATTTCTTTTTTTGGGATTTTTAACCTAAATTTCTCATTATAAATAGGACCTTTGGCAATCCTATTTGGGGGATTTTTTTCACTTTCACGTACAATTTTCACAAATTCACTCACTCATACTTTTTTTACTACGCTTCTCTTCTCTCTTCGAGGTTTGTCTTAGGGTTGTCTTGAACAACCCTAACCCGCCGTTGTCGATTAACTGACAACGCCCGACAAACCATTTTCCTCTTTCAAACGCAATTTTCGAACCACTCAAACTCAAGCTTACGGCCGATGATTACCTATGAGGCCTCCACAAAAAAAGGGTTTCTGGCCATTGTTGTCTCGATCTGACAATGGTCGGCTCCCCTAAAAAATGGATTTCTGACCATTGTTGTCTCGATCTGACAATGGACGGCTCCCCTAAAAAAGGGTTTCTGGCCATTGTTGTCTTGATCTAACAGTGGTCGGCTCCCCTAAAAAAAGGGGTTTCTGGCCATTGTTGTCTCTATCTGACAATGGCCTACTATTTTTATTTTCACTATACATGGCTTTTGGCCTTTGGTCATTGTTGTCTCGATCTGACAATGACTCTGCCAAAACCCTTGGATTTACCTTTTTGGCCAATGATTAAACCTTTTGGTATGAGGCCACCCTTTTATTTAAAACTGTTTTTGGCCTATGATGATGCATTGAGGTCACTATTTTATTCTTCCTATGTTTTACTTTTATTCTTGCTATATGTTTTGTCTTAGCCATGGTCATTGTTGTCTCGATCTGACAATGACCCCATCAAAACCTTTGAGGTTTTGCCCTTTTGGCCAGAGGCATATTATTTTTAATTTATTAGTCAACAATTGTCAAAACCTTTTTATAAAACCTAAAGGCTAAATGGGTCCCCTTGAGTACAAGGGAGGCAAAGGGTGTCACATTAACCTACTGTCGTACCCCAATTTTTACCTTATGCAATTTATTCATTTGAGTGTGTCACATTCATATTTCATGTGCATTCGTCATTCTTTTCTTATTTTTGTGAAAAATTCTAAAAAAATAGTTAGTGTGTGTCATTTTATTTATCTTTGCATTTTTATTCGAAAATGCCAAAAAAAAATATTTTTTATTAGCTTTATTTACTGACATTTTTATTTTATTTTATTCTAAAAAAATATAGTTAAATCCCTCTTTCCCTTTATTCTTTTTTACTTTTGTTAGTCATTATATTTTTTCTCTTTAATTCAATATTAATTTTGATTTGGTTCTAATTTTAATTCATTTTTTAGTTGAATTATTATTATAATTAAAATCAAATTTTAATGTCTCTTTTTCATTTTTAGTTAAATTATTGAATATATTGTTACTAACAATATTCTTTCTCTCTTATTATTATTAGTTTTGTTTTGTCAAAAAAAAAAAGTCAAAGATGCTTACTTTTCATTTTCACACTAGATCATTTACCACCTTTTTGTCCATTTCAAATTTACTACCATTTGCATGCAAGCTACTTACACTCCATGTATTGCAACAAGACAAACATGAACAAATCCTGTTGATTTTTCTGATGCATAAAGTGGCCCGTCTCACCTCTTGAGCATCCAAGAAACCCTAATATTTGACTATAAATAAAGAAGTTGTGTTGTTGTTAGGGAGGAGCATCGTTGAACTAATAATCAGCCGCCCACTCTCATTTCAAAACACCCATGTTCCAAACAACACTACATCTCCATCTTCAATAACACAGTAGAACCTCCACGATTTTATCTCCATAACACCTTCACATACACTACCTCTTCACACTCTAACTTGCTAACTCTCCTCCATTTGGTCTCTTAACCACACTTCTAGCCAGCTTTCAATATAAACCGCATATCACCTTTGCATCACCACCGGTAATCTCTCCACATATCCACCAAGCAATTAACAAATTGTTTCTTCAAAAAAACACCACCCTACACCATGAAAACCAACGGCTGAACAACAAACATTTCAACCTCATAGAAACTTCACAATAATACAACTAGATCTATTCCTTCCATCCATTTCAAACTGTTGATTCGATGCAACTCACGAACACTGCTACACCATGAACAACACCATAGCTGCCATAGAAACTTTGTGACTCACCAGAAAGTTAGATCTCAAACTTTTCTGTTTATGCTCCGGTCGGTATGTCACTGTTCCTTCATCCTTTTTTTTGTGTGACTTATCTTGGTTTTATGTTTTTGTTCTTTGTGTGTGTGTGATGCTATTTGGAGACAATTTTGATATTTCTTTTTGTTGTTAATTTGATATAGAGAATGCATGAAGTTTTTTTTAGAGTTTTACCTTAAGAAAACACAAGAAACAGAGGATGTAAAGTATGATTTCAGCTTGAGTTTCTGTCTTTTTTTTATCATTTCATTTTATGTTCTTTGTGGTCTAGATATGAATAAGTCTCCTCTCTCACATGTTTGTTTCATTTTTCTAATATTAAAAGAAGTAACAAAATTTCAAAGAGGCCACTAAAAATAATGTGTATATGTATCATTTGTATTCTACTGTACGTAATGTGTATGTGTACCATTTTTAACTCATATATAATATACATGTAGAAAATTGATAGCCAAGATTGTTGTACTTAATATCGTTTTGTTTTTCTTTTACAATATTTTCATTAAAAAAACCAAAAATATCATTATTTATTTTAATTATGTTTACTTAATTAATTAATTAAATTATTAGTTAATTTCTTTGAATAATTATATTTAATTTAATTAATATTTTCATTTTAATTTATTTTCATAATTCAAACAATTCAAAAACGAACTTTCAAATAAATTCTAACGCTTGATCCAACGTCAAGTTGTTAATGCAAAATCTCTTTTTTTAAACCATACCGAAAGATCAAGTGACAAGGGGTGAACACCTCTTGAATACCTCGATTCTTTTGAATTAAAACACATTAACAAAACTTTTTTTAAAAATCTTTCTTAATCGAATCAAGAGATCAAGTGACAAGGGGTGAACACCTCTTGAATACCTCGATTCTTTTGGATCAAAATATTAAATCAATTTCTTTTTCTAAAACCTTTCATAATCAAATCAAGAGATCAAATGACAAGAGGTGAACACTTCTTGAATACCTTGATCTTTTGAATTAAAACACATTGATCAAATCAAGAGATCAAGTGACAAAGGGTGAACATCTCTTGAATACCTTCGATCCTTTGAACCAAACATTAAAAATTGTTTCTTAATTAAATCAAAGAGATCAAGTGACAAGGGGTGAACACCTCTTGAATACCTTTAATCCTTTGAACCATAAATTAAAAGTTCTTTTTTAAGAATCTTCCTTAATCAAACCAAGAGATCAAAGTGGACACCTCTTGAATACCTTGATCTTTTGATTTAAAACACATTAATCAAATCAAAGTGATCAAGTGACAAGAAGTGAACACCTCTTGAATACCTTGATCCTTTGAATCAAAATAAATAAATCAACTAGGACAACAAGTGACAATGGGACTCGCTCCTGTTGAATACCTTGGGTAAAGACGAGCTAGGTGAACACCTATGCTCAATCCTTTGCTAAACATCCGCAAACATCCTCTTTTATTAACAAGAACAACAAGTGACAATGGGGCTCGCTCCTGTTGAATACCTTGGGTAAAGACGCGCTAGGTGAACACCTATGCTCAATCCTTTACTAAAAGTCCGTCAATACCCTCTTTTACCATTGTGGATAACAAGTGACAATTGGGCTCGCTCCTGTTGAATATATTGGGTGAACAACGCGTTAGGTGCACACCTATGCTCAAAAGGTTCACTAAACATCCCTTTAAAACACAACTTCGATTTTATTCACACCTTTTGCCTTATGGCCTTTTCATTTTTAAACCTCTTTTCGTAAACGAATACGAACGTATTTCCACATGTGAAGATCGAATATCTTCCACTCGAATGCGATGATGGCCAAAATCTCGTCTCACTCTTGATTTAGTCATCCATTCTTGTAGTGATTTCTTATCCATGTGCGCGTAGTATTTGTTTCCTTTTGAAAGCGATCGAGTACCTCTCGCTAATATCAACCAACTAACTTTCGTGGTTCTTCGTCCGAACTACGATTGCTCTGACTTTCCCATTGCACGAGGGAATACGTAGGCACAAGATACAAACGTCTTGGGGAGCATAATAATAAAAAATCATTTCTTTTTTTTTCATAATAATAAAAAATAAAATCTTTTCTTTTTCCGCATAATAATAAAAATCCTAAAAATCCTTTCTTTTATCTTTTCTCGATTAATAAGCTTAAGAACGCAAACATTATGCTAACACTCAAACACGAAACTAACTAAATGGGTCCCATCGAGTACGATGGAGGTGAGGGGTGCTAACACCTTCCCCTTGCTTAACCGACTCCCGAACCCTAATTTGGTTGCGACGATCATTTTATCCTTTTTCTTTTTATTCTATGGGTTTTATCGATATTTTCCCTTTCCTTCTTGGAATAAATAAAGTTCGGTGGCGACTCTGTTGATATTTCGAGCACGCGATAACGTTCGAGTATTTTTACCGCTACACCTACTTACCCAAAATCTCTCTTTTTAAAGGGTTTCTCACTTGCCCAAATAAAGTGGGTGGCGGCTCGTTTAAACGTAAATTTTAAGGAAGGTTGCTACAGTCTCAAATACAAAAAGCTCAAAGAGATTTTTGCATCTGAAACTAAGAGATTTGAAAGAGAAAACTCTGAACTAAAAGAAAAAGTTTTAAAATTAACTAAAGATGTTGAATCTTTGAAAACATCTTCAAGTTCAGACATGTCTATTCCAAGCACTAACAATATTCTGAAAGAATATGACTTGAGCTTCAGAAAGTTCTTATCTAGAGGTATAGGAAGAAGTCAGTTAGCCTCTATGATTTATGGTGTTAGTGGAAACAAAAGGGTAGGTATAGGTTTGGACGGAGAAATTCAATATAAACTAGAACCTGTTGATGAAATGATTATTGAATACAAACCTTTGTATGAACAGTTTAAGTATGGTCATTCTCATGATATCAAACACACATCACACTCTAAAAGTTTCCATCTCACACACACAAAGAAACATGTTGTTGCACATTCTGAAAAAACTTATGTAAAATCTCAGTTCAATCAGAACGTGAGAATGACTAACCCCAAAGGATCCAAGAGAATGTGGGTACCTAAGGATAAGATAATTCCTGTTGCAGATATCTTTCACAACACAAAAGACAAACATGTCATGGTACCTGGACTCTGGGTGCTCACGTCACATGACGGGAAGAAGGTCTATGTTCCAAAGTCTGGAAGTTAGATCTGGAGGAGAAGTGAAGTTTGGAGGGAACCTGAAGGGAAACACCATAGGCTCAGGCACCATATGTATTGGTAATTATCCCTCTATAACTAATGTTCTTTTAGTAGATGGATTAGCTCATAATTTACTGTCCATAAGTCAATAAAGTCACAATGGTTATGACATAATCTTTAATCAAAAGTTCTGTAAAGCTGTTAGTCAAAAGGATGGCTCAATCCTATTTACAGGCAAAAGAAAGAACAATATTTATAAGATTGATCTTTCATATCTGAAGAACCAACAGGTTACCTGCCTTCTGTCTATTAACGAAGAGCAATGGGTCTGGCACAGAAGATTGGGTCATGTTAGTATGAGAAAGATTTCTCAGATTAACAAACTCAATCTGGTTAGAGGACTCCCCAATCTTAAATATAAATCAGATGCTCTTTATGAAGCATGTCAGAAAGAGAAGTTTTCAAAACATGTGTTTAAGTCTAAAAATGTTGTTTCCTCTTCTAGGTCTTTAGAACTTCTGCACATTGATCTGTCTGGCCCAATCAAAACAACATCAATCAGAGGCAAGAAATATGGATTGGTCATTGTAGATGACTACAGCAGATGGACATGGATAAAGTTCTTAAAACACAAGGATGAGTCACATTTTGTGTTCTTTGACTTCTGTAATCAGATTCAATCTGAAAAGGAATGTAAAATCATAAAAGTCAGAAGTGATCATGGTGGTGAATTTGAGAACAGATTCTTTGAAATTTATTTCAAAGAAAATGGAATTGCCCATGATTTCTCTTGTCCTAGAACTCCACAACAAAATGGTGTTGTAGAACGAAAGAATATGACTCTCCAAGAAATGGCCAGAACTATGATCAATGAGACTAATATGGCTAAGCATTTCTGGGCAGAAGCAATTAACACAGCATGTTATATTCAGAATAGAATCTCCATTAGGCATATTCTCAATAAGAATCCTTATGAATTGTGGAAGAACAGAAAACCCAACATTTCATATTTCCATCCATCTGGATGTGTTTCTTATATTCGGAATACTAAGGATCATCTGAACAAGTTTGATTCCAAAGATCAGAAGTGTTTCTTTCTTGGATATTCTGAACGCTCTAAGAGCTACAGATTATACAATACTCAAACTCTGATAGTTGAGGAATCAATTAATATCAGATTTGATGATAAGCTTGGCATTGAAAAGCCAAAGTAGAATAAGAATTTTGCAGATATAGAAATTTCTGATCCAGATCATGAAAAACCCAGAGGAAAGGATGATTCAGAAGATCAAGTTGCAACTTCTTTAGAGAATCTCAGAATATCTGAAGAGCCAACACTCAAAAGATCTTCAAGAATCAACTCTGCTCATCCAGAAGATGTCATAATTAGAAAGAAAGATGATCCCATCAGAACAAGATCGTTTCTAAAGAACAACGCAAAATGTCAATTTAGTTTAGTGTCTTTGATTGAGCCAACTTCTGTTGATAAAGCTCTGGAAGATGCTGACTAGATTATTGCTATGCAAGAAGAGTTAAATCAGTTTACAAGGAATGATGTTTGGGATCTGGTTCCAAGGCCTAAAGGATTCAATATTATTGGAACAAAATGGGTATTCAGAAACAAGCTGAATGAGAAAGGTGAAGTTATCATAAACAAAGCTAGACTGGTTACTCAGGGCTATAGTCAACAAGAAGGTATTGACTACACTGAAACCTTTGCATCAGTGGCCAGGTTAGAATCTATTAGATTGTTAATTTCTTTTGCCACTCAGAAATAACATCACTCTTTATCAAATGGATGTTAATAGTGCCTTTTTAAATGGTTATATAGATGAAGAAGTCTATGTTCACCAACCTCCTGGTTTTGAAGACTCTATGTCTCCAGAACATGTTTTTAAACTAAAGAAATCATTATACGTTTTGAAGCAAGCTCCCAGAGCTTGGTATGAAAGATTAAGTTCTTTCCTTCTAGATAATGGTCTCACTAGAGGAAAAGTTGACACAACTCTCTGTCGCTACCGCGAAAATTAACAGAGTAGCCACTAACATATTTATCCTGAAAAGAAAGGGAATGCCAGCAAACCACAAAACAAAACAACGGTCTCACAACCAGAGAAAAAGGGTAAGGGAGTCGGTTACGCGAGGGGAAGGTATTAGCACCCCACACGCCCATCGTACTCGATGGTATCCACGCTTGTGTCTAAAACTATGGGTGTGTAAGCAAACTGCGCTATGTAACACCCTTCTAAACCCCGCAGGAAAATTAACTAAAATCAGAGTAAAACATGAAAAGGGTATTACAACTCCATCAAAATAAACAAATATTCATGTCATGCCATAAAAGGAACGATAAACCAAAATTATACAGATAACATGTTAACACAGCGGAATATCCTTAACGTCTGAATAATTAAACATCCGGAGCCGGAGACTCACAATTCAACCATAAAACAAATAGCCAAAAACAAGAGTTTATCAGGTAACTCTAAATAACGTCCCTAGTGTTACACGACCAGAGCATGACACAGACCCAACTGACTCAAACGGATTTACTCTACGAGCTGATCCTCACCAAGCACAAAAGCTAGTCCTCAATCTGAAAAATAACAACAGTAAGGGTGAGTCTCATTCACATTTAACCAATGTTATAGGCTATAAATAATAAAATATCAATCACATATTATTCACCAAATTACAGTTATGATCAGATTCGCCACAACATAATTAAATCACAACAATTACACAATCATCACCTATTATAACATTGGACAAACTTCCATTCATGTTATAATAATACAAGTAGCCTAATGCAAATGCAACTATATGCATGTGGTACCAAACATGGGATAACCCATCTCACCGATCCACCACCATAAGGATTCGGCTACTCCTCTCACTAATTCCGCACAATGGGAATTAGCTACCGCTGTCCCACCACCATAAGGGATACAGCCCACAACATGATTATGAAGTTCATGCATCACATACATCATGCTAATCATCAACACCAATCAACTGAATATCATAATCCTCAACCAACGCAACAATTAATAGCAACACATAGTTATGCCATTTCTCAACCATAACAAACATATATTTTACATCAACAATATATGTATATCAATCACCAGTTACAACCACTACATCATAACAGATAAAACATTTACCAATGTACCTGTACGCATAAACCATCATAACCAAATAAAATCGTGTGTTTTAAAATAAATCGAGTCACGACTCAAAACACCATTTTATCATATAAATCATTTAATTAGCTTCGCCGTGCTTGAAACGGCACTAAAAACGGTCATACGGTTTGAAAGTTACACATCTTTAAACTTTTTCCAAGAAAACAACTATCACTACAGCACGCGGCGCCACACACAGTCCGCAGTGCGTAACGAATAAGGGACTACGCCTTCGCGGCACGACTATTGTCCGCGGCGCGTACTGAGTACATCAATTTTCCCTGCGCCTTCTACCAAGCAGTTCGCGGCGCCAACCCCTGGACGCGGCGTGAACTGGCGATTTCCAAGAATCCGAATCGCAGAAAATAACCTACGATTTTGTCCCTATTTCACCGAATCATTACCAACGCATATTATAACACACATCCAGCACACAATAAGCATCTATTAACATCATATCAGTATCAAACATCCAGAATTCACCAAATCATGTAACTTTCATCAAATTATCCCAACTCCAACCTAACATCCTAAAACCTAAACATAACCCAATTGATACAAACAACATGCTCAATCTATCCTACTATCTATAATCCCATAATAGAAGTTAAACGGAAGAGTCCCCCTTACCTGAAGGTTGATTCTTCGTTCTTCCTCGCGCCGCACTTCCTTGCTTCTCTGCTCTTTCACGTTCAGACTTCACTTCTCCTTTGGTTCTATTTTCACAAATCCTTCTCTTTTTCTATTTTATGAAAATAAGTTTATTATTAGCAATGGGCTTCACAACTGACACCCCCTTCTACTAAAAGCAACCTTGGCCATTAGCCTCATTATTCCACTTTTCTCAAACAACTCAAATAATTCTAATATTTAATCCAAAAAATCAATTAAATTAAATAAAGAATTTTATGGGGTGTTACACGCTAACCTGGACTAAAATGCATGCAAAATGTAGGGAAAAGAAAGAGTTATACTCGCACGGGCCCTACCCCGCTTCCTACGTATCCTTTTTGAGGAATCAGAGGCACCGTAGCTCGGATAACTAGTTTCTGTTTGTTTTGTGTTTTTTAGGTGAACGAGTTACATTCGCACTCTGCTGCTCGACCTTTGGATACTTAAGCTGGGAATGGAGTGGAAATAACAAGCTCTTAAGAAAAGAAAATCAAAGAGTTTGGTTTGTGTTTTAAAAGATGCATGAGGAAAACCTAAGCTAAGGGGGAAAGCTTGCTACCTATGTTATCATACAAAGGGTACAAGTCTAAACTAGCCTAACAACCTATGGGGAAAAGCGAAATGCAAACAAGAATATCACACAAGCGAGCTCTGCTCTTAAAGAAAACAAAACCACCGGCGCAGGCCGAGTAGTAGAAAAAGAGGTCCCGCCATAGCCAAGGGGAGCGGATCACCTGATTCAACCAAGCATTAGACCTTGCAAAAAGTGATCGGGCCATAGACAAGAGGAGCGAGTCCCTCTCAGCATCCAAGCCGTCACAGATCTAAAAGGAAAATGGTGCGTGCATACACCGAGCATCAACGTCGGTCGACGTGAGCTAAGAAACGCGGGGGTCCGATTGCATGGACCCTTTTTCAGAATGTCTTCAATCCTGAAAAAAATCTCAAAGACATAGAACTTGCAAATAATGTTAGGAAATGTTGAGACTTAATCCCAGCAACTAATATAATAAACCAAATCAATTATCATGTTTCTCCCCCCTTTTTGTCATAACATCAAAAAGCATTAAAAGATTCAGATGATAAAAGACACATAGAGTGAAGAAGATAATGATTTCATTGATCAAAAAAATATCAGAAGTACAAAAGTTGACAGAAACAGATGCAGAAAAACAGATGCATAAAACAAGAAAACAACTAAGACCAAGACAGACTACGACGGGCCAAGCCTATTAGCTAACATGGCCAGAAGGTTTTTAATCTCAGTAGTGTCTTCAGTTTGCGACTTCATGAATGATCTGAACTCATTGTGAGTATCCTCATGCTTGTCCAAACGAGTAGCTAAGTCAACTTGATTCTGTTGAAGAGCCTTCATGGTGTTTATCAAAAAATAAGGTCCAGCAGAAGAAACATCAAAGCTATTGTCCATGACAGTAGGATTCTCAGCATGTGCATCGACCATGAGAACATCATCTTGATTTTCCTTAACATGAGATTTCTTAGCAGGATGATTCTCAGCATCAGCTTCTAATTCAGAAGCAACTTCAGCATATACCGGAGCACGGATAGCAGCATATGGATTCTCTAGAGCCAGAAGAATGTCAGCCAGATTCTGTGGAGGTGTAGGAGCAACTGGTTCTGATGGATATTCAAAACTTGGATATACCATATCTGGTGCATTAACAGAGGGATTCTCCCTTAGCCAGTTGAATATGGACTGAAAGTCTCCAGTCAGAACGTTATAGTGAGGCTTCCACACAACCATAGCAAGAGGATGTACTTCTTCAAGCTCATCAACCAAGTCTTTCTCTTCGAGAGATTTCCAGCTTCTGATGGGAAAGAAATAGCTGTCTTCAAAATCCCTTAGAAATCCACAAGGGCCGGGAGCTTCTGCTTCACAAGCTTTCTGAAGCTTCAGAAAGTCAGAATTGATCTCCCTTCTGAAAGCTCTCCAGAGACCCCTGGTAGCAACATAATCTGTCCTGGCATTATGTGCAACCTTCAATGCTTCTAAACCTGTCTATACCTTAAGCTTAAGAAATTCAAAACGTACGCCAACAGATAGTTCAGGGTTAGGAGTTTTGAATTTGGTGGTTGAAGAGTCTGGGTTCAGAATGAAGTAGGGTTCAGGTTCTCTTAAGAATAAAACAGAGGTAAAAGAAGAGGTTAGAGATGATGAAGAATCTGCAGTGGAGGTGGTTGAATGATTAATTATAGGTGAGATTGCAGAAGGAATGGATGATGTATAGAATATATTTTCAGATGGAATTTGAGGAAAAACAACATTTAGAGGTTGGGGGTTAAGAATTGGTAGAGAAAGGAGTGTATTTGAGATGGTGGAAGAAGATGGAATTTCAGAAGGAGTAGGCTTTTTCTGAGGGGGAAGGGCAGAGGTAGATTGAGAGCTAGAAGAATCTGCTTTGAAAGCAACTTCTATGAGCTTCTGAAACTGTTCAGAAGTTCTGGGTACTTTAAGAGAATCTGTTGATACACGTTCAGAATTAGTAGCAGGTACAGATTCAGATATTACAATACCTAAAGGTTTCTTCTGTTTCTTTGTTGTCTTAGCATCAGGTCCTTCTTCTGTGACCTTTCTCTTCAGCTTCTTCTCTTTCTTCTTTTTATCCTTCTTTCTTAACTCATCCAAAGATGGAAGAGTTCTTCCACGAATCCAAGCAGGATCAACAGAAGTTTGTGCTTTAACACATGATTTCAGATAACATTTGACAGTTTTATCAAGCTCCTCTTTGAACATGTGAGAGAAACCAACAACAGGAGTTCTTCTGGTAAGAATGTCTGGAAACACTTTTGGAGGAGTGGTCACCTTTTCAATCAGAAGCATCCTTTTTAGAGACTTAAAATTTAGAATACTCCCACGAATTTCAGTAAAGTTCTGAGAGAAGCCAGCTGCTCTCAGAGTATTTGATAAACCACTTTCAGTCAGAATATCAGATATCATTCTTCCAAAAGGAATAGTATTCTTCTTAAACTGATACTTCTTACGTTCTTCATCCCTTGATTCTTCAGCATTTGTCTTCAGATGCTGAAACAGAATGTGGGGAAGATTCACTTTCATGCCTTTTCCAATGCAGAACAAGACATACTTCTGATCCTGATTGATGTAGGTAGCAGAACTTGATGATTTTCTTTGATAGAGAGATCCCAAAATAATCTTAGCCCATACTCTGTAGGGAGGCTTCAGGTCAGTAGTGTAGGGAGAGGCAACACCAAAAGAAAACAACTCTCGATCAACTTTATCCCAATCAGTTCTTCCATGAAGAGCTCCAGTGATTCCATCTATACCTTCAAGATTGTACAGTTTCCTTATCAGCTTCTCAGTCACAATAACTTCATGCCCTAGCACGAAGGAGATGATGGCAGTTGAAGTAACTGTAGCACGTGTACAGAATTCCTTAACCAATAAAGGGTAAACTGGTCCAATCAACCTTTCAACGAAATTTGACCATCCTTGCACTAGCATTCCGGTTTTGATTTTGAAATCATGAGCCATAAGGTTTTCAAAATCCACCATAGTTTCCCAGAGAACCTCCAATTCATCATAAGGAATCGAACAAGACTTCAAAGGAGGGTTTGCAGATTTCTTTTGTTGAATTTGGTTTGATGATGATACCTTGTGTTGAACATTTGATGAAGAAACCATGGATTCACATTGAGATTTAGGGGTTACGTAACTAGGGTTTATGAAAAGAGAGAGAGAGAGAGAGATGAACACACAGACAATGAACAGTGAGAGAGAATGGAAAGATATGAAATGATATGGAGATGAGTTTATATAGGCACAGATTTGAAATGATATGCAATGTGATTCCGAATGAACAAGATTACAGAGTTTGAATCAGTTAGCATTTAATGATGAGTGACGTTAGGTTAAAACATGATATTTGAAATGATTTGCACAGTTACCTAGGGCGGCGTCTCATCAACTACACGCATGCTTGTCCAATTAGAGTGAACACGTGTTCATCTTCTGGAATAGCTGGTGACAGCTGTTTTGCTTTAAAAGAGACTCTGAATCAACTTAGACATATGAAACGTTAGCAATAACAGAATCAGAATATCTAACTGATCAACATTTTCAGAACTTCTTATAAAAGAAATAAATGATCATTTCAAATCTAATCCATATATCAGAACTTCTCATCCTTTCATTCTGGGCATAAATCAATACTGATATTCTTCAGAATGAACTTAAACCTATCTTCAGCTAGGGGTTTTATAAAGATATCAGCCCATTGATGGTCTGTATCCACAAAGTTTAAAGATAGAACACCCTTCTGAACATAGTCCCTAATGAAATGATGTTTAATCTCAATATGTTTAGCTTTGGAATGTAAGATTGGATTCTTAGATAAACAAATAGCAGAAGTATTATCACAGAAGATAGGAATGTTACTCTCATATATCTGATAATCTTCTAGCTGACTCTTCATCCAGAGCATCTGTGTACTACATCCAGCAGCAGCAACATATTCTGCTTCTGTTGTAGATAGGGCAATTGTAGCTTGCTTCTTGCTGTACCAGGAGATCAGATGACTTTCAAGAAATTGACAACTTCCAAAAGTACTTTTTCTTTCAACTCTATCTCCAGCGTAATCAGCATCACAAAATCCTACTAAGTTGTATTCTTCAGATCTTCTGTAGACTAAACCAACATTAGTAGTACCTTTCAGATACCTCAGAATTCTCTTAACAGCAGTTAAGTGAGATTCTCTGAGATCTGATTGGAAACTTGCACACAGACAAACACTGAATAAAATATCAGGTCTAGAAGCAGTAAGATATAGAAGAGATCCAATCATACTTCTGTAGAGCTTCTGATCTACCTTCTTACTTACCTCATCCTTACCTAGAACACACGTTGGATGCATAGGAGTCTTTGCTTCTTTACTTTCTAAAAGATTAAACTTCTTCAGAAGTTCTTTCACATACTTAGTCTAATGAACATAAGTTCCTTCAGAAGTTTGATTGATCTGGATCCCAAGGAAATACTTGAGTTCTCCCATCATGCTCATCTCAAACTCAGCCTGCATAGACTTAGCAAACTCCTTTCCAAGTGTAGCATTAGAGGTTCCAAAGATAATATCATCAACATAAATTTGGCAAATTAAAATATCCTTTTTAAAGGTTTTACAAAAGAGAGTAGTATCCACTTTTCCTCTAGTGAAACCATTATCCAGAAGGAAAGAACTTAATCTTTCATACTAAGCTCTAGGAGCTTGCTTCAGGCCATATAATGATTTCTTTAGTTTAAAAACATGTTCTAGAGACTTAGAGTCTTCAAAACCAGGAGGTTGGTGGACATATACTTCCTCATCTATATAACAATTTAAGAAGACACTCTTCATATCCATCTGATACAGAGTGATGTTATGTTGAGTGACAAAAGAAATTAAAAAGCGAATAGATTCTAACCTGGCCACTAGTGCAAAGGTTTCAGTATAGTCAATACCTTCTTGCTGACTATAGCCCTGAGCAACCAGTCTGGCTTTGTTTCTTACAACTTCTCCTTTTTCACTTAACTTGTTTCTGAAGACCCACTTAGTTCCAATGATGTTAAATCCTTTTGGTCTTGGAACCAGATCCCAAACATCATTCCTTGTAAATTGATTTAGTTCTTCTTGCATTGCAATTATCTAGTCAGCATCCTCCAGAGCTTGATCAACAGAAGTTGGCTCAATAAGAGATACAAGACCAAATTGACATTCTGCATTGTTCTTAAGGATTGCTCTTGTTCTGATAGGATCTTCTTTCTTCCCAATGATAACATCTTCTGAGTGAGCAGAGTTGAGTCTAGAAGATCTTCTGATAGTTAGCTCTTCAGAAATTCTGAGATTTTGTAGTGAAGCAGCAACTTGATCTTCTAAAACTTTGCTTCTGGGTTCTTCAGAATCTGAATTAGAGATTTCTATATCTGCAAAATTCTCAAACTGCTTTGGCTTTTCAAGACCAAGCTTATCATCAGATCTGATATTGATTGATTCTTCAACAACCAATGTTTCAGTATTGTATACTCTGTAGCCTTTTGAGCATTCAGAATATCCAAGAAGGAAACATTTTTGTGCCTTAGAATCAAACTTATGCAGATGATTTTTAGTGTTCAGAATATAACATACGCATCCAAATGGATGGAAATATGAAATGTTGGGCTTTCTGTTCTTCCACAATTCATAAGGAGTCTTATTGAGAATAGGTCTTATAGAGATTCCATTCTGAATATAACATGCAGTGTTAATTGCTTCTGCCCAGAAATGCTTAGCCATATTGGTTTCATTGATCATGGTTCTGGCCATTTCTTGTAGAGTCCTATTCTTTCGTTCTACAACTCCATTTTGTCGTGGAATTCTAGGACAAGAGAAATCATGGGCAATGCCATTTTCTTTGAAATAAACCTCAAAGAATCTGTTCTCAAATTCGCCACCATGATCACTTCTAACCTTTATGATTTTACACTCTTTCTCAGATTGGATCTGAGTGTAGAAGTCAAAGAACACTGTATGAGACTCATCCTTGTGTTTCAAGAACTTTACCCACGTCCATTGGCTTTAGTCGTCTACGATGACTAATCCATATTTCTTCCCTCTGATTGATGCAGTTTTGACTGGGCCAAAAAGATCAATATGCAGAAGTTCTAGCGGCCTAGAGGAAGAGACAACATTCTTAGACTTGAATGCAGGTTTTGAGAACTTCCCTTTCTGACATGCTTCGCAAAGAGCATCTGATTTATATTTCAGATTAGGGAGACCTCTGACCAGATTAAGTTTGTTAATCAGAGAAATCTTCCTCAAACTAGCATGACCTAATCTTCTGTGCCAGACCCATTGCTCTTCACTAACAGACATATGGCAAGTAACCTTCTGATTCTTAAGATGTTGAAGATCAATCTTGTAAATGTTGTTCTTTCTCTTGCCTGTAAATAGGATTAAGCCATCCTTCTGACTAATAGCTTTATAAGACTTTTAATTAAAGATTATGTCATAACCATTGTCACTTAATTGATTTATGAACAATAAGTTATGAGCTAATCCATCTACTAGCGGAACATTAGTTATAGAGGGAGAGTTACCAATGCTTATGGTTCCAGAGCCAATGATCTTGCCCTTCTGGTTCCCTCCAAACATAACTTCTCCAGCAGATTTAAGCACCAGGTCTTGGAACATAGACCTTTTTCCCGTCATGTGCCGCGAGCACCTAGAGTCCAGGTACCATGACACATTTTCCTTTGTCTTCTTTGCTGCCAAGGATATCTGCAACATGAACTATCTTCTCCTTAGGTACCCACATTTTCTTAGGTCCTTTTGGGTTGGTTCTCCTCAAGTTCTGATTGAACTTGGGTTTAGCATGATAATTAACAGGAGGTACAACATGATATTCCCTATTCTGAGTTACATGATATTCTCTATTATGTGTAACATGCTTCTTGATGTGTGTAATGTGGAAACTCTTAGCATGTGATGTGAGCCTAATATCATGGGAGTGGCCATACTTGAATTGATCATATAAAGGCTTGTGTGTGATTTTCATATCATCAAAAGTTTAGAGTTTGTATGGGGTTTCACCCTCATAGCCTATGCCAACACTCTTGTTTCCACTAACTGCATATATCATAGAGGCAAGTTGACTTCTTCCAATACCTCTAGATAAAAAATTCCTAAAACTCAGGTCATATTCCTTAAGAATATTGTTCATGCTTGGAATAGATTTTTCTGAACTAGAAGATGATTCAGCATCTTTGGATAATTTTAAAACTTTTTCCTTAAGTTCGGAATTTTCTACTTCAAGCTTCTTAGTTTTAGACTCAAATAGCTTCTTCAGCTTTTTGTATTTGATACTAAGTTGGGCCTTGATTTCCAGAAGTTCAGTTATACTAGAAACTAACTCTTCTCTAGATAGTTCGAAAAATACCTCTTCAGAATCTGAGTCCGATGTAGATTCTGATTCATCAACGGTGGCCATCAATGCTATGTTAGCCTGCTCATCTTCAGAGTCTGATTCTTGGTCAGAATAATATGATTTATCCCAAGTAGCCATCAGGCTTTTCTTCTTTTCGAACTTCTTCTTGGGCTTTTCCCTCTGAAGCTTTGGACACTCATTTTTGTAATGTCTTGGATCTTTGCATTCATAGCAGGTCACCTTCTTCTTGTCAGATCTTCTGTGTCCAGAAGATTCTCCTCTTTTAGGCCTTTTAGAACTTCTGAAGTTCTTGAACTTCCTTTGTTTACTCTTCTAGAGTTGGTTTACTCTTCTGTAGATCATGGAGAGTTCATCTTCTTCTTCTTCTGATTCTGACTCTTCAGAATCTTCTTCTTCAGCCTGAAAAGCGTTAGTGCATTTTTTATTATTTGATTTTAAAGCAATTGACTTACCTTTCTTCTGAGGTTCATTTGCATCCAGCTCTATTTCATGACTCCTTAGGGCACTGATCATCTCTTCAAGAGAGACTTCATTCAGATTCTTAGCAATCTTGAATGCAGTCACCATTGGGCCCCATCTTCTGGCCAAGCTTCTGATGATTTTCTTGACATGATCAGCCTTTGTATATCCCTTGTCAAGCACTCTTAATCCAGCAGTCAGAGTCTGGAATCTTGAGAACATTGCTTTAATGTTTTCATCTTCCTCCATCTTGAAAGCTTCATACTTCTGGATTAAAGCAAGAGCTTTTGTCTCCTTGACTTGGGCATTTCCTTCATGAGTCATCTTCAAGGATTCAAAGATGTCATGGGAAGTTTTTCTATTTGATATCTTCTCATATTCAGCATGAGAAATAGCATTCAGAAGAATAGTCCTTGACTTGTGATGATTTTTGAATTGTTTCTTTTGATCATCACTCATTTCTTGTCTTGACATCTTTACTCCACGAGCATTTATAGGATGTCTGTAACCATCCAAGACTAGATCCCACAAGTCACCATCTTGACCAAGAAAGTAACTTTCAAGTCTATCTTTCCAGTATTCAAAGTTTTCACCATCAAACACTGGTGGTCTAGTGTAGCCATTGTTTCCATTTCCATTGTTGTATTGTTCAGTAGGAACAGGTGTAGGTGTTGATGGATCACCCATAGAGACTTAGTGTTTTTCTCCCTTAATCTTTTATCTAACACGGTTAAGTGCTTGCACCTAGAACCGACGCTCTGATGCCAATTGAAGGATAGAAAAACACTTAGAAAGGGGGGTTTGAATAAGTGTGACTTTAAAAACTCTTAAGATAAAACCAATGAACACAATTATTTTTATCCTTGTTCGTTGTTAACGAAACTACTCCAGTCCACCCCCTTAGAGTGATTTACCTCAAATGAGGATTTAATCCACTAATCAATCTGATTACAATGGTTTTCCACTTAGATAACCTCTAAGTCTTCTAGAGTATACTGATCACAACTTGATCACTCTATGAAATCACCACTTAGAAAACTTCTAAGTCTTCTAGAGTCTACTGATCAACCGATCACTCTAGGAACCTTTTACAATCAATGTAAAATAAATGTTTACAAGAGTATTGAAATACTTCTTAGAAAGCTATAATCACAACTGTGATATTTCTCTTAAGTTCTAAGCTTAAAACTCACTAAATATTACAAGATTTGTGAGGTTGAAGATGAAGTTTGTGAGCTTTGAATTTGACAGCGTTTCAGTATTTTTGCAAGAGTTCATTTGCTGCTTCTGATCAGAACTTCCATATTTATAGGCGTTTGAGAAGATGACCGTTGGGTTGCATTTAATGCATTGCGTGAATAGTACAACGCTGCACTTAATGTTTTACACTTTTGTCAATTACCTCGAGCCATGCTTTTGCTGCTTTTACTGACTTTGCCTTTTGTAGCTTCTAACGTTCCTTTTGTCAGTCAGAGATTAGACTTAATAGCCTGTCATTTTGTACTTGCTTCTGAACTCAGATTTGTGAATACAACGTTTGAATATAGGGGTCATTCAGCTTGGTGCAGAGCATCTTCTTGTCTTCAGACTTTGAAGAGCTTGAGGGTGATACCGTTCAGAACATCAGTGCTTCTGCTTCTGGCTTCATGTTCTTCTGATGCTTCATAGTCCATGTTCTGATTCTGCTTGACCATCTTCTGATGTCTTGCCAGAGCATGTTCTGATGTAGCCATCCAGAACCTTCTGAGTCAGTGCTTCTGAGCACTGAATTGTGCATACTCTTTATGTATTTCCTAAAATGGAAAATGTAAAGGATTAGAGTACCACATTGTCTTATACAAAATTCATATATATTGTTATCATCAAAACAAGAATATTGATCAGAACAAATCTTGTTCTAACAAAATATTGAATGAGTTATGGCTTTCACAAGTTGGTCGATTTTGAGAAAGTGCATGAAAACCTAAGTGAGGAATTTTGTATTTTTAAGTAATGGGTCTTAATATTTGTTTTGACCACGTGATCTTAAGTCCAAAGGAGGCCCAATGGTCAATTTATATTATTATTATGATATTTATTTTTTTTATATTTAATTTTTATTATTTAAAATTCAAATAAAATCAAATAAAAATCATAAAATAATTATATGATTGATACACCAAAATTTTCCCTTGATTTATTCAGATCAAATCCAATCCAATGGATGAGATTAAAAAGAAAATATGCATGAAATAGCATGGTGATCAAAATAGAAAGATTCTATTCAAAATCTTTTTATTTTCACATCAACAAATCACATGACTTTTTCTCCAAGGATTCAACCCTAAAAGATCTCTCCCTATATATTCACAGCAAGTCCTAATGAGAGGGGGACGAAAAACTGAGCCAAAAAACCCTAACCAAGACTCCATAAAATTCAAGGATTTAGGGCAAACTCAAAGGGAGATTTCCAGGCGTTTTAATCGGATTCATTGATTCAGACTTATTCCTAAGGTGTTAAGGAGTATTACCTGACTCAGAGACACATCCAATCATCTTAGAAACTCTCCTTCACGATTGCACCGAGTTGGTAAAGTTTGGCATTTCTAACCTTTTATTTATACGATATAAACTAACTCTATGCATTTATATGTGTTCATGTCACCGTTTTGAAACAGTTTGATGCTCTGTTCTTGAGTTTTAACCCAGGAGTCGAGAGAAGCCATTGTTAGGGCTTCGGAGGTCGTGACTTTGTATCAGGGGTTACAGACCGTTTCAGGGCAAAATAACCGTTCCATTGAACTCCCAGCTATTGATTTAGTGGATCTGGGTTATCCTTTGTGTCGTTTGATTTTTGTTTTGAAGGTTCCAATTTGGTGCCATGGCTAGCTAGGCATTTATAAAAAATCCGCAAGAAATAGCGTAGCTAAGTCCGCAGGTGTTTCCATAGGAAATGAAAATTCTAGTAACACGCGCGATGTCAAACTGGATGTTATGACATCCACATTTACGCAGCACAGACAGTAATAACAAAACAGAATAAAAAAAATAAAGTACACACAGAATTGTTTACCCAATTCGGTTCAAACAACCTACTCTGGGGGCTACCAAGCCAAGGATGAAGTCCACTATTAGTAGTATCGATTCAAAGCTAAAATCCCCCGTTTACAACTTCTCACTTAATCACTACCCAATGACCCTTCTACCTAGGTTCTACCTAGATATGGAATATCTTCATTCCACTCCCCCTCAATCATAGCAGTGATTACATAAACACATAAACAATTACAGATAGAAGACACTCTTCATAAACAAACCTTGATCTGCTTAAAAGCTTCAATCAAGAGACACACACTCATGCTTAAAAGCTTAGAGTGACATTACAGAAACACAAACTATTCCAACGCAATCATCAAAGACAATAGCTTGGATCACACGAAACAAAAACAGAACAACAGTTCTTACAACACACAGTCAAAGATAAACTACTCCACAACAATTAATAACATGATAATTGTTTGGATCATAAGAAACACACACGGTGGAAACACAAAGAGTTTAATAATCTTTCATGCTGAAAAACTCTACCTCTGAAAGTAGGATTTGCAGTCGATATATAGTCAGCTGGCAGAAGGACTTGGGCCATGGGCCTTTCATACATAAATTAGGGTTACCCATGTAAACCTAATTTCCACATCATCAGGATGATCACATGCGTTGTGATTCAGGATATTTTAGCACAAAACAAACATCGCACAATATATAGTTTCCTAAAAAAGAGACCTGAGATAAAAAAGGAAACCTCACAACTAAAAGGTGACAGCTACTTCTGTCACATACGAATGTCAAGACACTAAGCATGACATCCATTGAAAAGTTGTACTGGTTCAAATATACAATCCTGCATAATTCCACATACATACACCAGGAATGTTTTACCACAAAATACAACCAAGTTAAGACATCTTCAATCTCCCCCTTTGGCAAATTTTTGGTTAAAACATTCTGTTATCATGATATCAGAGATTCTTTGCAGCAGAGAACAAACACACAAATAAAGAAGATTGTAGTATTAAAAACAGCTTACCAGCACATACCAGTTAACTAAAAGATTCATCCCGAATACACAAATTAGATGTCCAAAACAAAACACAAAACACAGTACCATCATTACATACCATCATTACAGTACCATCATTACTCCCCCTGTTTACCAGAAATGTTGCCAAAGTATTCTCAAAACAAAACACAACACTAGGGAAGATCACCATACACACTTGCTTTAGTCTTCAGACTTAGAGCTACTGAGTTCTATACTTTTGTCACTGCCATCATCAGGACTGGCTTCTTTCTCAATCTCACTGTCTGATCCACCATCATCTTCACCCTGTTCCTCCACATCAGTATCTGCAGATTTAGCACTTTCACTCGTTTCAAAGGAGCTGATCAATCTTTCAAGAGCCAATTTTCTGGACTCCAGCTCCTTACATGTCTCTCGGAGCATAGCAATCATGGCATCTTTACTCATAATTGTGCTCTCTTTTGATGGTCCAGCCGATGTTGTGTTAACATCATAAACATGAGTTCCTTGGAAGAGCTTATGATGAAAGATTAAAGGGCTTGCTCTTTTGCACACAGAATATTTGTCAGTCAAAATATTGGGAAATTGTTTTAAGATGATTCCACAAATAAGGGAAGGGAAGGCAATGGGGCCTTTGACACTATAGCTACCAGCATGCTTTAAGGTTTGCTCAAAAATATAAGTTCTATAATCAACTTTGGACTTAGTACCAATAGCAAAGATGAATTTACCTAGGAGAGCAGAAATTGTAGACTTGTGTTGAGTTGGCACCCAGTTGGCAGCTTCAATCCTGTGAAGTATAGCATACTTCACACTTAGTTTGCTCACAGTCAGCTTCCCTTTGACAGGCCATGTCTTCACTTGACCAGCAGTAATCTCTTTGCACATTTGATTATCAGACACTTCCAGCTCTGGCTGAGCTTCATTTGACCTTTCTAGAAATTTGTTGATCACAGTGGGCGAGAAGTTAACACATTTTCCTCTGACAAACACTTTTAAATACTCCTCAGTTTCCTTATTGCTACAGTCTTCATGAAGATTCACAATTAACTCCTTCACCAGGACTTCATAACACTTAGAGAGTTGAGTCACAATCTTTATTAGTCCAGCCTCATGAATAAGATTCATAATCTCTTCATACTCAAGAGCATTCTGAGCAAGTTCTCTCTCTAAGGCCAATCTTTTCTGATAGATAAATTTCCATCTGAGAACACTTAAGGGATAGTGAAAGAAAATGTTATCAATAGGTACTTCAGGAACACTAGCAGCCAGCTTGCTAGTAGAGACCTTCTTATTGGGATGAATGTCATTGACATCCGCAGCAACATCCGAATCTGACTCATTCTCAGAACTGCTTATGGTCTTTCTTTTCTTAGGCACCACTTTGCTCCATGGCTTCTTTGGTCCAACAGAAACGGACTTAGCCACTGCCCTCTTCTTCTGAGAGTCCTCAGCTACATCTTGCTTTCCTTTCCTCCTCATTAGCCTTCTAGCTATGCTTGGATTGATGGAAGTAACCAGGTCATCATCAGAGAGATCATCAAGGTTGATTACTTTGTCATTCTGAGTCTTCTCTGGTTCTTTTTCTTTAGTTTGGCCTTCTTTAGTGTGGTTTACACACATGTTAGCATAAACATTGTTGGGGGTCTCTTCATTGTGCTCAGCACCATCAGGAATTTCCATGTGATCAATACTAACATCATCTTTACCAACAGTGACCTTTTATCCATCATTTCTTTTATTGTCACTCACATGCACATTCTCATTCATTTCATCAATGCCTTCATTGGTATTTGCATTCTTATCATTACTTGCTGGGACATAGGTGTCAGCAGTGTCACTAACATGCCAAATGACATTTGATTCAGGAAGCACAGGATTCACAAGACCAGGGATCCTGGATGTAACATTGTCCTCATTTAGGATTTGGGTAAAAATTTTGATAATGGCGATGTGATTAGGCCTTGAACCTTCTTTGGTTAGTTCTTCACTAGAGGGAGGAACAGACGATTGAGAAATCTAATCAGAGTTGGAATTTCTAGGTCTTCTTGCAGTCTCTTTGGTTTTCCATGCATGCATTGTTCTGGGTCGTTTTGCCACAAGATTGAAAGGAGTTACCATCTGCAAAGGGGTGACCTCAAGAATCTCACTAGGGTTAATGGGGGCATTAGGAGCGTCTTGTTCACGAGCAACAGAAGTGGACATTTTTGATGAAGATTGAGGGATAGATTGTTGAGACATTGAGGAAGATGTTGGAGATGATCTAGGTTTCTGGTTATTTTCGTTGTCGGATGAGAGATGAGAGAAGTGTAAGAGACCAACGAAGTGTGGATGGAAAAATAGAAGAGAAGTTTGTACTTGAAGGGGGAATTTAAATTTTGACCAATCATTAAATCTGAGTTATTTTCTTTGTTCAAAAAGTAGTTCCCTAGAAACTGTAATTGCTATAAATCCTTACAGGAGTAGATACCTAGTTTGTTCTTCAAGCTTTCAACTTGGAGAGTGCTTAGATTCTTTGGAAGGATGTCTCCACTTGGTAGCTTAGAAGTTCCATGCTTCATGGTAAAAACTTTGTTAACAACAAGGTTCCTTGGGGAATAATATGTAGTATCCATGTGCTTGGTTCTGATGAGTTGGGTGGTCTTCTTTGACATATCAGTATCCTTCTCATAGTGCAATGTCATGACATTCTGAGTGACATTGTATTCAGACATCATTAGTTTTTCACCTTCAATTTTTACAAAGAAGGTTTTGACTATCTCTTCTTCTTCATATCCATTTCCAGCTTTTCTTTCATACCAAGTTCTAGAAGTTTGATACGGTCTTCTCCTTTTTACACTGTTTATTTGTCTTCCTGAAATCTTTGTATTTAAATTTGGATGCTCAGTTTCATCACTTCGCTCGAGGAGATATAGTTCATCTTTTAAGGGATTTCTCTGTTGATATATCATCCTTCTGGTAAGAGCATGAGCTTCAGGACATGTGGACTTCAACTGATCTGTCCTGCCACATTGATAGCATCTCTTATATGGGAAATATTTTCTCCTTTCTTGATGTTTCCTTTTATGTTGCATCTTTTGATTAGGCATCATCTATTCCATCAAGTAAGTCTGATTTCTTACTTCTACATCCTTGTTGTGAGATTTGTTCAGCAACTTCTCTTTCAGAGCATCAATGATTGACCGAAGGCTTATGTTTTCTTTTTGAAGGAGAGTGTAGGCACTTCTATCCCCTAACATTCTTGCATATAGTCTCTCATTTCTTAGATAGTTTTCAGAGAGAATAGTAGCAAGTTCTCTGTCCGTGAGATCGCTGGCAGATGTTTCTTTATCCGATTCTCCCAAATATCCAGCTACATTTTTAACTGATATTTCTTGATGATTTTCCTTGATCTCTTCCTTGGTCATGGAGTCTTTAGAGGAACAATTTAAAATACTAGGTTCCCATAAGTAGCAGTTTTCTTTAGACCTAGAGCCCTTCATGACTTCCTTATGATCTTCATTTGTGACGATGCATTCATTCTTGGTGAATCTGACATTGAAGCCTTGGTCACACAGTTGACTGATGCTAATTAGATTCATAGTCAATCTTTTTACCAGAAGAACATTGTTCAGATTTGGACCTTTAGGATATTCTAGAGTTCCAATCCCTTGGATTTCTCCTTTTTCTCCATCACCAAACGTGACATAGTTAGAGGAATGAAGATTGACATCTATTAACAGATTCCTTGTACCTGTCATGTGTTTTGAGCAGACGCTATCAAAATACCAGTCTTCTTTTGATAATACTCGCAGGGGAGTGTGAGCCATTAAGGCAATGCCTTTAGGAACCCATTGTTGTTTCTTGACTGAGGTGCTTTTATTGGTTTTCTTTTGAAGTAACTGATTGGGATAACCATACAGTCTAAAAGAAAAAGGTTTTATGTGACCAAATCTTCCACAGTGATGACATCTCCATTGATTAAATTTCCTCCTAGCATGATTTATCCTTCTGTCCTTATGATGTTGTGTCATTGGTCTAGACATCTGACCTGGAATCTGGACTTCAGGTTTTGGACTTTTGAGACCTAAGATGGATTATGATCTTCCCACAAATCCTATTCCAAACATGTCTCCTGATCTCCGCCAATTTTCAGTATCTCTTCCAGGGAGTCAGTTCCAGAATTTAACATTCTGACAGATTTTGACATTTGATCCATCTTGGAGTTTAGCATATTGATCTCATTATTGCGTGACTCTATGGTTGCAAGATGTTCTTTCTTTTCAGTTTCAAACTCCTTTATGAGCCTCTTTTGCTTCTCCACTTGCTTACATACTTCAGTGCTTTTGGCATATAGCTCTTTGTAGGAGGTTGCAAGCTCATCAAAGGTTAATACATCTTCACTGGAATCATCATCAGATTCACAAGCACTCGTTAGTGTTGTGACATATTGTGCAGTGTCTTCTTTATTCTTGTTCATAGTACCAGAATTTTGCTGTCCCTAGATCTCACCCAGATGTAAACAGGCAGGGTGCCTGCTCTGATGCCAATTGAAAATTCTAGTAACACACGCGCGATGTCAAACTGGATGTTATGACATCCACATTTACGCAGCAGAGACAGTAATAACAAAACAGCATAAAAACAATAAAGTACACATAGAATTATTTACCCAATTCGGTTCAAACAACCTACTCTGGGGCTACCAAGCCAGGGATGAAATCTACTATTAGTAGTATCAATTCAAAGATAAACTCCCCCGTTTACAACTTCTCACTTAATCACTACCCAATGACCCTTCTACCTAGGTTCTACCTAGATATGGAATATCTCCATTCCACTCCCCCACAATCACAACAGTTATTACATAAACACATAAACAATTACAGATAATTGTTTGCATCATAAGAAACACACACGGTGGAAACACAGAGAGTTTAATAATCTTTCATGCTGAAAAACTCTACCTCTGAAAGTAGGATTTTCAGTCGATATATAGTCAGCTGGCAAAAGGACTTGGGCCATGGGCCTTTCATACATAAATTAGGGTTACCCATGTAAACCTAATTTTCACATCATCAGGATGATCACATGCGTTGCGATTCGGGATATTTTAGCACAAAACAAACATCACACAATATATAGTTTCCTAAAAAAGAGACTTGAGATAAAAAAGGAAACCTCACAACTAAAAGGTGACAGCTACTTCTGTCACATACCAATGTCAAGACAGCAAGCATGACATCCATTGAAAAGTTATACTGGTTCAAACATACAATCCTGCATAATTCCACATACATACACTAGGAATTTTTTACCACCAAATACAGCCAATTTAAAACATCTTTAGGAAACAAGGATGAAGATGATGAAAAGTAACATTGAATGTTGGACTGCACGCGTGGCTTGAGGGGCGCGCCGTATTGGCTGGTCAACAAAAGGCCTAGTCTCTCTCTCATCTCCTGATCCGTTGATATGTGGAACAATGGGGCCCAACTTGAGTTTTGGTTGAATGGTCCACTCAGAGCACATCTCAATATTTATTTATTGTCTTGTATTGTATTTATGACTAACTAGTGCAGCACGTATGGAAAAGAAGAAAGATGGGGAATCCTAAGTGAGCCGGTTCAATTCCCACTCCTGCCATATAATTTTTATGAAATAACAAACTGGAGGATGTCATGCGCACAACCCCACGCATGCGTACGATAGGCGCTCGTCTCTCTACCATTGGATTGCCACCAGCAAAGATCTAAAGGCCCTAGTATGAAGTTCTACCATGGACCATCAATAAGCCACCACACAAGATCACATACCAGGTTTTTTTTATCCAATTTAATTTAGATATAGTTTCTTAGATTTTATTTATTAAACCTTTTTATAACTTTTTTTTTAAAAATCAACATAGGCTATTTATTTAAATTAGGTTTCTAAGTAGAATAATTATATTAATTTTAGGATTAGTAATTTTAAATTTAGTTAATAATTTTAATTAGGTTTAATTAGTTAATAATTTTAATTAGGTTAATTAGATAATTAATTTAATTTAGGCTAATAATTAACTTAATGTAGGATTAATTTAATTTAACTAATTTAGGTTAGGGTCAATTTGTTAATTGTTTTGATCGAATCAATCGATTGCGATGATTAATAATAAGTTATTCAATTTACAATTACCCTTAAAACAATTCAAATAATCTAAAAAAACAAATTAAGTTGCTAGCGGTTGTAATCGAATCAATCGATTATGATAATTAGTAGTAAAATCGATACTTGTTAATTTGTTAATTATGTTGATCAAAGCTACTGATCAATGCGGTTAACAATACTAAGCTTGTGCAGATAAGATTGCTAGCACTATAGCAGGTGAATCTTTTTATGCAGATAAGCTTGCTAGCACTATAGCAGGTAAATCTTTTTATGCAGATAAGCTTGCTAGCACTATAGCAGGTGAATCTTATTACACAGATGATCTTGCTAGCACTATAGCAATAGAATCTTCTAATGCAGGATGTACGAAAGCTTGCTAGAACTATAGCAGGTGAATCTTTATGCAAGTAGCTTGCTAGAACTATAGCAGGTAATCCTTTTTTTACGCAGGTAAACTTTCCAGAACTATAGCAGGTGAATCCCTTTTACGCAACAAACTGCGAGCCCTCGCTATTGATAGCCACGCTTATTCATCATGTTGGTCCCTCAGTAGTGATCTCTTTCAAATCTTCACGCTAATTAATATCATCCCCGACAACGAATAAGGGTTTAGTTTCCCCGATCAGAGAATGTTATACGGAATTACTAAAGCGCTTCAACCACATAGTGGTGTCCACACATCATCCAACTAGCTCATGCATACATTGTTCATAATACATACATAACATACAAGATTCTCATTTATTTTGAGAATCTCATTACACAACACATGCATCATTACATTGCATAAAATTAATGTTTCCTTTTCAGGTCATTCCACAATAAAATGAATATTATCGTCTAAGATACAATGCAAAGACAATCAGGACAACAATTT
The DNA here is from genome assembly GCF_029867415.1 of Vicia villosa. Lineage (NCBI taxonomy): Eukaryota > Viridiplantae > Streptophyta > Magnoliopsida > Fabales > Fabaceae > Vicia > Vicia villosa. Next base: position 65,921,121 of record NC_081183.1, on the reverse strand, counting down.
AATCCTGACACTCATTCAAGACAAATACAATCCTGATGCTTAATTATGAGCAATTATCCGAAGATAGTTCACAAATGATCTGAGACACTCATTGTCCTTTCTAGGAGCCTCTTCAGATATGTCAAGAAAATAATGCGGATAAGCTTGCAAGCACTCTAGCATGCAAATCTTTCTACACAGGTACACCTGCTAGAACTATAGCAAGTAAGTCCTTATTACACAGGTGACCTTGCTAGCACTATAACAAGAGAGTCTTTTACGCAGGTAAGCTCGCTAGAACCATAGCAGGTGATCTTTTTTACGCACGTAAGCTTGCTAGGACCATAGCAGGTGATCCCTTTTACACAAGTAAGCTTGCTAGAACCATAGCAGGTGATCCCTTTCTCATCCAGGATATATGCAAGGGCTTACTAGAACTATAGTAAGTAAATCCTTCCTTTTATACAAACTGCGGAATCTTGCTAGCGCTATAGCAAGTGGGCCATCTTTCACACGACAAACTGTGAATCCTCACTATGTAAGTCTCAGGCTTTAGCAGGACGTTCCTTCTTTCACACTCAAGTATAAGGTAAATTTAGGGGTCTTCCATTATTTAATTACTCTTCGACCCCAAAAGCGTGAGACTTACGTATTCTCACGCCATTCAATCCAAGATGGCATATTTAAGCCCATCTCCGAAACAGTCCCTGCATCATCAAGGGCAAATTTCATGGTATTCTAGTGTTCAATCCTCTTCGACCTTCATATTCCAACAAGCACACAAGCCAATCTACATCCTCAGGTTTAAGAAGATTGAACAGGGATAGCTGTCATACCCCAAAATTTTCCCATCACATTTTTACATTCAAGCTCATACAAGTATCAAAAGCTCAAGACTTGACTGAATGCACACTCCCCTAATCAAAGGGTCCTCAAATTAGGGTTTTGGATTGGCTAAGGAGAAAGGATGTATCAAGACCTCAAGTAAGCTTCATATGATATTTTGGGATTCAAATCATCTCCATGACAAGTTTCAAGCTCTAAATCACAAGATTGCTCAGTTAAAAGTTCAGAAATCAACAAAACTCAAAGATTCTAAATTAGGGTTTTTAACCTAAAAGTCAACTGAACTTTGACCAGCCACAACTCTCACATGGAACATCAGAAATTCCCCAACCAAATCTTATTCTCAAGGAAATTAAATTCTCTACAACTTTGATGTTGCGCCCAAGACCAAGAAATGCACCATTTGAGAGATATGGGCTAAAACATTATAGGTCCTTCTAGAAGATCGCAAAAAGCTGTTTTTTGTCAAGAGCAATATTATCAAGATAAAATCTCCAAACGGAAAATATGTTCCAAAGTGGCTTGTAGAGGACATCTTGGGCTTCTCAAAAAGTCCTATATCATCCCCATATGACAAATATTGAATGAGTTATGGCTTGCACAAGTTGGTCGATTATGAGAAAGTGCATGAAAACCTAAGTGAGGAATTTTGTATTTTTAAGTAAGGGGCCTTAATATTTGTTTTGACCACGTGATCTTGAGTCCAAAGGAGGCCCAATGGTCAATTTAGATTATTATTATGATATTTAATTTATTTATATTTGATTTTTATCATTTAAAAGTCAAATAAAATCAAATAAAAATCATAAAATAATTATATGATTGATACACCAAATTTTTCCCTTGATTTATTCAGATCAAATCCAATCCAATGGCTGAGATTAAAAAGAAAATTTGTATGAAATAGCATGGTGATCAAAATAGAAAGATTCTATTCAAAATCTTTTTATTTTCACATAATCAAATCACATGACTTTTTCTCCAAGGTTTCAACCCTAAACAATCTCTCTATATATTCACAGCAAGTCCTAATGGGAGGGGGTCAAAAAACTGAGCCAAAAAACCCTAACCAAGACTCCATAAAATTCAAGGATTTAGGGAAAACTCAAAGGGAGATTTCCAGGCATTTTAATTGGATTCATTGATTCAGACTTATTCCTGAGGTGTTAAGGAGTATTACCTGACTCAGAGATGCATCCAATCATCTTAGAAACTCTCCTTCACGATTGCACCGAGTTGGTAAAGTTTGGCATTTCTAACCTTTTATTTATACGATATAAACTGACTCTAAGCATTTATATGTGTTCATGTTACCGTTTAGAAACAGTTTGATGCTATGTTTTTGATTTTTAACGCAGGAGTCGAGAGAAGCCATTGTTAGGGCTTTGGAGGTCGTGACTTCGTATCAGGGGTTGCAGACCGTTTCAGGGCAAAATAATCGTTCCATTGAACTCCCAGCTATTGATTTAGTGGATATGGGTTATCCTCTGTGTCGTTTGATTTTTGTTTTGTAGGTTCCAATTCAGTGCCATGGCTAGCTAGGAATTTGTAAAAAAATCTGCAGGAAATAGCGTATCTAAATCCGCAGGTGTTTCCACAGAAAACAGAGATGAAGATGATGAATAGTAACATTGAATGTTGGACTGCACGCGTGGCTTGTGGGGCGCGCCATATTGTCTGGTCAACAAAAGGCCTAGTCTCCCTCATCTCCTGATCCGTTGAATGTGGAACAATGGGGCCCAGCTTAAGTTTTGGTTGAATGGTCCACTCAGAGCACATCTTAATATTTATTTATTGTCTTGTATTATATTTATGACTAACTAGTGCAACACGTAAGGCAAAGAAGAGTGATGGGGAATCCTAAGTGAGCCGGTTTAATTCCCACTCCTGCCATATAATTTTTATGAAATAACAAACTGGAGGATCTCATGCGCACATCCCCACGCACGCGTACGATAGGCGCTTGTCTCTCTACCATTGGATTTCCACCAGGAAAGATCTAAAGGCCCTAATATGAAGTTCTACCATGGACCATCAATAAGCTACCACACAGGATCACATACCTGGTTATTTTATCCAATTTAATTTAGATATAGTTTCTTAGATTTTAATTATTAAACCTTTTTATAACTTTTTTTAAAAATCAACATAGGCTATTTATTTAAATTAGGTTTATAAGTAGAATAATTATATTAATTTTAGGATTAGTAATTTTAAATTTAGTTAATAATTTTAATTAGGTTTATTTAGTTAATAATTTTAATTAGGTTAATTAGATAATAAATTTATATAGGTTAATGATTAACTTAATGTAGGATTAATTTAATTTAGCTAATTTAGGTTAGGGTCAATTTGTTAATTGTTTTTATCGAATCAATCGATTGCGATGATTAATAATATGTTATTCAATTTACAATTACCCTTAAAACAATTCAAATAATCTAAAAAAAACAAATTAAGATGCTAGCGGTTGTAATCGAATCAATCGATTATGATAATTAGTAGTAAAATCGATACTTGTTAATTTGTTAATTATGTTGATCAAAGCTACTGATCAACGCGGTTAACAATACTAAGCTTGTGCAGATAAACTTGCTAGCACTATAGCAGGTGAATCTTTTTATGCAGATAAGCTTGCTAGCACTATATGTAACACCCCAATTCTACCCAGGCATATAGGTACAAATATCAGAGTATTTAAAATTTCATACAACGCAATTAGGATGTTACACTAAGTAACCAAACAAACACCTTGAAAACAAACGGACATCACCGATGTCAAAAGCATACACACCTGCCAATAACATGATACATAACACACGGAAGATATGAACATATATATATACGTATAGCTCTCACTCTCAAAGAGGAGTTTCCCAAAAATAAAGTGTTTACAATATACAATGGCACGTTATCACATATACATGTTCAAAAGAGTCATATACAAATAAATAACAACAAACTCCCGACTACCCAGTGTTACATATCAGAGCGACCGACAAGACCAACTGGAGAACTACCTCTTCCAAAAGACTTCCAAAGCGGCTAATCTGCAGGATGCCACTCAAGCATCAAATCAGCAGAAGGGTGAGAATATAATTCATAATGAAAGCATGACAATTATAGTAATGCCAACAAGTATCATCAAGAATCATACAACAAAGTAATCCACTCATTCAACCACAATCAATATATAAGTAATGTGACACATGAATGCTAACATAAATTATACAGACAGACAATGATGAATGAGACTCGACTATGCATATGCATGTGGTACCAAATCCGGAGTAAAACTCCCCTTGTCATTATGACAAATACACCTTTGCCGAGCATTATGCTGGGACTTCTTTCCCTCAGGAAAATACACCTTTGTCGAGCATCAAGCTACGACTAAACGTCATCGAGCATTTAGCCCCCACTGATGACCTCTTGCCACTAGGGCAAATACACCTTTTTACCGAGCATTAAGCCCCCACTGGTAATAATTGCCAATACAGGCCACCTGCTAATAGCATTCCGCCATTAACGTAATGAAATGTTATGCTGTGCAAATATATGACTCTATTACACGACAACAACATCATCAACAATATAACACGGTCACATACCCACGTTACACCGTTTATATTCTATCCAAAAGGATACATCACCAATTAATAACATCGTTATCAATTACATCACACCATAATTACCACACAGGCATTAATAAGCACACAGCACACATTCACCGTTCAACATACTGGCCACATCGGCATAGATGAACGTATAACACACTTATACACATCAAATTAATATTGGCCATCGGCCCACAACTTCATCAATACATCATTAACAATTACAACCAAGCACTATGCTATCATATAGAACATCCAACTAGCTTCCTAACACTTCGAACGGCGTACGAAACGGAGCTCAGGATCAAAAGTTACAAGGTTTCAAAGTTTGGATAATCGAACATACTACACAACTCATCACTTGATCCTAATAAAAATAATGGGATACTACATCCTATGAATCATTTAATTAGATAATAATATAGGTTATTGCGTTAGCTTTCCAACGCTTCGAACGGCGACAAAATCGGAGTTACGGTTCAAGAGTTACGAAGTTTCAAAGTTTTAGAAAAACAGAAAAAGCTGTCATCCGCTTCAGCTCCGCTCAGCGGACCTTGGCAGAGAATTTTCTGCAACAGGACCTCCGCTCAGCGGACCCACCTCCGCTCAGCGGACCTGCGTAAACCCAGAAAAAACCAGAACGCACCAGAACCATTCCAGCCCCCTTATACCCACCAAAACCACTCCAAAACATCATTACAACACCAATACAACACATACAAACCATAGAAACAACCTATTATCACACTTTTCATGGTTAATTCATCAATCTAACTCAAAACCTAACTTTTTACCCAAACTCAATCAAGCCATAGAAATGGAAAAGAAAGCATGATCAATCACCACAACACAACAAGGATATCATTTATTCATCATACAATCATTCTCAAACAAACTTAAATCAAACAAAGATCACACAAGGAAATTGTGGAAATTGGAACAAGGAGAACAAGAACACAAACAAGAACAAGACTATAAGAATCATACATCCAAGATAAATTAGATTCACCCCCTTACCTTGCTATAGCAACGATCGGAACTCGAATCGGTCGAGAATCCACCAATCTACACTTTTTCCTTCTTCTCCTCTTCTTCTTTCTCTCTTCCTTTCTTTCTCTTCTTTTTCTCTTCTTTCCTTTCTTTTTCTTTCTATCTTTTTCCTTATAAAGAAAATATCTTCCTCGCGGAAATGACCAAAATGCCCCTACGCTCAAATATCGTTCAAACGCCCCAAAACGCGGAATATTACCTTAATAATATTTCCGGTACCAAAAATATGAAAACCTTCAATTAAATATTAGTCCACCATCCCGAACTAATACCGTCTGAAACAACTCCAAAAATGGTACAATTCCAATAAACGTCACAAACGTCCAAATCAAGTATATACTTATTTTCCGGCCGTTACAACTCTCCCCCACTTAGAAGATTTCCGTCCTCGGAAATATCCCAAACACAAACGAACCTGGATACGCCCTTGCCTCCGGCTAACCAACTATCAAGCCACGAAAGCAACGACACAATCAGCGCCAAACAACGAATTACTCTAGCTAAAAGCAAAACAACCAAAACACAACAACGACAACGAGATGCAATGCCCATACAATGCACTCATCGACTAACACCAAAACACAAGAATTAACCAAGACACAGACAACAACCCGGTCGCACAACATCCAAACAACCATGCCAAGACATAGCAGTCAAACATGTAACCAAAACATCTGGTGGTCTTATAATTCCTACCACATCCACTGTCCATAATTTGAACTCTAACAATTCATACACACACGAACTGCGTCATTTCACGCTTCCGATGCGCACTCTGATTTCCCAAAACAAACAGTTTTACCAATTCCATAACCATCTTCCAGCTCCTTCTAGTATTCACCAGAAACTCATTGTTCTCTCTTAACATACTCAACCTCTTAATCTGCTGTGTCATCTTGCACACCAGACAAAAGTCTTTGTATTATCCAATTAAAGGCAAAAAGCTAATCCAAACACATCCTTGTTTCACAACACAAGCCCTCATAGATCCTTAAGTGACCAAAATCGTCCTCTCAGTCTGACCAATATACAACTTGCAAGTACTTCCATTGGTTAATCCATTCTTATCGAAATAACGTGAGCAGATTTCGTCAATATATCCACAATGACCCCAATCGCCTCACAATTACTCGACGTCCTTGGCAAACCAGAAACAAAATCCATAGAAATGCTATTCCACTTCTACTCAGGAATGGATAACAGTTACATGAAACCAGACGACTCTTGAGAAGTCAAACACGAAAAAAAATTCCCTTGACATTGCTCTTATCAATCCGAAGATCACCATCTTTATCTTTGACTAAAAAAAATGCCATCTTATCAACCCATTCAAATCCGATTTCTGACCTTTTCTAATCTCATCAAGAATACCATAAGTAAGCTTTCACATAAAAAGCTCAACACTTGAAGAAGTCGCTTTACGAACCAAACTCAAATCTCACGACTGTTTCAATAATCACAATACTCGAATCATCCACATAGACGTATGAAATGGTTTCTCATATTCAACTCGTTCTGATCAAACGGATGCTTCAAACTCTTGTAGTCACGTACACACACACAAATCTTGATCCAAAAAAATTAGTGCCTTTAAATTTCCCAAACAGAAATAACAACTGCCAACTCTAAAACTTGTGACAGATAAATCCTTTCAAAAATCTTAACTCGCATAAAAGCATAAACCACCACTTACCCCTTGAACATTCACTTCATTCAACCAAAAACTCACATAAGGAAACTTAGCAAACAACTTCTTCTTCCCAACACGGACAAAACAATTCTCAAATACTTAGCATGATCATCTTCACACTGATGATACCCATACCTCAAATCAAACTTGCAAAACAAACAAGCTCCAACCAACTTGATCCGTCAAAATATCAATCCTCGAAAGTGGATACTTTTCCTTAATTGTCACTTTTCTCAATTGTCTAAAATCGACACAAAGCCTCATAGAATCTTCCTTCTTAACCAACAAAACACATGCACCCTATGGCGACACACTTGAACGAACAAACCTCTTCTCAAGAAAGTCCTTAAGTTGACTCCTCAACTCTTTCAACTCAGAAGTTGGCATCCGATACGGAGCCCTCGACACAACAATAGTTCTAGGAACTAAATCCATCAAAATAGAACTCCAAGACAGAATTCCTCTTTCCAAAGATGAATCATTTAAACCTTCAAGAAACACTTATACAAATGCGCAACTATCCGCAATCCCAACAATTGCTCTTTCTCAAGAACATCCAAAATCGTCGACAACATAAACAACGTCGTACCACCTTGCACCGACTCATTCACTTCCAATATTATCAAACTAGCCAGATAAGCCTATCACATCCAATACGATTCCGTCTACTATCAACAAGAGATTAAGGGTGATCAAGTCCTCAATTTGTCAATAGGTAGCCGACAATCATAATAGAGTATAAACTATCAGTACTAACATTAATAATATTCTTTTCCAACTTTTGCTCATAGCACAGAAGCACTATGATTCCATAATTCATAAATCTCCCAAGATTATCTGAACCAGCTAACACCGACGTCTTGCAGCTACGTACCAAGACACTTCTAACCAATATCTCAAAACAAAATACCTGAGATCCTACTCATCTCTTCATACTCCTAATTCTTACTCGAGTTCCAAAACGTTTCCAACCACGTCAATAACTCCTACAACAAAGTCTACCACAATAATTTCCTTAGTCATTGATCCAACAACGACACCTCACACAAGGCTACTCAAACAACAACTTCATAGTCCATCAATAGCGTTAGAGCATCACAACTCTCTAAATTCCATTCCTTAGAAATAACCAAAATCTACTCCGAGACACTCCAACTCGATTAACAACCGAAGTCTTAAGTCCAAGTCGCCTTCACTTCAGAAAACAACAAATTCCAACAACACTAGTACTGCTGCCCTCAGTAGCATACTAACATCTTGCAACTGAAACATATCCGAGAAGCATATCTTCTCCCCCACTTAGCTTCAAACCATACCTGCACACAACCGACTAGAGGCACAACAAGTACTGACAGTGCTCCACACACTTATCACGTACTGAGGAATTAAACACATTAGACAACACTGGTCGGACAGACCGACCTGCTCTGATACAACTAATGTAACACCCCAATTCTACCCAGGCATATAGGTACAAATATCAGAGTATTTAAAATTTCATACAACGCAATTAGGATGTTACACTAAGTAACCAAACAAACACCTTGAAAACAAACGGACATCACCGATGTCAAAAGCATACACACCTGCCAATAACATGATACATAACACACGGAAGATATGAACATATATATATACGTATAGCTCTCACTCTCAAAGAGGAGTTTCCCAAAAATAAAGTGTTTACAATATACAATGGCACGTTATCACATATACATGTTCAAAAGAGTCATATACAAATAAATAACAACAAACTCCCGACTACCCAGTGTTACATATCAGAGCGACCGACAAGACCAACTGGAGAACTACCTCTTCCAAAAGACTTCCAAAGCGGCTAATCTGCAGGATGCCACTCAAGCATCAAATCAGCAGAAGGGTGAGAATATAATTCATAATGAAAGCATGACAATTATAGTAATGCCAACAAGTATCATCAAGAATCATACAACAAAGTAATCCACTCATTCAACCACAATCAATATATAAGTAATGTGACACATGAATGCTAACATAAATTATACAGACAGACAATGATGAATGAGACTCGACTATGCATATGCATGTGGTACCAAATCCGGAGTAAAACTCCCCTTGTCATTATGACAAATACACCTTTGCCGAGCATTATGCTGGGACTTCTTTCCCTCAGGAAAATACACCTTTGTCGAGCATCAAGCTACGACTAAACGTCATCGAGCATTTAGCCCCCACTGATGACCTCTTGCCACTAGGGCAAATACACCTTTTTACCGAGCATTAAGCCCCCACTGGTAATAATTGCCAATACAGGCCACCTGCTAATATCATTCTGCCATTAAGGTAATGAAATGTTATGCTGTGCAAATATATGACTCTATTACACGACAACAACATCATCAACAATATAACACGGTCACATACCCACGTTACACCGTTTATATTCTATCCAAAAGGATACATCACCAATTAATAACATCGTTATCAATTACATCACACCATAATTACCACACAGGCATTAATAAGCACACAGCACACATTCACCGTTCAACATACTGGCCACATCGGCATAGATGAACGTATAACACACTTATACACATCAAATTAATATTGGCCATCGGCCCACAACTTCATCAATACATCATTAACAATTACAACCAAGCACTATGCTATCATATAGAACATCCAACTAGCTTCCTAACACTTCGAACGGCGTACGAAACGGAGCTCAGGATCAAAAGTTACAAGGTTTCAAAGTTTGGATAATCGAACATACTACACAACTCATCACTTGATCCTAATAAAAATAATGGGATACTACATCCTATGAATCATTTAATTAGATAATAATATAGGTTATTGCGTTAGCTTTCCAACGCTTCGAACGGCGACAAAATCGGAGTTACGGTTCAAGAGTTACGAAGTTTCAAAGTTTTAGAAAAACAGAAAAAGCTGTCATCCGCTTCAGCTCCGCTCAGCGGACCTTGGCAGAGAATTTTCTGCAACAGGACCTCCGCTCAGCGGACCCACCTCCGCTCAGCGGACCTGCGTAAACCCAGAAAAAACCAGAACGCACCAGAACCATTCCAGCCCCCTTATACCCACCAAAACCACTCCAAAACATCATTACAACACCAATACAACACATACAAACCATAGAAACAACCTATTATCACACTTTTCATGGTTAATTCATCAATCTAACTCAAAACCTAACTTTTTACCCAAACTCAATCAAGCCATAGAAATGGAAAAGAAAGCATGATCAATCACCACAACACAACAAGGATATCATTTATTCATCATACAATCATTCTCAAACAAACTTAAATCAAACAAAGATCACACAAGGAAATTGTGGAAATTGGAACAAGGAGAACAAGATCACAAACAAGAACAAGACTATAAGAATCATACATCCAAGATAAATTAGATTCACCCCCTTACCTTGCTATAGCAACGATCGGAACTCGAATCGGTCGAGAATCCACCAATCTACACTTTTTCCTTCTTCTCCTCTTCTTCTTTCTCTCTTCCTTTCTTTCTCTTCTTTTTCTCTTCTTTCCTTTCTTTTTCTTTCTATCTTTTTCCTTATAAAGAAAATATCTTCCTCGCGGAAATGACCAAAATGCCCCTACGCTCAAATATCGTTCAAACGCCCCAAAACGCGGAATATTACCTTAATAATATTTCCGGTACCAAAAATATGAAAACCTTCAATTAAATATTAGTCCACCATCCCGAACTAATACCGTCTGAAACAACTCCAAAAATGGTACAATTCCAATAAACGTCACAAACGTCCAAATCAAGTATATACTTATTTTCCGGGCGTTACACTATAGCAGGTAAATCTTTTTATGCAGATAAGCTTGCTAGCACTATAGCAGGTGAATCTTATTACACAGATGATCTTGCTAGCACTATAGCAATAGAATCTTCTTATGCAGGATATACGAAAGCTTTTAGAACTATAGCAGGTGAATCTTTATGCAAGTAGCTTGCTAGAACTATAGCAGGTAATCCTTTTTTTACGCAGGTAAACTTTCCAGAACTATAGCAGGTGAATCCCTTTTACACAACAAACTGCGAGCCCTCGCTATTGATAGCCACGCTTATTCATCATGTTGGTCCCTCAGTAGTGATCTCTTTCAAATCTTCACGCTAATTAATATCATCCCCGACAACGAATAAGGGTTTATTTTCCCGATCAGAGAATGTTATACGGAATTACTAAAGCGCTTCAACCACATAGTGGTGTCCACACATCATCCAACTAGCTCATGCATACATTGTTCATAATACATACATAACATACAAGATTCTCATTTATTTTGAGAATCTCATTACACAACACATGCATCATGACATTGCATAAAATTAATGTTGCCTTTTCAGGTCATTCCACAATAAAATGAATATTATCGTCTAAGATACGATGCAAAGACAATCAGGACAACGATTTAATCTTGACACTCATTCAAGACAAATACAATCCTGATGCTTAATTATGAGCAATTATCCGAAGATAGTTCACAAATGATCTGAGACACTCATTGTCCTTTCTAGGAGCCTCTTCAGATATGTCAAGAAAATAATGCGGATAAGCTTGCAAGCACTATAGCAAGCGAATCTTTCTACACAGGTACACCTGCTAGAACTATAGCAAGTAAGTCCTTATTACACAGGTGACCTTGCTAGCACTATAGCAAGAGAGTCTTTTACGCAGGTAAGCTCGCTAGAACCATAGCAGGTGATCTTTTTTACGCAGGTAAGCTTGCTAGGACCATAGCAGGTGATCCCTTTTACACAAGTAAGCTTGCTAGAACCATAGCAGGTGATCCCTTTCTCATCCAGGATATATGCAAGGGCTTACTAGAACTATAGTAAGTAAATCCTTCCTTTTATACAAACTGCGGAATCTTGCTAGCGCTATAGCAAGCGGGCCATCTTTCACACGACAAACTGTGAATCCTCACTTTGTAAGTCTCAGGCTTTAGCAGGACGTTCCTTCTTTCACACTCAAGTATAAGGTAAATTTAGGGGTCTTCCATTATTTCATTACTCTTCGACCCCAAAAGCGTGAGACTTACGTATTCTCACGCCATTCAATCCAAGATGGCATCTTTAAGCCCATCTCCGAAACAGTCCCTGCATCATCAAGGGCAAATTTCATGGTATTCTAGTGTTCAATCCTCTTCCACCTTCATATTCCAACAAGCACACAAGCCAATCTACATCCTCAGGTTTAAGAAGATTGAACAGGGGTAGCTGTCATACCCCAAAATTTGCCCATCACATTTTTACATTCAAGCTCATACAAGTATCAAAAGCTCAAGACTTGACTGAATGCACACTCCCCTAATCAAAGGGTCCTCAAATTAGGGTTTTGGATTGGCTAAGGAGAAAGGATGTATCAAGACCTCAAGTAAGCTTCATATGATATCTTGGGATTCAAATCATCTCCATGACAAGTTTCAAGCTCGAACTCACAAGATTGCTCAGTTAAAAGTTCAGAAATCAACAAAACTCAAAGTTTCTAAATTAGGGTTTTTAACCTAAAAGTCAACTGAACTTTGACCAGCCACAACTCTCACATGGAACATCAGAAATTCCCCAACCAAATCTTATTCTCAAGGAAATTAAATTCTCTACAACTTTGATGTTGCGCCCAAGACCAAGAAATGCACCATTTGAGAGATATGGGCTAAAACATTATAGGTCCTTCTAGAAGATCGCAAAAAGCTGTTTTTTGTCAAGAGCAATATTATCAAGATAAAATCTCCAAACGGAAAATATGTTCCAAAGTGGCTTGTAGAGGACATCTTGGGCTTCTCAAAAAGTCCTATATCATCCCCATATGACAAATATTGAATGAGTTATGGCTTGCACAAGTTGGTCGATTATGAGAAAGTGCATGAAAACCTAAGTGAGGAATTTTGTATTTTTAAGTAAGGGGCCTTAATATTTGTTTTGACCACGTGATCTTGAGTCCAAAGGAGGCCCAATGGTCAATTTATATTATTATTATGATATTTAATTTATTTATATTTGATTTTTATCATTTAAAATTCAAATAAAATCAAATAAAAATCATAAAATAATTATATGATTGATACACCAAATTTTTCCCTTGATTTATTCAGATCAAATCCAATCCAATGGCTGAGATTAAAAAGAAAATTTGTATGAAATAGCATGGTGATCAAAATAGAAAGATTCTATTCAAAATCTTTTTATTTTCACATAATCAAATCACATGACTTTTTCTCCAAGGTTTCAACCCTAAACAATCTCTCTATATATTCACAGCAAGTCCTAATGGGAGGGGGTCGAAAAACTGAGCCAAAAAACCCTAACCAAGACTCCATAAAATTCAAGGATTTAGGGAAAACTCAAAGGGAGATTTTCAGGCATTTTAATTCGATTCATTGATTCAGACTTATTCCTGAGGTGTTAAGGAGTATTACCTGACTCAGAGACGCATCCAATCATCTTTGAAACTCACCTTCACGATTGCACCGAGTTGGTAAAGTTTGGCATTTCTAACCTTTTATTTATACGATATAAACTGACTCTAAGCATTTATATGTGTTCATGTTACTGTTTAGAAACAGTTTGATGCTATGTTTTTGATTTTTAACGCAGGAGTCGAGAGAAGCCATTGTTAGGGCTTCGGAGGTCGTGACTTCATATCAGGGGTTGCAGACCGTTTCAGGGCAAAATAATCGTTCCATTGAACTCCCAGCTATTGATTTAGTGGATCAGGGTTATCCTCTGTGTCGTTTGATTTTTGTTTTGTAGGTTCCAATTCAGTTCCATGGCTAGCTAGGAATTTGTAAAAAAATCTGCAGGAAATAGCGTATCTAAATCCGCAGGTGTTTCCACAGGAAACAGAGATGAAGATGATGAATAGTAACATTGAATGTTGGACTGCACACGTGGCTTGTGGGGCGTGCCATATTGGCTGGTCAACAAAAGGCCTAGTCTCCCTCATCTCCTGACCCGTTGATATGTGGAACAATGGGGCCCAACATGAGTTTTGGTTGAATGGTCCACTCAGAGCACATCTTAATATTTATTTATTGTCTTGTATTATATTTATGACTAACTAGTGCAGCACGTAAGGCAAAGAAGAGTGATGGGGAATCCTAAGTGAGCCGGTTTAATTCCCACTCCTGCCATATAATTTTTATGAAATAACAAACTGGAGGATCTCATGCGCACATCCCCACGCACGCGTACGATAGGCGCTTGTCTCTCTACCATTGGATTTCCACCAGCAAAGATCTAAAGGCCCTAATATGAAGTTCTACCATGGACCATCAATAAGCGACCACACAGGATCACATACCAGGTTATTTTATCCAATTTAATTTAGATATAGTTTCTTAGATTTTAATTATTAAACCTTTTTATAACTTTTTTTAAAAATCAACATAGGCTATTTATTTAAATTAGGTTTATAAGTAGAATAATTATATTAATTTTAGGATTAGTAGTTTTAAATTTAGTTAATAATTTTAATTAGGTTTATTTAGTTAATAATTTTAATTAGGTTAATTAGATAATTAATTTAATTTAGGTTAATAATAAACTTAATGTAGGATTAATTTAATTTAGCTAATTTAGGTTAGGGTCAATTTGTTAATTGTTTTTATCGAATCAATCGATTGCGATGATTAATAATATGTTATTCAATTTACAATTACCCTTAAAACAATTCAAATAATCTAAAAAAAAAAATTAAGTTGCTAGCGGTTGTAATCGAATCAATCGATTATGATAATTAGTAGTAAAATTGATACTTGTTAATTTGTTAATTATGTTGATCAAAGCAACTGATCAACGCGGTTAACAATACTAAGCTTGTGCAGATAAGCTTGCTAGCACTATAGCAGGTGAATCTTTTTATGCAGATAAGCTTGCTAGCACTATAGCAGGTAAATCTTTTTATGCAGATAAGCTTGCTAGCACTATAGCGGGTGAATCTTATTACACAGATGATCTTGCTAGCACTATAGCAATAGAATCTTCTTATGCAGGATGTACGAAAGCTTGCTAGAACTATAGCAGGTGAATCTTTATGCAAGTAGCTTGCTAGAACTATAGCAGGTAATCCTTTTTTTACGCAAGTAAACTTTCCAGAACTATAGCAGGTGAATCCCTTTTACACAACAAACTGCGAGCCCTCGCTATTGATAGCCACGCTTATTCATCATGTTGGTCCCTCAGTAGTGATCTCTTTCAAATCTTCATGCTAATTAATATCATCCCCGACAACGAATAAGGGTTTATTTTCCCCGATCAGAGAATGTTATACGGAATTACTAAAGCGCTTCAACCACAAAGTGGTGTCCACACATCATCCAACTAGCTCATGCATACATTGTTCATAATACATACATAACATACAAGATTCTCATTTATTTTGAGAATCTCATCACACAACACATGCATCATGACATTGCATAGAATTAATGTTGTCTTTTCAGGTCATTCCACAATAAAATGAATATTATCGTCTAAGATACAATGCAAAGACAATCAGGACAACGATTTAATCCTGACACTCATTCCAGACAAATACAATCCTGATGCTTAATTATGAGCAATTATCCGAAGATAGTTCACAAATGATCTGAGACACTCATTGTCCTTTCTAGGAGCCTCTTCAGATATGTCAAGAAAATTATGCAGATAAGCTTGCAAGCACTATAGCATGCGAATCTTTCTACACAAGTACACCTGCTAGAACTATAGCAAGTAAGTCCTTATTACACAGGTGACCTTGCTAGCACTATAGCAAGAGAGTCTTTTACGCAGGTAAGCTCGCTAGAACCATAGCAGGTGATCTTTTTTACGCAGGTAAGCTTGCTAGGACCATAGCAGGTGATCCCTTTTACACAAGTAAGCTTGCTAGAACCATAGCAGGTGATCCCTTTCTCATCCAGGATATATGCAAGAGCTTACTAGAATTATAGTAAGTAAATCCTTCCTTTTATACAAACTGCGGAATCTTGCTAGCGCTATAGCAAGTGGGCCATCTTTCACACGACAAACTGCGAATCCTCACTATGTAAGTCTCAGGCTTTAGCAGGACGTTCCTTCTTTCACACTCAAGTTTAAGGTAAATTTAGGGGTCTTCCATTATTTAATTACTCTTCGACCCCAAAAGCGTGAGACTTACGTATTCTCACGCCATTCAATCCAAGATGGCATCTTTAAGCCCATCTCTGAAACAGTCCCTGCATCATCAAGGGCAAATTTCATGGTATTCTAGTGTTCAATCCTCTTCCACCTTCATATTCCAACAAGCACACAAGCCAATCTACATCCTCAGGTTTAAGAAGATTGAACAGGGGCAGATGTCATACCCCAAAATTTGCCCATCACATTTTTACATTCAAGCTCATACAAGTATCAAAAGCTCAAGACTTGACTGAATGCACACTCCCCTAATCAAAGGGTCCTCAAATTAGGGTTTTGGATTGGCTAAGGAGAAAGGATGTATCAAGACCTCAAGTAAGCTTCATATGATATCTTGGGATTCAAATCATCTCCATGACAAGTTTCAAGCTCTAAGTGACAAGATTGCTCAGTTAAAAGTTCATAAATCAACAAAACTCAAAGTTTCTAAATTAGGGTTTTTAACCTAAAAGTCAACTGAACTTTGAAAAGCCACAACTCTCACATGGAACATCAGAAATTCCCCAACCAAATCTTATTCTCAAGGAAATTAAATTCTCTACAACTTTGATGTTGCGCCCAAGACCAAGAAATGCACCATTTGAGAGATATGGGCTAAAACATTATAGGTCCTTCTAGAAGATCGCAAAAAGCTGTTTTTTGTCAAGAGCAATATTATCAAGATAAAATCTCCAAACGGAAAATATGTTCCAAAGTGGCTTGTAGAGGACATCTTGGGCTTCTCAAAAAGTCCTATATCATCCCCATATGACAAATATTGAATGAGTTATGGCTTGCACAAGTTGGTCGATTATGAGAAAGTGCATGAAAACCTAAGTGAGGAATTTTGTATTTTTAAGTAAGGGGCCTTAATATTTGTTTTGACCACGTGATCTTGAGTCCAAAGGAGGCCCAATGGTCAATTTATATTATTATTATGATATTTAATTTATTTATATTTGATTTTTATCATTTAAAATTCAAATAAAATCAAATAAAAATCATAAAATAATTATATGATTGATACACCAAATTTTTCCCTTGATTTATTCAGATCAAATCCAATCCAATGGCTGAGATTAAAAAGAAAATTTGTATGAAATAGCATGGTGATCAAAATAGAAAGATTCTATTCAAAATCTTTTTATTTTCACATAATCAAATCACATGACTTTATCTCCAAGGTTTCAACCCTAAACAATCTCTCTATATATTCACAGCAAGTCCTAATGGGAGGGGGTCGAAAAACTGAGCCAAAAAACCCTAACCAAGACTCCATAAAATTCAAGGATTTAGGGAAAACTCAAAGGGAGATTTTCAGGCATTTTAATCGGATTCATTGATTCAGACTTATTCCTGAGGTGTTAAGGAGTATTACCTGACTCAGAGACGCATCCAATCATCTTAGAAACTCTCCTTCACGATTGCACCGAGTTGGTAAAGTTTGGCATTTCTAACCTTTTATTTATACGATATAAACTGACTCTAAGCATTTATATGTGTTCATGTTACCGTTTAGAAACAGTTTGATGCTATGTTTTTGATTTTTAACGCAGGAGTCGAGAGAAGCCATTGTTAGGGCTTCGGAGGTCGTGACTTCATATCAGGGGTTGCAGACCGTTTCAGGGCAAAATAATCGTTCCATTGAACTCCCAGCTATTGATTTAGTGGATCAGGGTTATCCTCTGTGTCGTTTGATTTTTGTTTTGTAGGTTCCAATTCAGTGCCATGGCTAGCTAGGAATTTGTAAAAAAATCTGCAGGAAATAGCGTATCTAAATCCGCAGGTGTTTCCACAGGAAACAGAGATGAAGATGATGAATAGTAACATTGAATGTTGGACTGCACACGTGGCTTGTGGGGCGCGCCATATTGGCTGGTCAACAAAAGGCCTAGTCTCCCTCATCTCCTGATCCGTTGATATGTGGAACAATGGGGCCCAGCTTGAGTTTTGGTTGAATGGTCCACTCAGAGCACATCTTAATATTTATTTATTGTCTTGTATTATATTTATGACTAACTAGTGCAGCACGTAAGGCAAAGAAGAGTGATGGGGAATCCTAAGTGAGCCGGTTTAATTCCCACTCCTGCCATATAATTTTTATGAAATAACAAACTGGAGGATCTCATGCGCACATCCCCACGCACGCGTACGATAGGCGCTTGTCTCTCTACCATTGGATTTCCACCAGCAAAGATCTAAAGGCCCTAATATGAAGTTCTACCATGGACCATCAATAAGCGACCACACAGGATCACATACCAGGTTATTTTATCCAATTTAATTTAGATATAGTTTCTTAGATTTTAATTATTAAACCTTTTTATAACTTTTTTTAAAAATCAACATAGGCTATTTATTTAAATTAGGTTTATAAGTAGAATAATTATATTAATTTTAGGATTAGTAATTTTAAATTTAGTTAATAATTTTAATTAGGTTTATTTAGTTAATAATTTTAATTAGGTTAATTAGATAATTAATCTAATTTAGGTTAATAATTAACTTAATGTAGGATTAATTTAATTTAGCTAATTTAGGTTAGGGTCAATTTGTTAATTGTTTTTATCGAATCAATCGATTGCGATGATTAATAATATGTTATTCAATTTACAATTACCCTTAAAACAATTCAAATAATCTAAAAAAACAAATTAAGTTGCTAGCGGTTGTAATCGAATCAATCGATTATGATAATTAGTAGTAAAATTGATACTTGTTAATTTGTTAATTATGTTGATCAAAGCAACTGATCAACGCGGTTAACAATACTAAGCTTGTGCAGATAAGCTTGCTAGCACTATAGCAGGTGAATCTTTTTATGCAGATAAGCTTGCTAGCACTATAGCAGGTAAATCTTTTTATGCAGATAAGCTTGCTAGCACTATAGCAGGTGAATCTTATTACACAGATGATCTTGCTAGCACTATAGCAATAGAATCTTCTTATGCAGGATGTACGAAAGCTTGCTAGAACTATAGCAGGTGAATCTTTATGCAAGTAGCTTGCTAGAACTATAGCAGGTAATCCTTTTTTTACGCAGGTAAACTTTCCAGAACTATAGCAGGTGAATCCCTTTTACACAACAAACTGCGAGCCCTCGCTATTGATAGCCACGCTTATTCATCATGTTGGTCCCTCAGTAGTGATCTCTTTCAAATCTTCATGCTAATTAATATCATCCCCGACAACGAATAAGGGTTTATTTTCCCCGATCAGAGAATGTTATACGGAATTACTAAAGCGCTTCAACCACATAGTGGTGTCCACACATCATCCAACTAGCTCATGCATACATTGTTCATAATACATACATAACATACAAGATTCTCATTTATTTTGAGAATCTCATTACACAACACATGCATCATGACATTGCATAGAATTAATGTTGCCTTTTCAGGTCATTCCACAATAAAATGAATATTAGCGTCTAAGATACAATGCAAAGACAATCAGGACAACGATTTAATCCTGACACTCATTCCAGACAAATACAATCCTGATGCTTAATTATGAGCAATTATCCAAAGATAGTTCACAAATGATCTAAGACACTCATTGTCCTTTCTAGGAGCCTCTTCAGATATGTCAAGAAAATTATGCGGATAAGCTTGCAAGCACTATAGCATGCGAATCTTTCTACACAGGTACACCTGCTAGAACTATAGCAAGTAAGTCCTTATTACACAGGTGACCTTGCTAGCACTATAGCAAGAGAGTCTTTTACGCAGGTAAGCTCGCTAGAACCATAGCAGGTGATCTTTTTTACGCAGGTAAGCTTGCTAGGACCATAGCAGGTGATCCCTTTTACACAAGTAAGCTTGCTAGAACCATAGCAGGTGATCCCTTTCTCATCCAGGATATATGCAAGGGCTTACTAGAACTATAGTAAGTAAATCCTTCCTTTTATACAAACTGCGGAATCTTGCTAGCGCTATAGCAAGTGGGCCATCTTTCACACGACAAACTGCGAATCCTCACTATGTAAGTCTCAGGCTTTAGCAGGACGTTCCTTCTTTCACACTCAAGTATAAGGTAAATTTAGGGGTCTTCCATTATTTAATTACTCTTCGACCCCAAAAGCGTGAGACTTACGTATTCTCACGCCATTCAATCCAAGATGGCATCTTTAAGCCCATCTCCGAAACAGTCCCTGCATCATCAAGGGCAAATTTCATGGTATTCTAGTGTTCAATCCTCTTCCACCTTCATATTCCAACAAGCACACAAGCCAATCTACATCCTCAGGTTTAAGAAGATTGAACAGGGGCAGATGTCATACCCCAAAATTTGCCCATCACATTTTTACATTCAAGCTCATACAAGTATCAAAAGCTCAAGACTTGACTGAATGCACACTCCCCTAATGAAAGGGTCCTCAAATTAGGGTTTTGGATTGGCTAAGGAGAAAGGATGTATCAAGACCTCAAGTAAGCTTCATATGATATCTTGGGATTCAAATCATCTCCATGACAAGTTTCAAGCTCTAACTCACAAGATTGCTCAGTTAAAAGTTCAGAAATCAACAAAACTCAAAGTTTCTAAATTAGGGTTTTTAACCTAAAAGTCAACTGAACTTTGAACAGCCACAACTCTCACATGGAACATCAGAAATTCCCCAACCAAATCTTATTCTCAAGGAAATTAAATTCTCTACAACTTTGATGTTGCGCCCAAGACCAAGAAATGCACCATTTGAGAGATATGGGCTAAAACATTATAGGTCCTTCTAGAAGATCGCAAAAAGCTGTTTTTTGTCAAGAGCAATATTATCAAGATAAAATCTCCAAACGGAAAATATGTTCCAAAGTGGCTTGTAGAGGACATCTTGGGCTTCTCAAAAAGTCCTATATCATCCCCATATGACAAATATTGAATGAGTTATGGCTTGCACAAGTTGGTCGATTATGAGAAAGTGCATGAAAACCTAAGTGAGGAATTTTGTATTTTTAAGTAAGGGGCCTTAATATTTGTTTTGACCACGTGATCTTGAGTCCAAAGGAGGCCCAATGGTCAATTTATATTATTATTATGATATTTAATTTATTTATATTTGATTTTTATCATTTAAAATTCAAATAAAATCAAATAAAAATCATAAAATAATTATATGATTGATACACCAAATTTTTCCCTTGATTTATTCAGATCAAATCCAATCCAATGGCTGAGATTAAAAAGAAAATTTGTATGAAATAGCATGGTGATCAAAATAGAAAGATTCTATTCAAAATCTTTTTATTTTCACATAATCAAATCACATGACTTTTTCTCCAAGGTTTCAACCCTAAACAATCTCTCTATATATTCACAGCAAGTCCTAATGGGAGGGGGTCGAAAAACTGAGCCAAAAAACCCTAACCAAGACTCCATAAAATTCAAGGATTTAGGGAAAACTCAAAGGGAGATTTTCAGGCATTTTAATCGGATTCATTGATTCAGACTTATTCCTGAGGTGTTAAGGAGTATTACCTGACTCAGAGACGCATCCAATCATCTTAGAAACTCTCCTTCACGATTGCACCGAGTTGGTAAAGTTTGGCATTTCTAACCTTTTATTTATACGATATAAACTGACTCTAAGCATTTATATGTGTTCATGTTACCGTTTAGAAACAGTTTGATGCTATGTTTTTGATTTTTAACGCAGGAGTCGAGAGAAGCCATTGTTAGGGCTTCGGAGGTCGTGACTTCATATCAGGGGTTGCAGACCGTTTCAGGGCAAAATAATCGTTCCATTGAACTCCCAGCTATTGATTTAGTGGATCAGGGTTATCCTCTGTGTCGTTTGATTTTTGTTTTGTAGGTTCCAATTCAGTTCCATGGCTAGCTAGGAATTTGTAAAAAAATCTGCAGGAAATAGCGTATCTAAATCCGCAGGTGTTTCCACAGGAAACAGAGATGAAGATGATGAATAGTAACATTGAATGTTGGACTGCACGCATGGCTTGTGGGGCGCGCCATATTGGCTGGTCAACAAAAGGCCTAGTCTCCCTCATCTCCTGATCCGTTGATATGTGGAACAATGGGGCCCAGCTTGAGTTTTGGTTGAATGGTCCACTCAGAGCACATCTTAATATTTATTTATTGTCTTGTATTATATTTATGACTAACTAGTGCAGCACGTAAGGCAAAGAAGAGTGATGGGGAATCCTAAGTGAGCCGGTTTAATTCCCACTCCTGCCATATAATTTTTATGAAATAACAAAATGGAGGATCTCATGCGCACATCCCCACGCACGCGTACGATAGGCGCTTGTCTCTCTACCATTGGATTTCCACCAGCAAAGATCTAAAGGCCCTAATATGAAGTTCTACCATGGACCATCAATAAGCGACCACACAGGATCACATACCAGGTTATTTTATCCAATTTAATTTAGATATAGTTTCTTAGATTTTAATTATTAAACCTTTTTATAACTTTTTTTAAAAATCAACATAGGCTATTTATTTAAATTAGGTTTATAAGTAGAATAATTATATTAATTTAAGGATTAGTAATTTTAAATTTAGTTAATAATTTTAATTAGGTTTATTTAGTTAATAATTTTAATTAGGTTAATTAGATAATTAATCTAATTTAGGTTAATAATTAACTTAATGTAGGATTAATTTAATTTAGCTAATTTAGGTTAGGGTCAATTTGTTAATTGTTTTTATCGAATCAATCGATTGCGATGATTAATAATATGTTATTCAATTTACAATTACCCTTAAAACAATTCAAATAATCTAAAAAAACAAATTAAGTTGCTAGCGGTTGTAATCGAATCAATCGATTATGATAATTAGTAGTAAAATTGATACTTGTTAATTTGTTAATTATGTTGATCAAAGCTACTGATCAACGCGGTTAACAATACTAAGCTTGTGCAGATAAGCTTGCTAGCACTATAGCAGGTGAATCTTTTTATGCAGATAAGCTTGCTAGCACTATAGCAGGTAAATCTTTTTATGCAGATAAGCTTGCTAGCACTATAGCAGGTGAATCTTATTACACAGATGATCTTGCTAGCACTATAGCAATAGAATCTTCTTATGCAGGATGTACGAAAGCTTGCTAGAACTATAGCAGGTGAATCTTTATGCAAGTAGCTTGCTAGAACTATAGCAGGTAATCCTTTTTTTACGCAGGTAAACTTTCCAGAACTATAGCAGGTGAATCCCTTTTACACAACAAACTGCGAGCCCTCGCTATTGATAGCCACGCTTATTCATCATGTTGGTCCCTCAGTAGTGATCTCTTTCAAATCTTCATGCTAATTAATATCATCCCCGACAACGAATAAGGGTTTATTTTCCCCGATCAGAGAATGTTATACGGAATTACTAAAGCGCTTCAACCACATAGTGGTGTCCACACATCATCCAACTAGCTCATGCATACATTGTTCATAATACATACATAACATACAAGATTCTCATTTATTTTGAGAATCTCATTACACAACACATGCATCATGACATTGCATAGAATTAATGTTGCCTTTTCAGGTCATTCCACAATAAAATGAATATTATCGTCTAAGATACAATGCAAAGACAATCAGGACAACGATTTAATCCTGACACTCATTCCAGACAAATACAATCCTGATGCTTAATTATGAGCAATTATCCGAAGATAGTTCACAAATGATCTGAGACACTCATTGTCCTTTCTAGGAGCCTCTTCAGATATGTCAAGAAAATTATGCAGATAAGCTTGCAAGCACTATAGCATGCGAATCTTTCTACACAGGTACACCTGCTAGAACTATAGCAAGTAAGTCCTTATTACACAGGTGACCTTGCTAGCACTATAGCAAGAGAGTCTTTTACGCAGGTAAGCTCGCTAGAACCATAGCAGGTGATCTTTTTTACGCAGGTAAGCTTGCTAGGACCATAGCAGGTGATCCCTTTTACACAAGTAAGCTTGCTAGAACCATAGCAGGTGATACCTTTCTCATCCAGGATATATGCAAGGGCTTACTAGAACTATAGTAAGTAAATCCTTCCTTTTATACAAACTGCGGAATCTTGCTAGCGCTATAGCAAGTGGGCCATCTTTCACACGACAAACTGCGAATCCTCACTATGTAAGTCTCAGGCTTTAGCAGGACGTTCCTTCTTTCACACTCAAGTATAAGGTAAATTTAGGGGTCTTCCATTATTTAATTACTCTTCGACCCCAAAAGCGTGAGACTTACGTATTCTCACGCCATTCAATCCAAGATGGCATCTTTAAGCCCATCTCCGAAACAGTCCCTGCATCATCAAGGGCAAAGTTCATGGTATTCTAGTGTTCAATCCTCTTCCACCTTCATATTCCAACAAGCACACAAGCCAATCTACATCCTCAGGTTTAAGAAGATTGAACAGGGGTAGCTGTCATACCCCAAAATTTGCCCATCACATTTTTACATTCAAGCTCATACAAGTATCAAAAGCTCAAGACTTGACTGAATGCACACTCCCCTAATGAAAGGGTCCTCAAATTAGGGTTTTGGATTGGCTAAGGAGAAAGGATGTATCAAGACCTCAAGTAAGCTTCATATGATATCTTGGGATTCAAATCATCTCCATGACAAGTTTCAAGCTCTAACTCACAAGATTGCTCAGTTAAAAGTTCAGAAATCAACAAAACTCAAAGTTTCTAAATTAGGGTTTTTAACCTAAAAGTCAACTGAACTTTGAACAGCCACAACTCTCACATGGAACATCAGAAATTCCCCAACCAAATCTTATTCTCAAGGAAATTAAATTCTCTACAACTTTGATGTTGCGCCCAAGACCAAGAAATGCACCATTTGAGAGATATGGGCTAAAACATTATAGGTCCTTCTAGAAGATCGCAAAAAGCTGTTTTTTGTCAAGAGCAATATTATCAAGATAAAATCTCCAAACGGAAAATATGTTCCAAAGTGGCTTGTAGAGGACATCTTGGGCTTCTCAAAAAGTCCTATATCATCCCCATATGACAAATATTGAATGAGTTATGGCTTGCACAAGTTGGTCGATTATGAGAAAGTGCATGAAAACCTAAGTGAGGAATTTTGTATTTTTAAGTAAGGGGCCTTAATATTTGTTTTGACCACGTGATCTTGAGTCCAAAGGAGGCCCAATGGTCAATTTATATTAATATTATGATATTTAATTTATTTATATTTGATTTTTATCATTTAAAATTCAAATAAAATCAAATAAAAATCATAAAATAATTATATGATTGATACACCAAATTTTTCCCTTGATTTATTCAGATCAAATCCAATCCAATGGCTGAGATTAAAAAGAAAATTTGTATGAAATAGCATGGTGATCAAAATAGAAAGATTCTATTCAAAATCTTTTTATTTTCACATAATCCAATCACATGACTTTTTCTCCAAGGTTTCAACCCTAAACAATCTCTCTATATATTCACAGCAAGTCCTAATGGGAGGGGGTCGAAAAACTGAGCCAAAAAACCCTAACCAAGACTCCATAAAATTCAAGTATTTAGGGAAAACTCAAAGGGAGATTTCCAGGCATTTTAATCGGATTCATTGATTCAGACTTATTCCTGAGGTGTTAAGGAGTATTACCTGACTCAGAGACGCATCCAATCATCTTAGAAACTCTCCTTCACGATTGCACCGAGTTGGTAAAGTTTGGCATTTCTAACCTTTTATTTATACGATATAAACTGACTCTAAGCATTTATATGTGTTCATGTTACCGTTTAGAAACAGTTTGATGCTATGTTTTTGATTTTTAACGCAGGAGTCGAGAGAAGCCATTGTTAGGGCTTCGGAGGTCGTGACTTCGTATCAGGGGTTGCAGACCGTTTCAGGGCAAAATAATCGTTCCATTGAACTCCCAGCTATTGATTTAGTGGATCTGGGTTATCCTCTGTGTCGTTTGATTTTTGTTTTGTAGGTTCCAATTCAGTGCCATGGCTAGCTAGGAATTTGTAAAAAAATCTGGAGGAAATAGCCTAGCTAAATCCGCAGGTGTTTCCACAGGAAACAGAGATGAAGATGATGAATAGTAACATTGAATGTTGGACTGCACGCATGGCTTGTGGGGCGCGCCATATTGGCTGGTCAACAAAAGGCCTAGTCTCTCTCATCTCCTGATCCGTTGATATGTGGAACAATGGGGCCCAGCTTGAGTTTTGGTTGAATGGTCCACTCAGAGCACATCTTAATATTTATTTATTGTCTTGTATTATATTTATGACTAACTAGTTCAGCACGTATGGCAAAGAAGAGAGATGGGGAATCCTAAGTGAGCCGGTTTAATTCCCACTCCTGCCATATAATTTTTATGAAATAACAAACTGGAGGATCTCATGCGCACATCCCCACGCACGCGTACGATAGGCGCTTGTCTCTCTACCATTGGATTTCCACCAGCAAAGATCTAAAGGCCCTAATATGAAGTTCTACCATGGACCATCAATAAGCGACCACACAGGATCACATACCAGGTTATTTTATCCAATTTAATTTAGATATAGTTTCTTAGATTTTAATTATTAAACCTTTTTATAACTTTTTTTAAAAATCAACATAGGCTATTTATTTAAATTAGGTTTATAAGTAGAATAATTATATTAATTTTAGGATTAGTAATTTTAAATTTAGTTAATAATTTTAATTAGGTTTATTTAGTTAATAATTTTAATTAGGTTAATTAGATAATTAATTTAATTTAGGTTAATAATTAACTTAATGTAGGATTAATTTAATTTAGCTAATTTAGGTTAGGGTCAATTTGTTAATTGTTTTTATCGAATCAATTAATTGCGATGATTAATAATATGTTATTCAATTTACAATTACCCTTAAAACAATTCAAATAATCTAAAAAAAACAAATTAAGATGCTAGCGTAATAATTCATTAACATTTCACAAACTACAAACTACGAAACTGCGATAATTGCATAACTGCGAACTGCAATTTAAAACACACTTCAACATACAAAGTACAAAGGCACACAACCTGTAAAAAACACCAACATGCCCCGAACTACGTAGACTCTGATCCTCCCTAAGGAGGTATGTAGGCACTTGGTAACAAGGCAAGTCCCCTACCCCAAAACTTCAATAGGTTTAAGGTTTGCCCTATTTAACTGTCTGTCACCCTTCTTTATTAACCAAAACCTTTACCTTTAAATAAAAGCTTAGGAAAGGGTTAAGGGTGCCTAACACCTTCCCTTGACCTGATTATAATAACTTACTCAGATCTCTAAACTTCGTAGGGTTTCCTATTCGCCCTGGCAGAATAGGTGGCGACTCTAAAAGTCTAAATTTTTAGAGCAGGTTGCTACAGTCATTCCGATGATGCTTCATCAACGGCGGCGAAGAGTTTCAAGTATCAGATTCATTATCTCCGGTGCGATCCCTCTCCTCTCTTTGCTCGTTCCAACTTCTGCATTTTTGTACTTTTCGTTGTTATTCGTGATAATGATTGTTGTTGTTGTTGCAAATCCACAGTTGAAGCGTATGGATGGAATTGATGAGTACTTGCGGTCGTGATTGAAGAATCGTCGACGACGAACGATTGCACTGATGATTGAAGTGTGGATTTATGAAATTAGAGAATGATGTGAGTTTGAAGGTTGAACCCGGTTCAGACGCTGAAGATGATGAAAGACTCTGTAGACTTGTTGAAGATGATGAAGATACGAAGAATCTTGCCGAGAGAATCGATAATTTCCAGGTGAGTTTTCTTGTGTGATTTTCTGCCGAAACGGTTATGGATGAGAGTTTTCATCAATTCTGATACGTGGTTTGATCGGTAAAATAGCAAGTGTACTATTTTGCCTCTTGTAATAATAGGGAAAATTCCCTGAATATCGATCTCACGGACTGCGCAGGAATAATGAGTTCAATTCAAGTTTCAATTAAACAAAAACTTCAATTGGGTTTTGTTTGGTGATTATCACTTAGCGAAAAAACAAAATAGCAGTGAATAAAATTGGCTTTTTAACAAATACGAGTAACATGCTAGGGATAGTGGATGATTGACAATGTAACAACTCTGAAATTTCTATTGCAACAACTTATTTTCAATAATCAATTACCGATTCTTAAGGTTGTTTGATCCTAAGTCCTTAGTGAAAAAACCTTTGATTCTTCATCCTAAACCCTAAGTCCTTAGAGATTTACAATGAAATCAAGCAATTAAGTTATCAAGAATATCTGGTTACTATAAGGTAATCCTAGTCCTAGGTAATATCAATTATAGCATATTATCATGAAAGCATTACCAATGGTGATCCAACCTAAACGATAATCATAAATCAATTCCAATTTTTCCGAAAGGAAAAGCATTAGAAACATCAAGAGAATAAATCAACAATGAAAAACATGATTGTTATTGCAATTGCAAACTCAGAGTCATTACAAAGTGAAATCAGAGCCACCCCCTAGCATTGGGGGGTTTAGCTACTCATTGTATTAAAAGAAAACATAATAATGAATAAAGACATTACAAGAAATTGGAGGAGATTGAATCTTCAATTGCTTCCGTTCATGAAGATCTTCTTCTCTCCCAAACCTTTGCTTTCTCCAATCCTCTCTTGTATCCTTTTCTCTAATCTGTCAAAAAGTCCTTTTCTCCTTACACAAACTTTGTTTAAATAGTATTAGCATCAGTCTCAGTAAAAAGTCTAAAGTGCCCTTCATGACCAGACAACTTAAACATATCAAAAAGTGAAGTTTCTGTCCGCATTCATCTACACGGGCCGTGTTGATTAACACGGATGCCCGTGTTGATTCACTGACTGACGTAAGGTTGAAATTCTGCCCAGGCCCATCAACACGGGCCGTGTTGATTAACACGGTTGCCCGTGTTGATTCTCTGTTTTCAGCTCGTTCACTCCTTTACTGAAGCTTTCAACACGGGCCATGTTGATGTACACGGGTGCCCGTGTTGACCTCCTGAATCTTCAACAATTCCCATCTTTCAGCCTACCCGAGTCCCCTAAGTCCTGTCATTAATTCCTCTGATCACACGCATCAACCTACAACACGAACACTACCAAACAAATGCATAAAAAGGATCTTTTGACATAAACTTTAAACCAAATGCAATGCAATACTATAAATTACTAAATATGATAAACTTAACTTAAAAAGAAATAAAACAACCGAATGTGTTACCGAGATGATGAATTTGTGTCGGATGAAAGACATAACTTAATAGAAATGGTGACCGATCACAACCCCAAACTTATCTCATTGCTTGTCCTCAAGTAATGTATTGAGACTATACAGAGGTCACCCACGAATTTCTCCTCTTCACAACACAGCCTGTGTCTTTCGCGACTTGGATTTTCCTTCCCGATCAAGCTTCTGATTTCCTAAATCGAACTATCTACCACACTTTCACATCAGAGGATTTCTTTACCTGCAAAATTTTCACACTCTCACCAGATCTCTCGGGGTTAAGGTGTTTGCACTCACAGTACCAAAGTATGCAATATCAACTCTTAATTTTGAATTTACTCTATCTTCACTACACAAACAGATTCCACACACTTTATGAGGTCTTTTGGGTTGTAACGGGGCTCAGGTACGGTAGGATAGACAAACGAATGGATAACAAAGGGTTTTCGATTCAGCATTCATGTTATTTTTCTCGTCTTTGTGCCTCACTAATAACCTGGGTGTTTATTCACTTTGATTCTTCACTCAAATTTTTCTATGAGCATGTTTGAGTCTTTAGTAACGGCAAGTGCTTTTATCTTCTTTTTTTTTATTTCTTTTTACGCACTTGCTCTTTTTTCTATGAATTGTCACCCCAAACTTAGCTTTTTGCACACTTTATAATTTACAACAATCATGCTGAACAAGGGTAGGAAGTATATAGTTACGGATGAACATGGGTTTAATTCAAACAAAAAGGCTAAGGCTCAACGGGGTTCACAAAGGATTAACATAAAGTAAAGGATGGATAGAAAGGCTCAACGGGGTTCACAACGGGGTCCTCATGTTGTGCTGTGTAAAAATAACATACGCAAAATCAGAGTGATAAGGTCATACCTGACTGAACTCTCATGATGATATTTTAGTGTTTGGCCTTTGTACTCTCACCATGTTGGTTATGCTTACAAGCTCTGAAGCCTCCTCGTGTCATGTGGTTTCTTTTCCGACTCGGATATACCATACAACCATTTCGGTCCGGTGTTACTGTAGCAACCTGCCCTAAAAATTAGACTTTTAGAGTCGCCACCTATTCTACCAAGGAGAATAGGAAACCTTACGCAGTTAAGAGATCGGGGTAAGATTATTATAATCAGGTCGAGGGAAGGTGTTAGGCACCCTCAACCCTTTCCTATGGCTTTGAATCTAAGGTAACAGTTTTATGGCAAAATTATAGAGGTTAATAGCTAAGGAAATGAATAGGGTGAAAATTGAGATTTGAACTGAATTGAGGTTTAGAGGGAGGGGACTCGCCTTGGTTATCCAAGTGCCTACGTATCTCCTTAGGGAGAATCAGAGTCAACGTAGTTCGGGCACAGGGTTGTACGCCTTTGAATTTGATTTGATATGTTTGAAGGCTTTTTGAATGGCCTATCGTAGTTTGAATTTGATTTGAAAGGCATTTTGAATTGCCTTGTCGAGAAGGATGAAAATCCGTAGTGTCGTGGTTTAGTGTGTTTTGAAGGTTTGGGCGTACAACCCTGATTTGATATGGCACCGTTAGATGCGGTGACCAATAGATTTGGTCAGTATAGCTAACGGATTAAGGGGCATTGCTGGTTATTCAGATCGATAGATTGATCGTCGCGGGCAGCAAATTAAACGTGTTTTTGGATTTTATGTATTTTTTATCCCTCGTCTAAAGCGACTAATAGATTTAGTCGGGTCGAGGAGAGAATTGGTAAGAATTAAATAATCAAAAAGATTATTTCTCGTCTACTACGACTAATAGATTTAGTCGGTTTGAGGAGAAAATTAAATTGAATAAAAAACAATTAAACAATTATTAAAATTATCAATAAAAAAAATTAATTAGTTTGTATTAATTGGAAAAAAAATTTAGGCGCAGGGGGTATATTTTATTCTGAGTAGTAATTATTGGGGTGTGTTAATAGTAAGGGCTAAGGCCCATTTACATATGTGGTCCGCCTGGATCTAGTGTGGTGCACAGAAAGGGCTATGGTGCGCTCTCAAGGGCGGTGGACGGCCTAGATTCATCTAAGCTTTAATCAACAGCATGCATGTGAAGAGACCATGATAAGGTTACCATGTGTCGCTCGGAAATGGACCAATCACGTGGCCTGGGAATGGCCACGTGTCCCTCGGTTATTGGACCAAAAATAATCTTATCTTTTCCCTCTTTTCTTTCCAACCACTAACGTGTTGGTTTACCAACATAGTAACCCATGTCTTCATTAATTTTGTTTATCTTTTCTCTTAGTTTCTCTCAAAAAACAATAACCAAATTCCCCCTCTCTCTTCGGCTCTCTCTCTTGGTCTGAACCAAACAAAAGATAAAATTTTCTCACCCCCTTTGGTTCTCTCTCTCTGCGTTTTCATTCAAACCCAACAGCATAACTTCCTTCTTCTCTCTTTCTATATTCAAAAGACAAAAACAAATAAAAAAACCTCAAAATCACATAAAATGAAATCTAACAAGGTGTTACTCAAGAACACCCATGGCGGTGCTTAAGAATACGCGGTGGTGTTCATGAAGAATACGGTGGCTCCGATGAATACTCGGCGGCGATTTATGAACGCGCGGCGGCGATGACGAACAGATACGGCGGCCGACGCGGCGGCGCCTTAATATTAACCCAGATTTCACATGACAACACAACAACGAGTTATTTCGCATCAAATCCTAAAAGCTAAGTGGAATAGAGTTTACCTTTCGGTTTTGATATTCTGTAACGTGTAAGCTCCTTCCTGATTCTTTCTCTTCTCCGTTCGCAGGTTTGGATGCGCAAGCTTGGAGATCGAAGACTCCGATTCCGCCGCTGTGTTTCCAGAATTTCGTCTCTGCCCCTCCCTCTTCTAATTTCTTCTCTGTTTTAAAGTTAGGGTTAAATTTCAATTGGGAAATTAGGGATTAGGTTTGATTCACTTCAGATTTGCTTGTAATCTGTTAATAGATTCAATGAAATTATTTTTTTGATTCAACAAGATACTTGATCCTTATTATGATTTGATTCCGTTTTCGTTATAGTTTGATTGGAGATTTGTCTTAAGATGATTTTGAATTCAATGTTATGAGATGTTGAAGATTGATCTGAGATTTGGGCCTGGATAATCGACCTAGGGTTTGTTGAAGCTGCGCAGATTAGGGTTTCGTGGGTAGCGGCTGCGCAAGAGATGATGAACAGTGGTCCGGGTTCAACTCGGTTCACTTCTTGACCCATACTTTGATCCAGTTGGCCCAACCGGCGTGACCCACATACACCCCATTCTAAGCCTAGGATCATTAATCCATTAACTATTTTAATTATATAATTCATAATAATAATAATCGTTAATAAAACCTAATAATACTATTATTGAAATTAACTAATAATCTTATTAAAGTAATAATGAAATTAAAATTAATAATTCTAATAATATTAAAACTAATACTAATTCTAAATTAATGATAATAGAAATGATAATAAAATCCTAATAGTAATAGAGATAAACAAACCAAATATTAAGGATAAAAACCCTAAATAAGAACCTCATGACAACAAATTAACCTTACCATTAACCCATAATTTCCCAAGAATAAATTAAACCTCATATTGATATACAATAATAAAAGAGAGCGGGCCCAAATACCTCTGATCTTAACCCCATTTTATCTCAGAATATTTTATAAGAGAGCGGGTTTGACAATAGGAATGTCAAACCCCGTGGCTCTTAATTTTAACCCTTGAAGAATTATTAGACGAGAATTGATCGGGCAAATTTTGGGGTATGACAGCTGCCCCTATTCAATCTTCTTAAACCTGAAGCGGTAGATAGGCACGTCTGCCTATCGTGATCTAAAGGTAGAAGAGGATTGAATATTGAATACCCTGAAATTTGCGCCTTTTGGGAAGAAGATTCATGAGAGGTGGGCTTGAAGATGCCATCCGAGGTGAATACCTTTTCCTAATGTGAAGCCTGGTTCGGGTTGTATTTGAGGAGAGATGAAATAATGTCTTACATAAGACTACCTGAAGAGGTCCCTGGATAGGGTAGATCATTGACAGATGTGAAGGAGGTTAGGATTCAAAGCTCGAGAAGAATTGTCTTAGAGAAGACTGACGGAGGGAACTCTTTGAAAGAGCAAGATATATCTTTGGATAAATTTTTGAAGAATATTACCTAAAGAAGTTGAGATATGTCTTAAACAAGACTAAACTAGAAAGGCTCCTAAAAAGATATGAAATGTCTTAAACAAGATTACCTAGAGAGGCTCCTAAAAAGATATGAAATGTCTTAAACAAGATTACCTAGAAAGGCTCCTAAAAGGATATAAAACGTCCTAAACAAGATTACCTAGAGAGGTTCTTAAAAAAATATGAAACGTCTTACACAAGACTGGCCTAAAAAGATTCCTGGAAAGGGTATGATACGTCTTAAACAAGACTACAAGGTTGACCTAGATACGTCTCAAACAAGACTGACCTGGAAAGGCTCTTAGACGGGAGATGACATGTCTTAAACAAGACTAACCTAGAGAGGTTCCTTGAAAGGATATGAAATGTCTTAAACAAAACTAACCTAGAGAGGTTCCTAGAAAGGATACGAAATGTCTTAAACAAAACTAACCTAGAGAGGTTCCTAGAAAGGATACGAAATGTCTTAAACAAGACTACAGGGTTAACCTAGATATGTCTTAAACAAGATTGACATAGAAAGACTCCTAGAGAGGATAAAAGGTCTCAGCGAAGGCTACCTAGAAAGGTTGATAAGCGTCTTGGAGAAGACTATCTTAAAAGGTAAGAAATTCTTTGATTGTTTCTGAATTGCCTTTGAGGAGAGGCTCGGAATGAAGCATCGAAATTGTTAAGATTAAATCGTTGAAACGATCGTATTTGCACCGTATTTGGATGATGATATCCTTTTGACTCTGGAGTGACCTGAAAAGGCAAATGTTGATTTTATGCAATGTTATGATGCATGTGTCATGTAATGAGATTCTCAAAATAAATGAGAATTATGTATGTACGATGATCCCACATTGTAGGTCGTAAATAATAGAAGCGTAGGAAGGCCGATTACGCCGCAATGCTCCTTGTGTGATACTAGCGTGACTTCCCCAATATCAGAAATTTTGAGAGACGCACCATTTATCTTGAAGGAAATATCCTTAGAGGGAACTCGAATATTACCATGTCATGCCATGAACCTGACATGCACTGCCCCAGTATTTGAATTCTTGAAAGATATGCCCCAGCCAGTAAGATCATTCATTATATGCCCCTGTAATCCTCGAAACTTCGCCTCCGTTTAGGAGAACCCCTTAGATGTGGTTCCCCCGGTTCAGGGATCTTTATTAGCAATGATCGCCTTTGATTAACCCACTCTCTCTGATGCTAAGTATTGATTCGAATGTGGAGCAGATGCTTTTCAGAATTAGTCATGCGTCTTGGTCGTGTCCGACGGACAAAAGGACGCTGAATACTCAGGATGAGATGATGTCTTCTAGGAGATTACCTGAAGAGGTTCCTGAAAAGGATATGAGATTGTCTTGAACAAGACCGTGCTTTAAACAAAGCTCGGGGGACACGTTTGCAAAGAAGGTCAAAAGATTCCCATAGAGGACAAAGACTATTTTAAGGAATGTAGTGTTTTAAACAAAACTCAGGAAAATATATTTCGAAGAAGACTATCCTAGAAAGGATGGGATACCTCCCTGAAGAAGACTGTACTTCAAACAAAGATTGACAAGGTTTATAAGAGGAATTTGAACATGTCTTAAAAAAATTAACTGAAAAGATGGACGGGTGTCTTAAAGAAGATTACCTAGAAAGGTTCCTGGAAAGGATGAGGGATATTTTTAGAGAAAATTACCTGAAAAAGGGTAAGGGATGTCTTAAAGAAGACTACATGAAAAAGTTAAGAGATGTCTTACAGAAGACCATCTAGAAAGGTTCTTAGAAGGGAATATGTCTTAGAGAAGACTATCTGAAAAGATTTATGAAGATGACGAGAGACACCTGGAAAGGTTTGTAGAAAGAACGAGAGGATGTGTCTTAAAGAAGACTATCTAAAAGGGGCTCCTAGAAATGGTAAGAGATATTTGAACACGTCTTAAAGAAGACTAACTGAAAAGATTGAGAGATGTCTTAAAGAAGACTACCTAGAACGGTTCCTAGAAAGGATGTGAGAATAGTATTAACACCATCTGATATTGAGTGACCTTTGCAGCGTGCCCCCCGGTAACGGAATTGCCCCATGGGCTACTCAGAGTCCTTGAGAGATCCCAGGGATCTTGATTAGATTGCCCCAGATAAATAGGATAACAAGGGGCTATGCCCTGTGTATACAATAGCCATCCGAGTCAGGCGTAAGAGATAGATATGCTTTTAAAGTTATTTCGCCTGTCAGTAGGGTTTTTAGCCATTAGCCATGCCCCACGCGACTTTTCCCTGATGTTAAAACATTGGAATCTATATAGACCGGTGTGCTTTACGATGAAATTCATAAGATGCGAATGCATATGTCTGTCTTGAAAGCTTAAAAACATTTTTGAGTAAAACAAAGTTCTTTTTTTTGTAAGAAAGTGATATCGACTCAAGAGTTATAGTAGACCTTAAGGAGTCGGGATACCTTTTTGTAACGGTATGCTTTCGAACTAACCATGTTTCAGTTAGGACTTTTAAGGGTTGTAACGTGGCCTTGGTTTAGGGTTTTAAGAAACAACGGATTTAAGGCTCAATATTTATTTAACCCACCCCTTTCTTCGTGATGTTCTCCGGTCCTATGCTCAATTAACTATGCATTTAAGCTCCAAAAGACCTTGGATATTGTAATACTGACTATGGTGTCGTTTTTTTTACCTCCCCGTTTCACTTGGGAGGACGGCACGCTAGACCCTTCACGCAAAATTTGGAAGGAGAATGCGCCTGAGGTGGGAGGAATTTTGTTTCAGTTCTTCCTACGATATCACACGAACTTTCTTATTTGTCCTACGAGTAGGAAAGGGGAAAAAAGATCTCAACTAAACCCTAGGAGTTTGCTAAGTGTGGGGATTTCACCTAGACTAGAAATTCTGGAGTCCGGGAGGTCGGTTATACATAGGGAAGTGTTTAAACACCCTACATATCTGTAGTACTCTACAGGTGTAACACCCCATAATTTCAGTTTATTAATTTAATTTGGATTTAAATTAAATAATTGGAATTTTAGTATTTTTATTTGGAATTATTTGGAAAATGATGAAATATTGACATTGGGCCTAGAGTGGTGGTTAGCAGTAAGGGGGTGTTAACTAAGCAAGCCCATTATAATATTTTATTTTATTTTTCATAAAATAAAGGAATTGGGAAAAGAGGAAGTGGAAGCACTAGTGACAGAGTCTGAGGAAAAGAAGAACACGTGAAAGTGAGAAGAGCCAAAGGGGGAGAAGAACTTCGAAGATTCGACTCTAAGGTAAGGGGGATTCTTCGGGTTAGTATTCATTATGTGATTGTAGGTGGTAAGATTGATTAGGATTATCGTGTAATTCAATCGTACGTGTCGGGTTGGGAATTTTATTAGGTTTTGATAATCTAGTATGAATTGACATGATTCTGTTGATACTTGTGATATATGATGTTAATACATGTCAATAACTTGTTTGAAATGTGTAATTGTGTGAAAATCAATGATAATTGTGTGTATGTTCGTATGTACCTGAAATTGGGGAAATGGGATAGGGTAAATGCTGTCAAAATGATGAATTTTGCTGTGCAGGTACGTAGGAACCGGTTCCCATGTGGGACGAACCGGTTCCCCCTTGTAAAAACAGAGAAGTATGGATTCTGGGCAGCTGGGAACCGGTTCCCATGTAGGGACAACCCGGTTCCCCATAGTAAAAACCAGAGACGTGATTTTTGAAGCTGCCAGGAACCGGTTCCAACGTAGGGACAACCCGGGTTCTGCAGCATTTTTCTAAAAATGTTTTATTTTTAAAAACCCATAACTTTTGATCCGAGTATCCGATTTATGTGCCGTTTTGGGCGTTGCGAAGCTAATTAGATGCTTTATTTGATAAAGTGATAAAATGGGCAGTGGCCGACTTTATTTTTAAAACTCGATTTAATTGTTGATGAATTGAAATATGGTATATGTATATGTGCTTATATATATGATTATTGATGCATGTATTTATGTTGGTGATGGGATTATGATATCCAACGAGTGATTTTGTTATATAACATGTCGTAGATGATACATGTTTTGTGATTATGCTGTTGGGTTGTTTGATAATTTATTACATTGTGTGCAATGATGATAAATGTAACGATGTATAATCGTGGTGATGATTGATAATTTATGAATGTTAATATGCTGTTAATATTAACATGTGGATTGTGGTGAATGTATGCGTGTGATATATTTGTATGAATGCTAAACTTATGCATGCTTATCGGTGATGAATTGGTGATGATAATGAGACGATGTGATACATCGGATTGGTGATGTTGTAAGCATGTTATATGTTGCATTCATTGGCATACATTTTTGGTGATGGATCCCGGTGATGAAATGGATCAAAATGGTGGGCATAATTCCCATTGTGTGGAATTTGTGCTGGTTAAAACTGTATCTCGGTGATGAAATAGATCAGTTGGATGGGTGTATCCCATGTATTGGTACCACATGCATAGTGTCAGTTGAATCATATGCATTGGTTATAACATGATTGGATGAAATCCAGTGTTATGCCTTGGTGTGTTTATGTGATTGATGTATTGAGGAGTTGTTGTTAATATAACTTGATCATTGATGAAATTGATGAGTTGTGGGCCGATGGCCAATATTGTTGAATTGATGCTTGCTTGTTGTAATAATTCCGATTATATGTATGATTGAGTGGATGATAATTACTATGAGATTTTATTGCTTATGACTGCATAATGCTTATTAATTCGAATGAAACTCACCCTTACTTTGATGATTTCAGATTAACGATGTAGCGGCTTCTTGATTGGGTACAGATAGCTCGTAGGCTAGTCCATAGTTCGTGTCGAGTCATGCTCTGATTGTAACACTGGGGAACGCTAGTTTAGAGACGAATTACTCTGTTGGCTTTGTTGTTTTATAATTGTATTGTAGTAACTTGCATGGATGATGAATATGCAATGTTATGAGTTATAATCCGCTGTGTTGAACATGAATTTTGTTTATATTAAATGGTTCCTCATGTGGCATGACAAATGACTATGGTATTTTATGTTAAAGAAATTGTGACATTCTTGTATTTCATGTTTACTCTGATTATTATTATTATTATTATTATTATTATTATATTTTCCGCGGGGGTTTTAGAAGGGTGTTACAATAGTGGTATCAGAGCATAGTCGGTCGTTGTGACCAGAGTCTTGTTGTTAATTTTTCCTTTCGGTATGCGACATGTGTGTGAAACACTGTCGGTACTCAGTGTGTTCTAACTGTTTGCTTGCAGAAGTGGGATTGAAACTAGTGGGGGAGAAGTCATGCTTCTCGGATATGTCTCAGATGCAAGATGTTAGAGTGATGCGTATGGCAGCAGTACAAGAGTGTGGAGTTATTGTTTTCTGAAGTGAAGGTGATATGGGCTGAAGACTGTGGTTGTTATTCAGTCGGAGTGTCTCGGAGTAGATAATGGTTATTTATGAGAAATGGAATTTCGAAGTTGAGATGCTTCAAGTGCTACTGATGGACTGTGATGTTGTTGTGTGAGTAGCCCTATGTGAAAGGTCGCTGTTGAAGCAGTGATTAAAGGAAGTATTGTCGTAGACCTTGTCGTAGGATTACTAGTAAGTAATGGAGATGATAGTAGAGGTTATCGATGTTGTTGAGAAAGTTTCGAAGTGTGAGTAATGCAAAGACACGAGTATGATCTCAAGGATAAGAAGGTTGATGATGGCATACATGAATTTGGTTTCAGGATTTTGCAGAAATCGAACTTCAACGGTGAAATGTGTTGTTTAAGTTATAAGAAGTTTGGAAGCGAAGAGATGTGATAAGATGATGTTAATAATGAGATTGATTTGAAAAGAATGAGTTTTGGAGCAGAATTTCTGTAAGCAAATCGCAGGAAAATTGGTGAATCGTTATGAAATTTCGAAAATTCATAACTGGAGTTCTGGACATCCGATTTGAGTTCCGTTTGAAGCATCAGAAAGCTAACGAGATGAAATTTTTTATAAAAATGGTTGTAGCAGCTGTAACATATTTAATGGTGTCAGGATGATGTTAGAAAGGGGTGAAGTTACGATTGCACTTGCTCTTAGAACTAGACTGTTCATTGGTGCTACATGGGATGTCAGTGTCAGAGTTGAACGGAATAAAGGAATAATTAAAGACTTGTTGATAAGCAATTCTAGGAATTAAATGTGCCAATTGAAGAGTTTGGAGATATTGTATAGAATGTCGCAGCATGGTGTCGGTGTTGCAAATTTGGATAACGATTGGAAACGTCCGTATCTTGAGCTCTGAATGTCGGATTAATGTGTCGTTTGAACCCACGAAGATGAGAGATTATGTTCTACCTTATGGAAGAGTTATAAATACCATAGAGTGGTCCTATGAGGAGATATTATGATGTCGGTTAAGGAAGCATGGACAAGTGTTGAATAGGGATGCCTATTACCACGATTGTTGAAACGAAGTCGAGTAGAATGTGTCGTTGATGAATAAGATGATAAAGATGATTTAAGTATCGATGGATTTGAGTGATGAGTAAATCAGTAGAAAAAGTGAAATGGACTTTGGAACCATTTGTGGTATATTGTGATGCGTCGTTGATGGGTAGTGTATTGATGTAAAATCAGTAAGTAGTAACTATACGTCGGGACGATTGAAAGCGCATGAAATGAATTATCTGACTCATGATTTAGAATTGGCAGCCATGGTTTTGTTTTGATGTTGCAGTGACATTATTTGTATGGTTCGAGGTTGCCTCTAAAAATGTCGATGCTGATGGTGAAAGAGTTGGATTTAATTGAACAATTCAGAGAATTAAGTTTGGTATGTGAAGGTGTTCCTACTAATGTTGGATTGGGTATGCTGAGACTGACTAATGGTATTCTAGACGAGATTAGAGAAATTCAGAAAGCTGATGTTGAGTTGATCGACAAGTCGACTTTGAATTACTAAGGTAAAGACGGTGAATTCGGAATTGAGGAGGATGGTGTAGTGAGGTCTAGAAGTCGCAGTTGTGTTCCAGATGTTACCGAGTTGAGAAGGAATATTCTAGAAGAAGGACACCGTAGAGAATTATTAGACTATGACGACGTTAATGAGTTTGGGTGCAAACTCGGAAAAGACGCTATTATGTAGTAACAACG
Source organism: Vicia villosa (assembly GCF_029867415.1). Lineage (NCBI taxonomy): Eukaryota > Viridiplantae > Streptophyta > Magnoliopsida > Fabales > Fabaceae > Vicia > Vicia villosa. The sequence goes on along the minus strand of NC_081183.1, from coordinate 65,880,310 downwards.
GTTTATGCTTAAATATGATTGTCGGCTACCTATTGACAAATTGAGGACTTGATCACCCTTAATCTCTTGTTGATAATAGGCGGAATCATATAGATGGTATAAGGTTGCTTGTTACCGTAATGGTATAAGATGTGATGAATGCTGAGATGTGAGAATAACCACTCACCATATTGTGGGAACTTATGAGGAAGTGAATATGGAGGAGTGTAAAGTATTGGACGGTGACTTAAGACGAGTAGTCGTAGTCGTACAGCGAAAGTATGATGTAGAGTGGTGTTATGAGTGCTACTCGTGAGCAGTGAGGAATTATTATGTCGGAATCCTACATAGAGAATATATGTTGATCTATAGGTTGGATTTGGAATCTCGTAGACATAATGATGTCGTGCCAAAGGATTAGAACCCTTTTGAATAATTGTCGAGATGATGGATATCCTATTATGGTTGAATGTAGTTAATGAGTATGTGTTCGGAGAAGTTAAGACAACGAGTTGATACTATGTAATGCCATAATAATTTTGTACTGTTGTAAGGTGTTATGTAAATTTATGAATGTAATGAGGGATTATACTCTACGAAGGACGAAGTTGATTTGATTCTTAGTGGAGAGTGGGACTCAGTTGAGCTATCTTGTAAGCAATGGTATATTGAGGATGATGAGCTATGTAATTATAACTACTGATGTGTGCTTGTTCTGATAGTGGGAATGTTTTTAATAGATGAAGTAACTCGGGAATTTGCTCAGAGTAAGTGTAAGTATTACTTTATCGCTCAATTGGAAGAGTGTAACTAAGGTTGGTACGTGGGTAAATGGAATCTATTACTACAGTGTTGATCAGTTGCGATCATACCATGGATTGTGTAATTGTATTATTCAGTTGTTGAGCGTATTGTATGGATCGCGCCTCGAAGTTTCATTGTTGTTAACCGTTGGAGTTATAGCAAGTGGTACACCTGGGAATGGTCAAATGCAACGTAAGAACTGAATTGAATGCATGAGATATGCTTGTGTTGGTTATGTTAGATGAATTTTGAGACTCGACCAAGAAGGTGTTAACGAAGAATGGGAGAGTCAAATGAAGTACTCTTATCCGGGTCTTTTACTTGAAGTATGTTTTCGAGGACGAAAACTCTTTTAGTGGGGGAGAGTTGTAACACCCCATAATTTCAGTTTATTAATTTAATTTGGATTTAAATTAAATAATTGGAATTTTAGTATTTTTATTTGGAATTATTTGGAAAATGATGAAATATTGACATTGGGCCTAGAGTGGTGGTTAGCAGTAAGGGGGTGTTAACTAAGCAAGCCCATTATAATATTTTATTTTATTTTTCATAAAATAAAGGAATTGGGAAAAGAGGAAGTGGAAGCACTAGTGACAGAGTCTGAGGAAAAGAAGAACACGTGAAAGTGAGAAGAGCCAAAGGGGGAGAAGAACTTCGAAGATTCGACTCCAAGGTAAGGGGGGATTCTTCGGGTTAGTATTCATTATGTGATTGTAGGTGGTAAGATTGATTAGGATTATCGTGTAATTCAATCGTACGTGTCGGGTTGGGAATTTTATTAGGTTTTGATAATCTAGTATGAATTGACATGATTCTGTTGATACTTGTGATATATGATGTTAATACATGTCAATAACTTGTTTGAAATGTGTAATTGTGTGAAAATCAATGATAATTGTGTGTATGTTCGTATGTACCTGAAATTGGGGAAATGGGATAGGGTAAATGCTGTCAAAATGATGAATTTTGCTGTGCAGGTACGTAGGAACCGGTTCCCATGTGGGACGAACCGGTTCCCCCTTGTAAAAACAGAGAAGTATGGATTCTGGGCAGCTGGGAACCGGTTCCCATGTAGGGACAACCCGGTTCCCCATAGTAAAAACCAGAGACGTGATTTTTGAAGCTGCCAGGAACCGGTTCCCACGTAGGGACAACCCGGGTTCTGCAGCATTTTTCTAAAAATGTTTTATTTTTAAAAACCCATAACTTTTGATCCGAGTATCCGATTTATGTGCCGTTTTGGGCGTTGCGAAGCTAATTAGATGCTTTATTTGATAAAGTGATAAAATGGGCAGTGGCCGACTTTATTTTTAAAACTCGATTTAATTGTTGATGAATTGAAATATGGTATATGTATATGTGCTTATATATATGATTATTGATGCATGTATTTATGTTGGTGATGGGATTATGATATCCAACGAGTGATTTTGTTATATAACATGTCGTAGATGATACATGTTTTGTGATTATGCTGTTGGGTTGTTTGATAATTTATTACATTGTGTGCAATGATGATAAATGTAACGATGTATAATCGTGGTGATGATTGATAATTTATGAATGTTAATATGCTGTTAATATTAACATGTGGGTTGTGGTGAATGTATGCGTGTGATATATTTGTATGAATGCTAAACTTATGCATGCTTATCGGTGATGAATTGGTGATGATAATGAGACGATGTGATACATCGGATTGGTGATGTTGTAAGCATGTTATATGTTGCATTCATTGGCATACATTTTTGGTGATGGATCCCGGTGATGAAATGGATCAAAATGGTGGGCATAATTCCCATTGTGTGGAATTTGTGCTGGTTAAAACTGTATCTCGGTGATGAAATAGATCAGTTGGATGGGTGTATCCCATGTATTGGTACCACATGCATAGTGTCAGTTGAATCATATGCATTGGTTATAACATGATTGGATGAAATCCAGTGTTATGCCTTGGTGTGTTTATGTGATTGATGTATTGAGGAGTTGTTAATATAACTTGATCATTGATGAAATTGATGAGTTGTGGGCCGATGGCCAATATTGTTGAATTGATGCTTGCTTGTTGTAATAATTCCGATTATATGTATGATTGAGTGGATGATAATTACTATGAGATTTTATTGCTTATGACTGCATAATGCTTATTAATTCGAATGAAACTCACCCTTACTTTGATGATTTCAGATTAACGATGTAGCGGCTTCTTGATTGGGTACAGATAGCTCGTAGGCTAGTCCATAGTTCGTGTCGAGTCATGCTCTGATTGTAACACTGGGGAACGCTAGTTTAGAGACGAATTACTCTGTTGGCTTTGTTGTTTTATAATTGTATTGTAGTAACTTGCATGGATGATGAATATGCAATGTTATGAGTTATAATCCGCTGTGTTGAACATGAATTTTGTTTATATTAAATGGTTCCTCATGTGGCATGACAAATGACTATGGTATTTTATGTTAAAGAAATTGTGACATTCTTGTATTTCATGTTTACTCTGATTATTATTATTATTATTATTATATTTTCCGCGGGGGTTTTAGAAGGGTGTTACAACAGGAACCTTCTCTGTGTCTAAATGTGTTTGTGCTGCCAATGATTATTGGGAAAGTTTCTCCTTTGTGTTAGGAGAAGGAATTGAATTGATTTTAAAAGACAGACAGACAGACAAACTGACTATTTTTGGTATTTTATTAGCTCGCTGAGATTCCTTGTGAACCTCATGCCTACATATCCCTAGTGGAAGTCAGAGCTTAATGTAGTTCGGGGAACTAATTGATTATTAATTGTTTTTGGATGCCTTGCTTGAAGCTCAAGGTTGAAGCTTGAATTAAATCTCTGTTTACAATAAAGAGACATGAAATCATCTTTACAGAGAGGTATTTGTACTATTCTACCACAAACATTTTTGAAAGAGTGACAGAATAACTGGATTCATTTCATTAAGAGAGTGACCTTACTTGTGTGTTTGCAAGTATGCTAGTATCTCTTGAATGAAAGAAAGATGCTCGTCCAAATTAGGGAAAGTGTACAAGTCTGGGGATGTGCCAGAGCATGTCTTTCATAGTCCTAAATGGGAGACTTTGATTGAAATTGAAATGTGTAATGTTTGTTTGTTTGAATGTGGTAGAGTAGTAAAAATATCTCTCTATAGAGATAAGCTATGTCTATCTACTGTATAAAAGATTTGACTTTATCTGGCTTGTATGAGGCCCAAGCTTGAGGATTTTTGATTGATTTATTAATTATTATTGACTCTGGGAGATGACTCCATTGAGGATTAATTACAGGGTATTTTTTGTGTTCTGTACAAAGCCCAGAATTGAGGCTGACTCTATTTGGAGAGTGTTTATTTTGATGGATTTTTATTTGGTGTTCTGTACAAAGCCCAGAATTGAGGCTGACTCTAGCTAGGAAAAAAACATTATTTTCTGCCTTGTACAAAGCCCAAGGTTGTGGCTGAGTCTTTAATAAATTGAGTGTGGATGACTCTATGGGGAAAAGATCCTAGGTGTTAGGAATCTTTGACAACATATGGTTTAATCTGCCTTGTACAAAGCCCAAGGTTGTGGCTACTGAATGATGAAGAACTCACTGGGGAGACTCTATTATCTGCCTTGTACAATGCCCAAGGTTGAGGCTGACTCTTGACAGGGGAGTTTTATTGTTTGGTGCCTTGTATGAAGCCCAAGGTTGAGGCTAACTGTTTTTGTTGGTTTTGACTCTACTGAGGAGATTTTATTTATTAAAAGACTGTTTTTCTTTGGAAGCTAAACCTTTCCAGGGATTTTGACTCAGCTGGTGAATTTGTCTGTTAAAAGACTGACTTTATCATGTTTTTGGAGGCTGACCCTTTCCAGGGGTTTTGAGTCTTTTGGGGAAATTATTTCCTAAGAGAATGAATATTTGGTTTTGAAAGACTAATATTGGAGGCTAACCCTTTCCAGGGGTTTTGACATTTTAAACAGATTTTTATTAATTGACTTTGGAGGCTAACCCTTTCCAGGGGTTTTTATTAAAATGAATGGCAGAAAGATTATCTATTGGAGACTTCTTGTTTAAAGCCCAAGATGAAGGCTGACACTTTGAGGATAAGCACACATAGATCCTAGACTCTACTAAGGAAGATTGATGAAGATAAGGGTGACAGAGACTGTCCATGTCTCTCATTCCAAAAGGTGTACTCAATGTGAAATTGAGACAAACTTAGCTTGTTTGAAGTCTGGTTTAAATTGGAAGAAACTCACCAGGGTATGTTAAGAGGTGACTAAAGACCTGTTCCTAAGTTTATAAGAAACCTGATGGGTCCTTGTATACAAGCTCAAGAGGAAGCTGGAAATGCTTTTAAGAAGCCTGTGGGTCCTTGTACAAAGCCCAAGAGGAGGCTAGAAATGCTTTTAAGAAGCCTGTGGGTCGTTGTACAAAGCCCAAGAGGAGGCTAATCGAGGGTCCTTGTTATAGCACAAGAGAAAGCTACGTAGTTTTGAACTTATTTTGGCTTTAAGCAAATGGGTAAGAGGTTTCACCGGGAATAATTCCTTTTTGGGTGGATGTGTCCTATTTTGTGGATTCTAAGGTTTTTGCCAAGATGTTTCACCGGGAATAATTCATCTTGGGGGTTTGAACTACAGATCTCTAATTAGGAAAGAGCCTTCACCGGGAAGACATTCTCAATCCTAGGTCATATTCCTATAATATATATATATAGTTTAACTGTCCTAGGGTTTATACTCAAACGTAGTTCTAAACTAATATATATGCACAGTTTATATTTGACAGTAATTTAAATAAAGACTGTAAATTGAAAGCATGTAAAGCCTAACCTGGATGGAGTGGAGGCCTTTGGAGAAGCATGTACAGAGCCTCAACAATATTTTTGTTGTTTTGTTGATAACAATTGAATATTTATTATAAACAGTTAAGGGTTTTTGAAAACAGAAGAAGTGAAGATGGACAAAGGTCACATAGGTATCTGAAGAGTTTCACCGGGAATAATGCCCTTCAAATACCAGAAGAATGTTTTGAGAACAGAAAGAAGATTTTGAAAATACAGTTTTGAAAACAAGCTAAGAAGAGAAGGTGTTTGGGACTTACACTCTATTAGAGGCCCAGTACTTTACAGTACTGGTTACAAAAGCAGTTTGAAAATGATTTGAAATGGTATAAGGTTTTGTTGTTTGAAAACCTTAATCATCCGTTTAATCGGAGACTGGTAATAACTTTGAAAATTGACAAAAGTCAACTTAATTAAGGTAAAGAATAAAGATCTATGCCTAATTAGGACTTAAACAAATAGGGTTTTATCATGAGCTTATTCACAAAATAGGTTAAAATAAAATGACAATATATATTTAAAGTATTTAAGAAAACACTTAAAAACATACTATTTTAAACCTAATTAAAATACATGAAATAAATAATATTTTTTATGATTTTTTGATTATTCACAAAATAGATATATTAAATGACAAGTGTGTGAAAAATGAAGTGAAAATAAATTAATTTGATAGGTTAAATAATTGGTTGAAGTTGTGAAGAAATCAAATGGAAAAAAGTGGTAAAAAATAGGGTTTTGTCACCAACCAGGTTTGAACCCACGCCCTTTATGTTACCAGCCCAAAACAACACCACTGAGCCAATGCGCGCTTAGTGACAATGACACACACCCATTCGGTTATGTTTCAAAACAAGTGGTAAATCATTGAAAAATAAAAGAATCAAAAAGTCTGGGGCGAGGGGGATTCGAACCCCAGACTTGAGGCATGAGGAGACTAAGGGCGTATGTGAGGCCACTAGGGCAAACGATGAATTCGTTTGTAAAACGCATACTACTCAAAATAAAATAAACCCTGCCCTTGGATTTGAATTTTGCGCGCCACAGCCATGGTCGTCTTCTTCCTCAAGCTCTCAAATTCTCAAATTTCTAACTCTCTGGTTTCTCAACTAAATGGCATGATGTAAACATCAATTTTGCTCTAAATTTCCTCACGAACTCAGATATGTAACTAACATTTATTTATATTAGCTATAACTACCTAATTTCTCAGAGAACTCTAAGAACACATGAACCCTAAATTTGAAATTAAATGACAAACAAGATGAATAAATGAATGATGATAGAGGGTTTTCAATCCTCTGATGATGCTGAACAAGATAGAATCGAGCTATATCATAAAGAGTGCTTAAATTAAAGAGGTGGAGTTCAGAAACTTACCTCTGAAAATGGAGGTCGTGAGGATGATAGAGAGCAACTGGGCTTGTATGAATGATCCCAAAAGCTTCCTTGGGACTCAGTGATGCTAACTGAATGCTTGTTGTAACCTCAATCCTTCTGAATTGTTCTATGGACCTCCCTCGATTTGAGCTTCAAGTGAACATGGAGAGTGATGATTCTTGAGTTACAGATGAGCTGCAGCCATCTGAACAGCTTCACTACCTCCTATGGAACATGCCTGGATGCTTGGCTCGATTGGAAACCTTCTGAATTGCACTATGGACCTTCAACTGCAACAGCTTCAAAGTGAGAGCAACAATGGTGTTCCTCCACTTACAGAAATGATCCAGGTGCTTGGATCACCTCAAATGACCTCCCTTGAGATGTTAGAATGCTTACTTTCCAAAGATAAGCTCTGGTTTGAAGAAAACGATTCTTCTTGCCAAAGAACTTTAAAAAACAATAAGCATGAGAAGAGAAAGAGAAAGCAAGGAATATGGTTGCTTTGGTGTGTTTTTCTACTGAAGTATGCCCTCCTATTTATAGGCAAATGAATGCAGATCAATTGGCCGTGGTGAGCTTGCTTAATGAAAGAAGTTTGGTTTCTTAGCCAAGAAGAAATTTTGAAAAGATCCTAAATGCAATGATGCATTTTCGGGCTAGCTTCCCCTATCCATTGATTCTATCTGATCTTGGGGAACATTTCAGATGCAAAGTGAGCTCTAATTGGTTGGTGAGAAGATTCCTTGGGTGATTCATCAATTTGCCATAAATTCACAAATGTAATCATTACATAATCACATGTTCTTGTTTTAGGAATCTTCTTCAATTATCATGGCATGGTGAAAATGAATGCATGGTATGTTTTCAGATGTGTTATGGGTCGTGTAGCATCCATATTTGAGGTCATGTGCACAAAATTTCAAAGTTCCAAAATGATGCATGACCTATAATTTCACTTCATGAGGCCAACTTTGAACAAGCATAACTCTTAGCTCAAAATGAATTTGGAGAAGGTTGAACACAATTTGGAAATCCCTAAACATCTACTTCAAATCATTAGTTTGGAGTTTCTTCAAAATCCTTTGGCAAATTTGTGAAAAATGAGGCCAAAGTTGGAAGAAAACTAGGTTAAAACACTTAGAAAAATTTCTAAGTGTTTATGACCTAAAACTCCAAAATTTCCAAAACTCTTAAATGATTGATCTTTTGAAAAAAGTTCCTTTGTAAGATGTTGTTTTATTTTGCAAGATCTACAACTTTCATGTTGGAAGTTTTTTGAGTTGTGTAGGTGAAATTTTGAGTTCCCACAATGCCCTCAAAAACCCTAATTCCCGACTTTTTGCTCCTTGGTGAATCTCTTTGAATTTCTTTGGTCAAATGACTTTAATATCCATATATTGATGATATTGATCTTTGAAAGTCATGGTTTGACCAAAAATCTTAAAAGTCAAAGGTGAACCCATATAGTTGACTTTTTCCTGATAAAGTGAAAATTTGGACTTTTGTGTAGAATCAAGATCTTCTCCTCAAATGAGTGATGTAAATGGGTTATATTGAGGTAGTAGAGGTTCTTGAATCATGTCTTGAGTTTTGGATCCATGCCTCTGATTAAAAGTCAACTATCCTGGTGAATTAGGTCAAAAACCCTAATTGTCGACCATATGAAAATAATGACTGTAGACTTTGAATTGAGGTGTGATGTCCAGTGGATCTTGTCATATGAGCTATTTGAAGATTATTGATGTCTTTGAATGATCCCCTGGGGCTTTTTAGGGTTTCCCAAAGGTGATCCCTGATTTTAGTCCTTGATAGGCTAAAAAACCCTAGTCTGGTGACCTGAGTAAACCTGTACTTAGATGACTGGGTGTCTAATCAATCATAGGTGAAATAATGAAGCTCTTGAGTCTTATGATTGTATTAGAGACTAATCCTTCTATTGATTGATCCTTTGCCTCAGTTTTCTTGTTTTTGAGCATCCTCGATTAAATGCCAGATGAAGAAGTGACTGCTCTGGGTACTTGCTTTGACCTGATGAAAATCCTAAAGATATGTCATCTCAGGGGGGTCAAAAATTAGGGTATGACACTGACATTCATGATGGTTCAAAAACCAAAGGTCTATCTGCAAAGGCAGTCATTCTCCTTTTTTGTAATATCTTCCTTTTGTCGAGGGTATGTAGTGACTTTTTTTTTTAAACTTTATTATCCCTAATTTTTGCCTGAACTATTTATTTAAAATTACAGTCAGCGGGATGCCCCAATTTTGCCTACGTCTCCTTAATAGGTTTTGACTTGGCAAGCCTTGCGTTGTTTTTTCTTTTTTTTATGCGGACATTGACTGCCGAGCTTAATTATGACGGGGAACCATCAGTGATTATGTTCAAAGGAACAATTTGGGATTATCAAGTTAACTGAACAGCTACCTTACCCCAGGTTATATTTTGAGGGTTTTTATTTTGTATGTGAAGGAAAACTCCTACTTCTTAGGCTCAAAGGGGTTGATGAGGGATTAACATCCTTATGTCTCCACTGTATTGGAATTGAAACAATACATGTACATCGTCAACACGGTCTGTTCGAAAGCGTACTGTATGAGATTGTGGTATTGTTTTCGTCATTCTCCCTCTAAAGGTACATATCTTTGAACAAAAGTTGAATATCACAAATAATAAAACCAAGTAAAAACAAAGTTTTGAATATAGTGAAAACACTAGGAGTAAACCAAGACAAACGTAAGCAATGCATTAATGATTATTGTAAAGTACATAGCGTATACCGCAAAACCAATGTTTAAACAAATAGGAAAGAAATTGCGAATGAAAACAAAAACTAATGATCTAAGAAACCCTCCTTCTAGCCACTTATAGCATTAGACTTGCGAGGCTCTTCGAACTCAATGAGCCCTTCTTCAATTAAATCTTGGATCTTGTGCTTCAACGGCCCACAATCCTCTGTATCATGACCAGTACTATCTGAATGATAAGCGCACCTAGCATGATGCTTGTACCCAGGAGCGGGGTTAGCTGGAGCCGAGTATGGAGGCACCAGAGTTATCAAGTTCTGACTGAGCAGATGTTGCAAAGCTTGAGATAGTGGCATGTGCAACAGGGTGAATGATCGTTTTGGCTTTGACCTCCAGGTGCGTTGGCCACCCTGTTGCCTTTGCTGATCCTTCTGTTGTAGTGCTGAGGTTTGATTAACCAGGATTGCCCCAACAGTGTTGGGTTCCTTTTTTCCATCGTATGACTTCTTTGTGTGATAGGAACCTGAGGGTGCCCCTTGTATCTTCCCATTTTTTATCCCATTTTCAATCCTTTCACCAATGACTACCAAGTCTGAGAACCCTGAAGATATGCTTCAGACCATCTTATCATAGTATGGTCCTTGCAAAGTACTCATAAATATGTCCACCAGTTCTTTTTCCATCAAGGGAGGTTGGACTCGAGAAGCCATTTCCCTCCACCTTTGGGCATACTCCTTGAATGATTCATCATTCTTCATTGACATATTTTGTAATTGCATCCGGTTGGGTGCAATGTCCAGGTTGTACTTGTATTACTTCAAGAATGTGTTAGCAAGATCATTCCAGCTTCATATATAGGATTTCTCCAATTGCATGTACCAGTCAACAGATGCCCCGCTTAAGCTATCTTGAAAGAAATGTATCATCAGCTTTTGATCGTGGGCATAGGCAGCCATTTTTCGCACATACATGCGCAAGTAGTTCCTCGGACATGTGAGTCCTTTGTATTTATCGAAGTCAGGAATCTTGAATTTGTGTGGGATAGTCAAGTCTGAAACCAAACTCATTTCGAAGGCATCCACATCGAAAGCATCGTATCCTTCTACCACCTTTAGTCTCTCCTCTAGCGCTTTGATTTGTTCAATGTCCTTGAAGTCTTCCCTAGAGTTGGGATTTGACTGCTGCGTCTGAGGTGCTTGGTCTGTGATGTCCACCTCTTGTACTCTGTATTGTAGATCCAGGTAATCTTCATCCTTAGGGACATTGTTAGCAGGAATGCGAACTGTGCGGGTTGTCCCTTTAGTCTGTGGAGTGGGGACAAATCCCTCTTGAGAGGCCTCTCCTTTCTCTTGGAATTGGATACCTCTTCTAACAGATCGGACCTGGGGTCTTTCCTTAGCAGGGCCAAAGCCTGTCACAAATCCTAGCAGCGGGTTTTCGTCGTTGGGAATCTCATCCTGAACCAGGGTATCCCCAGACTGAACCTCTTTTGCCTTTTCTTGTTTATCTAGTAGGGCCTTCATGAATCCTAGCATCTGAGTCATACCTCCTTTAACCTCTTCCACACTAACCTTTAGTTGATCCACCTCTTCACAAAGGGCGGCTTGATTCTGTTCTAGCTGGTCCATTGATTTTTTTTTTGCTGAAATCTTGTCTGATAAGACGGTCGGGATGTTAGATTATCCTTCCCAATGGTCTCTTGTGTTAGAACAAGATTTGTTCTGATCAATATTCTTAGTTTTGATGATAACAAGGATATGAATTTTGTGTGAGATAATGTGGTACTCTAATACATTGCAATTTCCATTTCAGGAAATATATAAAGAGTATGCACAAATCAACGCTCAGAAGCTTTGTCTCAGAAGGTTCAGCATGCAACATCAGAACATGGTCTGGCAAGACATCAGAAGATGGTCAAGGCAGAATCAGAACATGGGTCTATGGAAGCATCAGAAGAACTTGAGATCAGAAGCAGAAGCACTGAAGTTCTCATGGTATCACGCTCAGAAGCACTTTAAGATCAGAAGACAAGAAGATGCTATGCACCAAGCTGTTTGACTCTGATGATATTTAAATATTATATTCAAACATCAGATCAGAAGAAAGTACAGGTGGCAGGCTACGCTGACTGACAAAAGGAACGTTGGAAGCTATTAAAGGCAACGTCAGTAGACACAGCGTGAACAAGGCTCGAGGTAGTTAACAAAAGCGTGAAACATTAAATGCAAAGCTGTACGGAACACGCAAAGCATTAAATGCGTTCAACGGTCATCTTCTCAAACGCCTATAAATATGAAGTTCGGATGAGAAGCAAGGTTACCAATTCTGAACGAAATTATTCTGAAAGACTTGCTGAAACGCTGTTCAATTCAAAGCTCAGAAACTTCATCTTCATCAAAGCTCACTACATTGCTGTTGTAATATATTAGTGAGATTAAGCTTAAACGTTAAGAGAAATATCACTGTTGTGATTATAGCTTTTCAGAAGCATTTGTAATACTCTTAGATTTGATTACATTAATTTGTAAGTAACTAGAGTGATCAAGTGTTGATCAGGATACTCTAGGAAGTCTTAGCTTGTATCTAAGCAGTTGTAATTAGAGTGATCACGTGGTGGTCAGGATACTCTAAGAAAGTCTTAGCTTGTGTCTAAGCATTTGTTCCTGGAGTGATCAGGTTGTGATCAGGAGACTCTAGAAGACTTAGTCGCGGACTAAGTGGAAAACCATTGTAATCTGTTGCGATTAGTGGATTAAATCCTCAGGTGAGGTAAATCACTCCGTGGGGGTGGACTGGAGTAGTTTAGTTAACAACGAACCAGGATAAAAATAACTGTGCATATATATGCACAGTTTATATTTGACAGTAATTTAAATAAAGACTGTAAATTGAAAGCATGTAAAGCCTAACCTGGATGGAGTGGAGGCCTTTGGAGAAGCATGTACAGAGCCTCAACAATATTTTTGTTGTTTTGTTGATAACAATTGAATATTTATTATAAACAGTTAAGGGTTTTTGAAAACAGAAGAAGTGAAGATGGACAAAGGTCACATAGGTATCTGAAGAGTTTCACCGGGAATAATGCCCTTCAAATACCAGAAGAATGTTTTGAAAACAGAAAGAAGATTTTGAAAATACAGTTTTGAAAACAAGCTAAGAAGAGAAGGTGTTTGGGACTTACACTCTATTAGAGGCCCAGTACTTTACAGTACTGGTTACAAAAGCAGTTTGAAAATGATTTGAAATGGTATAAGGTTTTGTTGTTTGAAAACCTTAATCATCCGTTTAATCGGAGACTGGTAATAACTTTGAAAATTGACAAAAGTCAACTTAATTAAGGTAAAGAATAAAGATCTATGCCTAATTAGGACTTAAACAAATAGGGTTTTATCATGAGCTTATTCACAAAATAGGTTAAAATAAAATGACAATATATATTTAAAGTATTTAAGAAAACACTTAAAAACATACTATTTTAAACCTAATTAAAATACATGAAATAAATAATATTTTTTATGATTTTTTGATTATTCACAAAATAGATATATTAAATGACAAGTGTGTGAAAAATGAAGTGAAAATAAATTAATTTGATAGGTTAAATAATTGGTTGAAGTTGTGAAGAAATCAAATGGAAAAAAGTGGTAAAAAATAGGGTTTTGTCACCAACCAGGTTTGAACCCACGCCCTTTATGTTACCAGCCCAAAACAACACCACTGAGCCAATGCGCGCTTAGTGACAATGACACACACCCATTCGGTTATGTTTCAAAACAAGTGGTAAATCATTGAAAAATAAAAGAATCAAAAAGTCTGGGGCGAGGGGGATTCGAACCCCAGACTTGAGGCATGAGGAGACTAAGGGCGTATGTGAGGCCACTAGGGCAAACGATGAATTCGTTTGTAAAACGCATACTACTCAAAATAAAATAAACCCTGCCCTTGGATTTGAATTTTGCGCGCCACAGCCATGGTCGTCTTCTTCCTCAAGCTCTCAAATTCTCAAATTTCTAACTCTCTGGTTTCTCAACTAAATGGCATGATGTAAACATCAATTTTGCTCTAAATTTCCTCACGAACTCAGATATGTAACTAACATTTATTTATATTAGCTATAACTACCTAATTTCTCAGAGAACTCTAAGAACACATGAACCCTAAATTTGAAATTAAATGACAAACAAGATGAATAAATGAATGATGATAGAGGGTTTTCAATCCTCTGATGATGCTGAACAAGATAGAATCGAGCTATATCATAAAGAGTGCTTAAATTAAAGAGGTGGAGTTCAGAAACTTACCTCTGAAAATGGAGGTCGTGAGGATGATAGAGAGCAACTGGGCTTGTATGAATGATCCCAAAAGCTTCCTTGGGACTCGGTGATGCTAACTGAATGCTTGTTGTAACCTCAATCCTTCTGAATTGTTCTATGGACCTCCCTCGATTTGAGCTTCAAGTGAACATGGAGAGTGATGATTCTTGAGTTACAAATGAGCTGCAGCCATCTGAACAGCTTCACTACCTCCTATGGAACGTGCCTGGATGCTTGGCTCGATTGGAAACCTTCTGAATTGCACTATGGACCTTCAACTGCAACAGCTTCAAAGTGAGAGCAACAATGGTGTTCCTCCACTTACAGAAATGATCCAGGTGCTTGGATCACCTCAAAGGACCTCCCTTGAGATGTTAGAATGCTTACTTTCCAAAGATAAGCTCTGGTTTGAAGAAAACGATTCTTCTTGCCAAAGAACTTTAAAAAACAATAAGCATGAGAAGAGAAAGAGAAAGCAAGGAATATGGTTGCTTTGGTGTGTTTTTCTACTGGAGTATGCCCTCCTATTTATAGGCAAATGAATGCAGATCAATTGGCCGTGGTGAGCTTGCTTAATGAAAGAAGTTTGGTTTCTTAGCCAAGAAGAAATTTTGAAAAGATCCTAAATGCAATGATGCATTTTCGGGCTAGCTTCCCCTATCCATTGATTCTATCTGATCTTGGGGAACATTTCAGATGCAAAGTGAGCTCTAATTGGTTGGTGAGAAGATTCCTTGGGTGATTCATCAATTTGCCATAAATTCACAAATGTAATCATTACATAATCACATGTTCTTGTTTTAGGAATCTTCTTCAATTATCATGGCATGGTGAAAATGAATGCATGGTATGTTTTCAGATGTGTTATGGGTCGTGTAGCATCCATATTTGAGGTCATGTGCACAAAATTTCAAAGTTCCAAAATGATGCATGACCTATAATTTCACTTCATGAGGCCAACTTTGAACAAGCATAACTCTTAGCTCAAAATGAATTTGGAGAAGGTTGAACACAATTTGGAAAGTCCTAAACATCTACTTCAAATCATTAGTTTGGAGTTTCTTCAAAATCCTTTGGCAAATTTGTGAAAAATGAGGCCAAAGTTGGAAGAAAACTAGGTTAAAACACTTAGAAAAATTTCTAAGTGTTTATGACCTAAAACTCCAAAATTTCCAAAACTCTTAAATGATTGATCTTTTGAAAAAAGTTCCTTTGTAAGATGTTGTTTTATTTTGCAAGATCTACAACTTTCATGTTGGAAGTTTTTTGAGTTGTGTAGGTGAAATTTTGAGTTCCCACAATGCCCTCAAAAACCCTAATTCTCGACTTTTTGCTCCTTGGTGAATCTCTTTGAATTTCTTTGGTCAAATGACTTTAATATCCATATATTGATGATATTGATCTTTGAAAGTCATGGTTTGACCAAAAATCTTAAAAGTCAAAGGTGAACCCATATAGTTGACTTTTTCCTGATAAAGTGAAAATTTGGACTTTTGTGTAGAATCAAGATCTTCTCCTCAAATGAGTGATGTAAATGGGTTATATTGAGGTAGTAGAGGTTCTTGAATCATGTCTTGAGTTTTGGATCCATGCCTTTGATTAAAAGTCAACTATCCTGGTGAATTAGGTCAAAAACCCTAATTGTCGACCATATGAAAATAATGACTGTAGACTTTGAATTGAGGTGTGATGTCCAGTGGATCTTGTCATATGAGCTATTTGAAGATGATTGATGTCTTTGAATGATCCCCTGGGGCTTTTTAGGGTTTCCCAAAGGTGATCCCTGATTTTAGTCCTTGATAGGCTAAAAAACCCTAGTCTGGTGACCTGAGTAAACCTGTACTCAGATGACTGGGTGTCTAATCAATCATAGGTGAAATAATGAAGCTCTTGAGTCTTATGATTGTATTAGAGACTAATCCTTCTATTGACTGATCCTTTGCCTCAGTTTTCTTGTTTTTGAGCATCCTCGATTAAATGCCAGATGAAGAAGTGACTGCTCTGGGTACTTGCTTTGACCTGATGAAAATCCTAAAGATATGTCATCTCAGGGGGGTCAAAAATTAGGGTATGACAGATGCCCCTATTTAAGTTTCTTTTATCTGGAGGGAGAGAGATTGATATCTCGATCTCTCCTGCGTAAAAGAGACTTAAATATCGAGGAATGCCCGAATTTTGGGCGCTCCTGAGATGTTGTAATTGATAAAATCTTTGCATGACTTTGATCCCGTTGTCGCACTCGGCGGGGATGAGGAGACAAACTCCTGTAGAAATACTTGATGTGGACTCTGGCGAATGGATGGAAATGTAGGATGCGCAATCCATCTTCTTTAACTAAGTGTTGACACTTAGAAAAAGGCAAGCAACCTCCTCTTGTTTCGGATGTCTGTATCTCGAAACTGGTCTTAGTTGCGTTTGGACAATATCTCAGATAAAGAGAAAATTTCCAAAGGTTTGTTTCCTCATCAAACTTCTCATCAGCACTTGGAGATGAGACGCCATTTGATGGTAATAAAGAAACTTCAAGGGTTTGTTTCCTCATCAAACTTCTTACCAGCACTTGGAGGTAAGACGCCATTTGATGGTAATAAAGAAACTTCAAAGGTTTGTTTCCTCATCAAACTTCTCATCAGCACTTGGAGATGAGACGCCATTTGATGGTAATAAAGAAACTTCAAAGGTTTGTTTCCTCATCAAACTTCTCATCAGCACTTGGAGATGAGACGCCATTTGATGGTAAATAAAGAAACTTCAAAGGTTTGTTTCCTCATCAAACTTCTCATCAGCACTTGGAGATGAGACGCCATTTGACGGTAATAAAGAAACTTCACCATCTTCCCTTTTGACTTGACGTCTTTGAAGGATCGTCACATGGTCCCGCGCTCTTTTGAGGGGCTAATGACTTTGCTTGAAGGCGGACGAACTGTTTTCGAGGTGAAAACCAACATTCGTTGACTGATGCCGGGGAATCAACAAACTGTTCTCCTAAGAGGAAAACTGCCATTTATCGACTCTGTGGGGAACTAAACATCCCAGAAACAGACAAACTGTTTGAAGAAACTGCCATTTGTCGATCTCTTAAGTATTTAACAGACAAACCGTCTTTCCTTGGGGAAAGGCTGCCATTTGCCAATTGCTAGGGGAACAAACTGTCTTCTACTAGGAGACTGCCATTTGCCGACCCTGTCGTGAAAGAAAGTGAGCAAACTGTCTTCTGCTAAAAGAGACTGCCATTTGCTGACTTTGTTGAGGAATCTTTGAGCGAAACGAACTGTCTTCATGAAGAAAGCTGCCATTCGTTACTTCTGCTCGAAAAAGTAAGTGAACTGTCTCTCGCTGAAAGAGACTACTATTCACTGACTTCGCTGGAGAATCTGAACTATCTTCTGGACGAAGACTACCATTCACTGACTCCGCTGGGGAATCTGAACTATCTTCTGGACGAAGACTACCATTCACTGACTCCGCTGGAGAATTAATTGTCGATCTGCTGGGAGATTCTCTTTGACGAAAAGTGGCATCTCTTGACCCTGCTGGGGAAATACCAAACTGTTTTCCAGGAGGAAAAACTACCACTTGTTAAATATGTCGAGGAATCCATACTCCTCGGAGAAGAGAAACCGCTTATCGGCCTTGTAGGGAATTCCAAAATGCGAAACAGATTATCTTATCTGAAGAAAACTGTCGAATGTCGCTCTGCGGGAGAATCTCGGCTGAGGAATTCCAAAAGTGAACAAACTATCTCTTTGAGGGAGACTACCATTTGTTGACTTGCTTGGGGAATTTGGGTGTATGAACCTTCTTTATGAAGAAGAAAAACCCTTTTGCAACTTTGCAGGGGAATCTTGAGTATATGCTTTAATGACTCGGGCATTCACATGATCAAAGCCTGACTCGACTATGCAGTTATGATGTAATGTATGCATGAATATTATGACAATTATAAAATGTAAAGTGAATGTGAATAGAAATGTCGCGGATGTAAAATCCTATGATACGACTTGAATTCTTGTTGATCAGAAGATGTCCTCTTCTTGCAGTTCAAACTCTGCCGGGAATACCTGGTTATCAGTTGTCCGCTGTCCGAAGTGAATAATATGAATTGAAGTAAAGATCCGTCATCGGGAGATGTTCGCAAAGCGACCTCATGGGGAAATCTTAATTCCCGGAGTCTCAACCGTTCTCGGAGCAACTGTTTGCATTCTTCCTACTGTTTGTAAACCTCAGAAAGAAATTTCACCTTTATTTTTTGCAAGTAAATTCTTTTTATTTTATGAAAACAATTGTTTCAAGAAAATGACTGTTTAAACTTAAAATGCATTTCAAGAAACTGAATAAGACTAGATTGCAAAGAAAAGCACAAGGCTCAAATTATTATATATGGAATGGTAATCAGCCAAATGCTTGATTCCATGAAGTATTTACAAAGTTGGAAATTGGTAATTTTCGGGAAAAGAGCTACGATGAAACGTGACGACCGTTATCTTTCCCTTCCACTCCGAGTTGCGCTGTATTCGTGCTTTGTAGAAGATGACCTACTGCTGATGAATACTCCGCTATGGATTTTTGAATGATCAAGTTTGTCCTGAACACAGTTACTTGCCATATATCCCTAACTTTTGCGTAAACTACCCCTTTCGGGTTTTAAGTTTACCGGGATTGATTTTTTTTTATGTCTCTAACTTTTGCTTGAATCGCCCTTTCGGGTTTTCGATTCACCGAGACGCTCTTTTTTGCCTAAGCTGCTCTTTGCGAGTTTTCAACTTAGCGAGCTGTTCTTTTGTTTTTATTTAGGCGAAGTATTTCTTGACTGCGTCGACGTTCACAGGACGGGTGAATTCTTCTCCATCCATAGTCGTGAGTATTAAGGCTCCTCCTGAGAAAGCTCTCTTGACCACGTAGGGGCCGTCATAATTGGGAGTCCATTTCCCTCTTGAATCTGTGAGAAAAGATTGAATCTTTTTGAGTACAAGGTCGCCTTCTTTGATTGTGCGAGGTCGAACCTTTTTGTCGAAAGCTTTCTTCATTCTTTGTTGATATAGCTGACCGTGGCATAAAGCTGTCATGCGCTTTTCTTCGATTAAGTTCAATTCATCGAATCTGCTTTGACACCACTCAGCTTCTGTTAATTTTGCCTCCATCAAGACTCTTATTGATGGGATCTCAACCTCTATGGGTAGGACTGCTTCCATGCCATATACAAGGGAGAAAGGAGTTGCTCCAGTCGAAGTACGTACTGATGTACGGTAACCATGAAGAGCATACGGGAGCATTTCATGCCAATCTTTGTTAGCTGCTTCTACAGCTCAATTCATCTTTGGTCTTTAAGGAGATGAGTTGTGATGTTCAATCTTGAATTCTTCACAAAGCTCCTTCATCATTTTGTTATTCAAATTTGACCCATTGTCAGTGATTATCTTGCTAGGAACGCCGTAGCGACAGATGATGTGATTCTTGATAAACTTGACGACAACTTGTCTTGTAACGTTTGCATATGAAGCTGCTTCAACCCATTTGGTGAAATAGTCTATAGCTACCAAGATGAAGCGATGTCCGTTGGACGCTTTTGGCTCGATCATTCCAATCATGTCGATTCCCCACATGGAGAAAGGCCAAGGGGAAGAGAGTATGTTGAGAAGAGATGGTGGCACATGAATTCTATCGGCGTAGATCTGACATTTGTGACACCTCTTTGCGTACTGGTAGCAATATGACTCCATTGTCAGCCAATAATATCCTGCTCTCAGTATTTTCCTTGTCATGGTGTGTCCATTGGTGTGAGTACCAAAGGAACCTTCATGTATTTCTCTCATGAGTATTTCTGCTTCTTTTCTGTCAACGCATCTGAGCAGAACCATGTCGAAGTTTCTCTTGTACAGAACATCTTCATTCAGGAAGAATCTAAAAGCTAACTTTCTCAAGGTCTTTCTATCTTTCTTTGATGCCCCAAGAGGGTACTCTTGCTTTTGAAGAAAGTTCTTGATGTCGTGATACCACGGTTTGTCGTCGATGATTGCTTCTACTGTGAAAACATGAGCGGGCCCTATCCAGGCGCATAACATCGATCCGAGGAATGTCATTCCAATGATTTATCCTAATCATGGAAGAGAGTGTGGCTAATGCATCAGCCAAGTTGTTTTCTTCACGAGGAATGTGATGAAAATCTACCCTGTCGAAGAATGGTAATAATCTTCTCGCGTAGTCTTTGTAAGGAATTAGCCCTGGTTGGCGTGTTTCCCATTCTCCTTTGATTTGATTGATGACCAAAGCAGAATCTCCGTATACATCCAAGTGTTTGATTCTTATATCCATGGCTTCTTCGAGACCCATGATGCAAGCTTCATATTCGGCCTCATTGTTTGTGCACTTGAAAGTTAATCTGGCGGTAAATGGAATATGGGTACCCTGAGGTGTAACAATAATTGCCCCAATTCCTCGTCCATAAGTATTGACAGCTCCGTCAAAGATTAAGCCCCACTGGGATCCTATCTCAGGTCCTTCGTCTGGTAGTGGCTCGTCGTAATCTTTCATCTTGAGGTACATGACGTCCTCGTCCGGAAAGTCGAAACTGGTTGATTCATGACCATTGAGTGGGTGGTGAGCCAGGTGCTCAGCTAGAATGCTTCCTTTCACGGCTTTCTGTGCGTGATACTCAATGTCATATTCTGATAACAACATCTGCCAACGGGAAATTCTCCCAGTTAAAGCAGGCTTCTCAAAGATGTACTTGATTGGATCCATATGAGAGATCAAACAAGTAGTATGTCGAATCATGTACTGGCGGAGACGCTTGGCAGCCCAGGCCAAAGCACAACACGTCTTCTCGAGCATGGAGTAGCGGGATTCACAGTCAGTGAATTTCTTGCTTAGGTAGTAAATGGCATGCTCTTTTCTCTTCGTCTCGTCTTGCTGTCCAAGGACACAACCCATGGAGTCTTCTAAGACGGTTAAGTACATTATCAAAGGTCTTCCTTCCACTGGAGGAGACAAGATGGGTGGTTCGAGCAGATATTCCTTAATGCTGTCGAACGCTTTCTGACAATCGTCTGTCCAGACGCAACTTTGATTTTTCCGTAGAAGCTTGAAAATAGGAGCGCAAGTTGCAGTCATGAGATATATGAATCTCGAGATGTAATTCAGACGTCCAAGAAATCCTCTAACTTGTTTCTCGGTTCTTGGTGAAGGCATTTCTTGAATTGCCTTGACTTTGTCTGGGTCTACTTCAATTCCTCGTTTGCTGACGATGAAACCAAGGAGTTTTCCTGAGTAGACACCAAAGGTACACTTGTTGGGGTTCAGGCGAACCTGAAACTTCCGTAAGCGTTGAAATAACTTTGTCAGATTCTGTATGTGATCTTCTTCATTTTCTGATTTGGCAATCATGTCGTCCACATAAACTTCCACTTCTTTATGCATCATGTCATGGAAAAGCGTAGTCATGGCTCTTTGATAAGTTGCCCCTGCGTTCTTTAGTCCAAAAGGCATAACACGATAGCAGAACGTGCCCCAAGGGGTGATGAAAGCTGTTTTCTCCATGTCTTCAGGTGCCATTTTGATTTGGTTGTATCCTGAAAATCCGTCCATGAATGAGAAAACTTTGGATTTTGCTGTACTGTCTACCAACATATCAATATGTGGTAAAGGAAAATCATCCTTAGGGCTAGCCTTGTTCAAATCTCTGTAGTCGACGCACATGCGAACTTTTCCGTCTTTCTTAGGAACGGGAACAATGTTAGCTAACCAGTGAGGGTATTCTGAAGTGACGAGGAAACCTGCGTTGATCTGCTTTTGAACTTCCTCTTTGATTTTCATGGCCATCTCCGGATGAGCTCTCCTCAACTTTTGCTTGACCGGAGGGTATTCTGCCTTTAATGGCAAGCGATGCTCCACTATACTGGTATCCAACCCTGGCATATCTTGATAAGACCAAGCGAAGACATCTGAGAATTCTTTGAGCAGCTGTATCAAACTCTCTCTGATCTCTGAACTGAGCGAAGCTCCAATCTTAACCTCTTTTCTGTTTCCATCAGAACCAAGGTTAATGATCTCTAGAGGCTCATTGTATGGCTGAATGGCCTCTTCCTTTTGTTGAAGTAATCGTGAAATTTCCTTTGATATTTCTTCGTCTTCTTCTTCCTCTGCCTCGAATACAGGAAACTCAAAGCTTGGAGAAGTCATATGGTCGCACGTTTCAACGGGGTATTTTATGATTAATCTGCATACGTGTGATAAGTTTTATTTAGACAACGAGGGAAGACTCGGTGAATGCAGTTAATGGAATTTTTGATGTTTTTTAAGGGTGTTTTTTAGGATTACCAATTTCCGAAAAAAGAAAAGGGAAAACTAAACGAAGGAACAGAATGACATTTTTATTTATGGACAGTCATTTCTTGAAACAAAGACCCTATAAAACAAAACTCTATTGCTTTGGGCGAAGCAAAGAGGGACATTTTCCTAAGAAATAGTAAAATGCAAAGCCCTATGAAACATCTCTTCACCCTGGGCTATGGTGAGAGGACAAAATAACGGTGAAAGTTCCTACTTAGGAGTGCGAACAACAGTTGTAACTTCAACAGCTGTCCAGTAGTGGCGAACCCCATTGTGCACTAAGTAATCTGGAACCTTAGGCTTAAGCTGGCCTGTGGTAGGTCTTGATTTACCAACCACTGTCTTTGCAACACTCGGACGATCTTCTTCTACTTCAGCAGACTGAGCGGTGTGAGCATACCCCTTTCCAAGTGGAGTATGTCGAACTTTCTTTTGAGGAAACTTCCAATCTTCTGAATGGAGAGACTCGTTGTCGGAGACACTTTCGAGATCATCCTCTTCTGTATTTTGGTCTTGCTCTTCTCCCAAGATGGCATTGACTAGAAATGTGAACTCTAGATCCGTAGCCTCGGAAGGTGACTTGGGGATATAATCCTCAATGATGATTTCACCAGTTGATGATGATGAATAGCAAGGGTTATACATCTCTTTTGGCTGGGAGAGGTACTCAAAATCACTGTTCCATCCAGTTTGAACAATATCTTCAAGAGAGATTCTTGAACTTTCAGGAGCGGAGTATTTTACCATGTAGTCGAATTTTCCGCTTGGTTCTCCTAATGTATCCCAGGTTTCTTCGGGGATAGGAGGAACTTCTTCTGATGAACCATGACTTCTGGTGGTGAAGCTGTTAGTAACTTCGTCATTGCTTGGTTGAGTCTTATTTCCAGATCCTTTAGTCGGATAACAGCAAGGTGAATCAGACTCTGGTAGGGAGATGTATCCTGCTTTGTTAAGATAGGATAACCATTCCTCTTCATCGGTGTTTTCCGTACCGATGGTATTGACTGTTTGTTGAACAGGTTGAAGAAAACCTCCACTGCAGAAAGTTTCTTGAATTGGAAGAACTACCTCAATTCCTGGAATAGTCTTTGATGATGTTGGAAAGAATCCAACTCCTGTTCTGTTCTAGTTGTTGGTAGGAATGTTAATGTGCCCCCAACCACTGGTAGTGCCATCCTTTACAACTTGGATTGCATCTCTGTAGGAAGAAATAGACGCTGCTTTCTCCTTTCCTTTGTCTAAGGAAAGTGCTTGGAATTTAGTTCCAACAACTTCTTTTGGTTCTATGTCGGAGAATGATGACAGGTTGCTGACGATCAGAGCTCGTTCTCCACATACGGTTACCAATTTGTCATCTCTTATGAACTTCAGTTTCTGATGAAGTGTTGAAGTAATTGCCCCAGCCTCATGAATCCATGGGCGACCTAGCAAACAACTGTATTGCGCTGGGATATCCATAACTTGGAAAGTGATTTTGAACGTCTGAGGTCCAATAGTTATAGGAAGATCCACTTCTCCGAAAACTGACTTTCTTGATCCATCAGATGCTTAGACGATGACATGACTTTTTCTTAGAGGGTAATCTTCGAAAGATAATCTTGATACTGTTGATTTAGGCATGACGTTGAGAGAGGATCCATTGTCTATTAGGACTCCTGTGAGTGTATCACCCATGCAGCCAACTGAGATGTGAAGTGAAAGATTGTGGTCTACTCCTTCTTCAGGAAGATCTTCGTCACAGAAACTTAGGCTAGTTCCCGCGGAGATGTTGGCAACGATGTTGTTGAATTGGCTTATAGTAACACTTGGTTCTACAAAAGCTTGTTCCAAAACTTTCTGTAGAGCTTCCCTATGAGCTTCAGAACTCAATAGCAGGGAAAGAACAGAAATCCTAGACGGAGTATGTAGTAATTGATCTACAATGTTGTATTCACTCCTCTGGATTAACTTCAAGATCTCA
Source organism: Vicia villosa (assembly GCF_029867415.1). Classification (NCBI taxonomy): domain Eukaryota; kingdom Viridiplantae; phylum Streptophyta; class Magnoliopsida; order Fabales; family Fabaceae; genus Vicia; species Vicia villosa. Next base: position 65,855,964 of record NC_081183.1, on the reverse strand, counting down.
TCATTTTCTTTCTCTTGAACAGCATTGGTTGGATGATTGTTTTGCCTATGTGGTACTTCCTTCGAAGGTTTCTCCACATTTTCTGTTGTTCTGTTGAAGACTCGTCCACTTCTGGTGACTCGACTAACATCAGCAATGTTGACAACAGACAGTAATGGTGTTTCCTTACCATTTTCAATGTACGTAGCATTGTACTTGTATGGTATAGCCTTGCTGGACTCATACGGTACAGGACCTGGTAAGTAGATGACTAGCGGAGCAATTGTTGTCTTCCTGCTATCATACTTAACTTGCATTGGTTCAACTTGATCAATTTGAGGAGATACAGTAAAGACTTCATCACCTTCTCTATTGGCAAGAACAGTAATGGTATTGTCATCCATCAGCTTTTGAATGTCGTTGCGAACACGCAAACATCCTTGTGAATTTCTTCGACATATTCTGCATCTACTGTAAGCGTAGAAATCTGTTTCAAAGTAGGCAAGTCCATTTAAAGTTTTATGGAACCTGACTACCGATCCTTTAAGATCTTCAACTTTGTAGATTTTGTATTCTCCTGGACATCCTTGAACCATGTTGATGTCATGTTCAGTTCTGACTCGGATATGTTGAATCCATCCTAAGTCCATTTGTTCTTGTAATGCAGCTTGAACTACGGCACATCCTTGATTATTCTTTGGACAAATTTCGCATGTGAAGTAGTTGTGAGGTGGTACATGACCGTACCCAGCTTGTTTAGCGTGCATCTTGACAAGATTTTCCCCTATCTGACGAATGTCGTAGATTTGAATGACGTTGGGGTGTTGATCTATCAGATTTACTGAAGCTTCTTTATGCTGCGGCAAAGGATTTGCTTGGACGTTTGGATTAGTATCTTTGAAGGATAGCATTCTGCTCTTCACTAATCGTTGGACGTCAATCTTGAAAGAGAAACAATTCTCAATATTGTGACCTGGTGCCCCCTGATGATAGGGACAAGATTGGTCAGCCTTATGCCATGGTGAGGAACTGTTTGTAGGATTTGGAGGACTCCTTGTCTGAATGAGTCCTTTTGCCAGTAATGTTGGAAACAATTCCGCATACGGCATTGGTACGGGGTCAAAGGCAGGATACCTTGGAGCCCGATTGTTGTAATTTGGAGGTCGAACCTGCTGCTGAGGTTGCTGCGACCTTTGTTGAATTTGTTGTTGCGAGACCTGAGGTTGATAAGCTGGCGCTGAGTTAACAACCGGAGTTATTGTTGCAACTTGAGGTTGGAATTTCTTCTTGATTTTGTGCAAGACATTGCTGACATCTTGATCATTTTTCTTCTGGAAAGAACTTCCATACTTCCTTGGACCAATAGAAGATTCTGGTTCTTTGTTCAGGCGTCCTTCCCGAACTGCTTCTTCTAAACGTACACCCATGTTTACCATCTCGGTAAAGTCACTTGGTGCATTGGCAACCATTCGTCCGTAGTAAAATGGACTCAAAGTTTTGAGATAGATTTTTGTCATTTCTTTCTCTTCAAGTGGTGGACAAATTTGAGCAGCAACTTCACGCCATCTCTGAGCGTATTCCTTGAAGCTTTCTCTATCCTTTTGAGTCATGGCCCGGAGTTGATCTCTGTCGGGAGCCATATCCAGATTGTACTTATACTGTTTGACGAAGGCCTCTCCGAGGTCTCGAAAAGTACGAATCTCTGAACTGTCTAAGTTCATGTACCATTTGAGTGCAGCACCAGTTAGGCTGTCTTGAAAATAATGAATGAGTAATTGTTGATTATCAGTTTGAGTTGACATTCTTCGAGCGTACATTACGAGATGACTTTGTGGGCATGAATTCCCTTTGTACTTCTCGAAATCTGGTACTTTGAATTTGTGAGGAATCTTAACATTTGGAACCAGACAGAGGTCTGCAGCATTCTTTCCAAATAGATCTTGTCCTCGGAGAGTTGTAACCCTCCGGTGGTTGCATCTCCATTGTAGCTCTTGGAACTTCAGAAACTGGGGGTATGTACCCTTCTGGAATAAAGTTATACGGCATGCCCCAAGGTCGGTTGGGTGGCATGGTATACTGAGGAATAGGAGTAGAAACAATCTCGGAAACCACAGTCCTTTGCGGTTCTTCTGGCGTTGGTCGATTCTGCGCAACTACCAGGGCTTCTACCATACTATTGAGTCTTTCAATAGTACCTTTGAGAGTATTAATCTCTTCCCTGAGTTCTTCATTCTCTTGCTCAAAGTCTTCCATTCTTTTCTTGCGACTTGAACGAGTGTTGTATGGATGAGACAGCTTGAAAGTCTTGGTTCACCTCCTTCTCCTCCTCTCTTTCTGGAGAAAGGAAAGTGACTATTAGATCCGCGACAATTCTCGTGTCAGTGCGTACGACTAAAGCGGTGTATGATATGCAATTAAGTTAATATTTTTCAAGGAAACACCATAATTACGTTATGAAACATCAAACTTTTATTAATTAAGCGAAAACGCCATTTTTTTACACACTTTGAAAAGGGAAACACAGAGAAACCGAGAGAAAGGACTCTAAAACTTTGATGAAGAGCCGACTTCACGTTCTAACATCTTCTTCTGTTTCTTGAGCTGAGCATTCTCTGACGTGAGTTGATCGATGATCCAGGAAGCAGGAGGGATATGATGAGAAAGTGACGTTTGTGACACTTGTCGATCGAGTACTTCAAGTAACTCATCCTTCCTTCTTAGGATGTTATGAATCTCAATGTTTTCCGTGTTGACGATTCGATACTTGTTCCTCCAAGCATTCCTTTCTTGGCATACCTTGTTTAATGCCGCTTGCAGTTTTTCAACATCGGTGGAGAAAAGGTAAATTGGTTCCCTTAGGGGAATAGGTTCTTGATGCTGATATGGCATCCTGAGCTTGAATGCTCTGACGCGTACCCATTGAAGGTAAGGATCCAGGGAGATGCAAAGATGTTTTCCTAACAATCTTCTCCCTTTGCTGTGAACAAGACGCCAGGCTTGGACAATTTCCTTCTTCAGCATGTTGCCATGATCGTCGATGTTCTTGAAGAACAGACCCTCCAATTGGATGTTACTTGGTATATTTTTCATAGGATAGCCGTATTGACGACGGGCTAAAGCTGGATTGTAACTGATTCCTCCCTTAGTTCCAATAAGGGGTATGTTGGGAAAACTTCCGCAACTGAAGATGATCTTGGTTTCGTCGTTGTCAGGACTACACCAATCAATTTCTGTATGAGTGAGGGACATGATTTTCTGTGACCAGTAAAGGCCATCCCTCATATTCCAGAAAGTGCTAGACTTTGGCAGGTGTGAAACGAACCATTCGTATAACAACGGTACGCAGCATGTGATTAATCCTCCTCGCTGCAGGTTTCTTGAATGCACAGAGTGATAAGCATTCGCAAGCAAGGTTGGAACTGGATTTCCAATTAAGAAGATCTTAATTGCGTTGATGTCGACGAAATCGTTAATGTTAGGGAACAAAAACAATCCGTAGATAAGCAAAGCCAAGATTTCCTCAAAAGCGCTCATATCTTAGATGCTGACGAAGTACCGAGCTTGATCAAACAGGAATTTGGAGAGCAATCCTTGAATTCCTCCTCTACTCACCATATGAGTTCTGATGTCGACTACGTTCAAAGGAGTAGTTGCTGCAATGATAATGTCGTCAGGATTCTTTTCCAAACCGGAGTACGGATCTTGCGCGTACACGGGTATTCCAATCAGACGAGAGTACTCCTCCAACGTAGGCATGAGCTGATAATCTGGAAAGGTGAAGCAGTGATACGTCGGATCGTAAAGGCAGAAGTTTTCCATACTTCTCCTTGAAAGCCTGGGGGTTGACCACCAGTTTTTCGAGCTTTCCCAGTTCCTCGACCTGGGGAATCTTGAAGGTGTATTTCCTAGCTCTCTTTCTCCCATAATCCATGGTATAGATCCTTAAGTCCTTTCTCCGTTTCTCTCTTTCTATGAAGTTCAAAACGTTCGTTATTTAGTTTCCTTGAAAAACGACTCGAAAAAGACTCTTTTTGTTTTTAGTTGTTATTAATGAATGATGCATGAATGCATGAATGCACACACAAGAGTTTTTAAACAAACATGGCGTTGAAGGGTATAGTGGTCATGAAGTCAAAACGCAAACCCCGCCCCAATGGTAAACTAAGGTTAAGGATTTTTGTACCTGTAGAACGGGTTCTAGGGGTCTCAGAGTTTTTGCTCAATCTTAAAGATACGTTGATTGGTATATATAAGAGAGTTTTCTCTGAGTGTAGTATCTGCGTGACAATTACTTTCGTAATCACCGCTCTACGTCTTAACAAAAGGCTTTAAGTGGGGTTAATGTGTTTCTAGGTCCTCCTGCTACAAATCAGTCTCGGAATGCATTGGCGCAGTTAATCACAACCAGCCAGGCAAATCCCAAGAGTAGAATTGTGAACCAAGATTAGAGGGTCTTCACCGGGAAGACATCCTCCATCCTATCTTATGTTGCACTCAAATCCGGGTATAGGATTTCTCACCACAAGGGGGAATCAAGCCCTTTCCCGATATAGAATAAACAAAATAAACAAATATAAATGCAACAAACACATGATATGACACAGAGGTTAGGCAGGACCTCTCTTGTTTGAGGGGGAATTTGGCATCCCTAATTCCTCATTGGGGCTGGACCAGCAACAGGTCAACCATTGGTTTGGATGAAAAACCAAGGTTTTTAACACTTATATCCCCAGCAGAGTCGCCATTTTTACTGTGGTGTCGTTTTTTTTACCTCCCCGTTTCACTTGGGAGGACGGCACGCTAGACCCTTCACGCGAAATTTGGAAGGAGAATGCGCCCGAGGTGGGAGGAATTTTGTTTCAGTTCTTCCTACGATATCACACGAACTTTCTTATTTGTCCTACGAGTAGGAAAGGGGAAAAAAGATCTCAACTAAACCCTAGGAGTTTGCTAAGTGTGGGGATTTCACCTAGACTAGAAATTCTGGAGTCCGGGAGGTCGGATATACATAGGGAAGTGTTTAAACACCCTACATATCTGTAGTACTCTACAGGAACCTTCTCTGTGTCTAAATGTGTTTGTGCTGCTAATGATTATTGGGAAAGTTTCTCCTTTGTGTTAGGAGAAGGAATTGAATTGATTTTAAAAGACAGACAGACAGACAAACTGACTATTTTTGGTATTTTATTAGCTCGCTGAGATTCCTTGTGAACCTCATGCCTACATATCCCTAGTGGAAGTCAGAGCTTAATGTAGTTCGGGGAACTAATTGATTATTAATTGTTTTTGGATGCCTTGCTTGAAGCTCAAGGTTGAAGCTTGAATTAAATCTCTGTTTACAATAAAGAGACATGAAATCATCTTTACAGAGAGGTATTTGTACTATTCTACCACAAACATTTTTGAAAGAGTGACAGAATAACTGGATTCATTTCATTAAGAGAGTGACCTTACTTGTGTGTTTGCAAGTATGCTAGTATCTCTTGAATGAAAGAAAGATGCTCGTCCAAATTAGGGAAAGTGTACAAGTCTGGGGATGTGCCAGAGCATGTCTTTCATAGTCCTAAATGGGAGACTTTGATTGAAATTGAAATGTGTAATGTTTGTTTGTTTGTTTGAATGTGGTAGAGTAGTAAAAATATCTCTCTATAGAGATAAGCTATGTCTATCTACTGTATAAAAGATTTGACTTTAGCTGGCTTGTATGAGGCCCAAGCTTGAGGCTTTTTGATTGATTTATTAATTATTATTGACTCTGGGAGATGACTCCATTGAGGATTAATTACAGGGTATTTTTTGTGTTCTGTACAAAGCCCAGAATTGAGGCTGACTCTATTTGGAGAGTGTTTATTTTGATGGATTTTTATTTGGTGTTCTGTACAAAGCCCAGAATTGAGGCTGACTCTAGCTAGGAAAAAAAACATTATTTTCTGCCTTGTACAAAGCCCAAGGTTGTGGCTGACTCTTTAATAAATTGAGTGTGGATGACTCTATGGGGAAAAGATCCTAGGTGTTAGGAATCTTTGACAACATATGGTTTAATCTGCCTTGTACAAAGCCCAAGGTTGTGGCTACTGAATGATGAAGAACTCACTGGGGAGACTCTATTATCTGCCTTGTACAATGCCCAAGGTTGAGGCTGACTCTTGACAGGGGAGTTTTATTGTTTGGTGCCTTGTATGAAGCCCAAGGTTGAGGCTAACTGTTTTTGTTGGTTTTGACTCTACTGAGGAGATTTTATTTATTAAAAGACTGTTTTTCTTTGGAAGCTAAACCTTTCCAGGGATTTTGACTCTGCTGGTGAATTTGTCTGTTAAAAGACTGACTTTATCATGTTTTTGGAGGCTGACCCTTTCCAGGGGTTTTGACTCTTTTGGGGAAATTATCTCCTAAGAGAATGAATATTTGGTTTTGAAAGACTAATATTGGAGGCTAACCCTTTCCAGGGGTTTTGACATTTTAAACAGATTTTTATTAATTGACTTTGGAGGCTAACCCTTTCCAGGGGTTTTTATTAAAATGAATGGCAGAAAGATTATCTATTGGAGACTTCTTGTTTAAAGCCCAAGATGAAGGCTGACACTTTGAGGATAAGCACACATAGATCCTAGACTCTACTAAGGAAGATTGATGAAGATAAGGGTGACAGAGACTGTCCATGTCTCTCATTCCAAAAGGTGTACTCAATGTGAAATTGAGACAAACTTAGCTTGTTTGAAGTCTGGTTTAAATTGGAAGAAACTCACCAGGGTATGTTAAGAGGTGACTAAAGACCTGTTCCTATGTTTATAAGAAACCTGATGGGTCCTTGTATACAAGCTCAAGAGGAAGCTGGAAATGCTTTTAAGAAGCCTGTGGGTCATTGTACAAAGCCCAAGAGGAGGCTAGAAATGCTTTTAAGAAGCCTGTGGGTCCTTGTACAAAGCCCAAGAGGAGGCTAATCGAGGGTCCTTGTTATAGCACAAGAGAAAGCTATGTAGTTTTGAACTTATTTTGGCTCTAAGCAAATGGGTAAGAGGTTTCACCGGGAATAATTCCTCTTTGGGTGGATGTGTCCTATTTTTTGGATTCTAAGGTTTTTGCCAAGATGTTTCACCGGGAATAATTCATCTTGGGGGTTTGAACTACAGATCTCTAATTAGGAAAGAGCCTTCACCGGGAAGACATTCTCAATCCTAGGTCATATTCCTATAATATATATATAGTTTAACTGTCCTAGGGTTTATACTCAAACGTAGTTCTAAACTAATATATATGCACAGTTTATATTTGTCAGTAATTTAAATAAAGACTGTAAATTGAAAGCTTGTAAAGCCTAACCTGGATGGAGTGGAGGCCTTTGGAGAAGCATGTACAGAGCCTCAACAATATTTTTGTTGTTTTGTTGATAACAATTGAATATTTATTATAAACAGTTAAGGGTTTTTGAAAACAGAAGAAGTGAAGATGGACAAAGGTCACATAGGTATCTGAAGAGTTTCACCGGGAATAATGCCCTTCAAATACCAGAAGAATGTTTTGAAAACAGAAAGAAGATTTTGAAAATACAGTTTTGAAAACAAGCTAAGAAGAGAAGGTGTTTGGGACTTACACTCTATTAGAGGCCCAGTACTTTACAGTACTGGTTACAAAAGCAATTTGAAAATGATTTGAAATGGTATAAGGTTTTGTTGTTTGAAAACCTTAATCATCCGTTTAATCGGAGACTGGTAATAACTTTGAAAATTGACAAAAGTCAACTTAATTAAGGTAAAGAATAAAGATCTATGCCTAATTAGGACTTAAACAAATAGGGTTTTATCATGAGCTTATTCACAAAATAGGTTAAAATAAAATGACAATATATATTTAAAGTATTTAAGAAAACACTTAAAAACATACTATTTTAAACCTAATTAAAATACATGAAATAAATAATATTTTTTATGATTTTTTGATTATTCACAAAATAGATATATTAAATGACAAGTGTGTGAAAAATGAAGTGAAAATAAATTAATTTGATAGGTTAAATAATTGGTTGAAGTTGTGAAGAAATCAAATGGAAAAAAGTGGTAAAAAATAGGGTTTTGTCACCAACCAGGTTTGAACCCACGCCCTTTATGTTACCAGCCCAAAACAAAACCACTGAGCCAACGCGCGCTTAGTGACAATGACACACACCCATTCGGTTATGTTTCAAAACAAGTGGTAAATCATTGAAAAATAAAAGAATCAAAAAGTCTGGGGCGAGGGGGATTCGAACCCTAGACTTGAGGCATGAGGAGACTAAGGGCGTATGTGAGGCCACTAGGGCAAACGATGAATTCGTTTGTAAAACGCATACTACTCAAAATAAAATAAACCCTGCCCTTGGATTTGAATTTTGCGCGCCACAGCCATGGTCGTCTTCTTCCTCAAGCTCTCAAATTCTCAAATTTCTAACTCTCTGGTTTCTCAACTAAATGGCATGATGTAAACATCAATTTTGCTCTAAATTTCCTCACGAACTCAGATATGTAACTAACATTTATTTATATTAGCTATAACTACCTAATTTCTCAGAGAACTCTAAGAACACATGAACCCTAAATTTGAAATTAAATGACAAACAAGATGAATAAATGAATGATGATAGAGGGTTTTCAATCCTCTGATGATGCTGAACAAGATAGAATCGAGCTATATCATAAAGAGTGCTTAAATTAAAGAGGTGGAGTTCAGAAACTTACCTCTGAAAATGGAGGTCGTGAGGATGATAGAGAGCAACTGGGCTTGTATGAATGATCCCAAAAGCTTCCTTGGGACTCAGTGATGCTAACTGAATGCTTGTTGTAACCTCAATCCTTCTGAATTGTTCTATGGACCTCCCTCGATTTGAGCTTCAAGTGAACATGGAGAGTGATGATTCTTGAGTTACAGATGAGCTGCAGCCATCTGAACAGCTTCACTACCTCCTATGGAACGTGCCTGGATGCTTGGCTCGATTGGAAACCTTCTGAATTGCACTATGGACCTTCAACTGCAACAGCTTCAAAGTGAGAGCAACAATGGTGTTCCTCCACTTACAGAAATGATCCAGGTGCTTGGATCACCTCAAATGACCTCCCTTGAGATGTTAGAATGCTTACTTTCCAAAGATAAGCTCTGGTTTGAAGAAAACGATTCTTCTTGCCAAAGAACTTTAAAAAACAATAAGCATGAGAAGAGAAAGAGAAAGCAAGGAATATGGTTGCTTTGGTGTGTTTTTCTACTGAAGTATGCCCTCCTATTTATAGGCAAATGAATGCAGATCAATTGGATGTGGTGAGCTTGCTTAATGAAAGAAGTTTGGTTTCTTAGCCAAGAAGAAATTTTGAAAAGATCCTAAATGCAATGATGCATTTTCGGGCTAGCTTCCCCTATCCATTGATTCTATCTAATCTTGGGGAACATTTCAGATGCAAAGTGAGCTCTAATTGGTTGGTGAGAAGATTCCTTGGGTGATTCATCAATTTGCCATAAATTCACAAATGTAATCATTACATAATCACATGTTCTTGTTTTAGGAATCTTCTTCAATTATCATGGCATGGTGAAAATGAATGCATGGTATGTTTTCAGATGTGTTATGGGTCGTGTAGCATCCATATTTGAGGTCATGTGCACAAAATTTCAAAGTTCCAAAATGATGCATGACCTATAATTTCACTTCATGAGGCCAACTTTGAACAAGCATAACTCTTAGCTCAAAATGAATTTGGAGAAGGTTGAACACAATTTGGAAAGCCCTAAACATCTACTTCAAATCATTAGTTTGGAGTTTCTTCAAAATCCTTTGGCAAATTTGTGAAAAATGAGGCCAAAGTTGGAAGAAAACTAGGTTAAAACACTTAGAAAAATTTCTAAGTGTTTATGACCTAAAACTCCAAAATTTCCAAAACTCTTAAATGATTGATCTTTTGAAAAAAGTTCCTTTGTAAGATGTTGTTTTATTTTGCAAGATCTACAACTTTCATGTTGGAAGTTTTTTGAGTTGTGTAGGTGAAATTTTGAGTTCCCACAATGCCCTCAAAAACCCTAATTCCCGACTTTTTGCTCCTTGGTGAATCTCTTTGAATTTCTTTGGTCAAATGACTTTAATATCCATATATTGATGATATTGATCTTTGAAATTCATGGTTTGACCAAAAATCTTAAAAGTCAAAGGTGAACCCATATAGTTGACTTTTTCCTCATAAAGTGAAAAATTTGGACTTTTGTGTAGAATCAAGATCTTCTCCTCAAATGAGTGATGTAAATGGGTTATATTGAGGTAGTAGAGGTTCTTGAATCATGTATTGAGTTTTGGATCCATGCCTCTGATTAAAAGTCAACTATCCTGGTGAATTAGGTCAAAAACCCTAATTGTCGACCATATGAAAATAATGACTGTAGACTTTGAATTGAGGTGTGATGTCCAGTGGATCTTGTCATATGAGCTATTTGAAGATGATTGATGTCTTTGAATGATCCCCTGGGGCTTTTTAGGGTTTCCCAAAGGTGATCCCTGATTTTAGTTCTTGATAGGCTAAAAAACCCTAGTCTGGTGACCTGAGTAAACCTGTACTCAGATGACTGGGTGTCTAATCAATCATAGGTGAAATAATGAAGCTCTTGAGTCTTATGATTGTATTAAAGACTAATCCTTCTATTGATTGATCCTTTGCCTGAGTTTTCTTGTTTTTGAGCATCCTCGATTAAATGCCAGATGAAGAAGTGACTGCTCTGGGTACTTGCTTTGACCTGATGAAAATCCTAAAGATATGTCATCTCAGGGGGGGTCAAAAATTAGGGTATGACACTGACATTCATGATGGTTCAAAAACCAAAGGTCTATCTGCAAAGGCAGTCATTCTCCTTTTTTGTAATATCTTCCTTTTGTCGAGGATATGTAGTGACTTTTTTTTTTAACTTTATTATCCCTAATTTTTGCCTGAACTATTTATTTAAAATTACAGTCAGCGGGATGCCCCAATTTTGCCTACGTCTCCTTAATAGGTTTTGACTTGGCAAGCCTTGCGTTGTTTTTTCTTTTTTTTATGCGGACATTGACTGCCGAGCTTAATTATGACGGGGAACCATCAGTGATTATGTTCAAAGGAACAATTTAGGATTATCAAGTTAACTGAACAGCTACCTTACCCCAGGTTATATTTTGAGGGTTTTTATTTTGTATGTGAAGGAAAACTCCTACTTCTTAGGCTCAAAGGGGTTGATGAGGGATTAACATCCTTATGTCTCCACTGTATTGGAATTGAAACAATACATGTACATCGTCAACACGGTCTGTTCGAAAGCGTACTGTATGAGATTGTGGTATTGTTTTCGTCATTCTCCCTCTAAAGGTACATATCTTTGAACAAAAGTTGAATATCACAAATAATAAAACCAAGTAAAAACAAAGTTTTGAATATAGTGAAAACACTAGGAGTAAACCAAGACAAACGTAAGCAATGCATTAATGATTATTGTAAAGTACATAGCGTATACCGCAAAACCAATGTTTAAACAAATAGGAAAGAAATTGCGAATGAAAACAAAAACTAATGATCTAAGAAACCCTCCTTCTAGCAACTTATAGCATTAGACTTGCGAGGCTCTTCGAACTCAATGAGCCCTTCTTCAATTAAATCTTGGATCTTGTGCTTCAACGGCCCACAATCCTCTGTATCATGACCAGTACTATCTGAATGATAAGCGCACCTAGCATGATGCTTGTACCCAGGAGCGGGGTTAGCTGGAGCCGAGTATGGAGGCAGCAGAGTTATCAAGTTCTGACTGAGCAGATGTTGCAAAGCTTGAGATAGTGGCATGTGCAACAGGGTGAATGATCGTTTTGGCTTTGACCTCCAGGTGCGTTGGCCACCCTGTTGCCTTTGCTGATCCTTCTGTTGTAGTGCTGAGGTTTGATTAACCAGGATTGCCCCAACAGTGTTGGGTTCCTTTTTTCCATCGTATGACTTCTTTGTGTGATAGGAACCTGAGGGTGCCCCTTGTATCTTCCCATTTTTTATCCCATTTTCAATCCTTTCACCAATGACTACCAAGTCCGAGAACCCTGAAGATATGCTTCAGACCATCTTATCATAGTATGGTCCTTGCAAAGTACTCATAAATATGTCCACCAGTTCTTTTTCCATCAAGGGAGGTTGGACTCGAGAAGCCATTTCCCTCCACCTTTGGGCATACTCCTTGAATGATTCATCATTCTTCATTGACATATTTTGTAATTGCATCCGGTTGGGTGCAATGTCCAGGTTGTACTTGTATTACTTCAAGAATGTGTTAGCAAGATCATTCCAGCTTCATATATAGGATTTCTCCAATTGCATGTACCAGTCAACAGATGCCCCGCTTAAGCTATCTTGAAAGAAATGTATCATCAGCTTTTGATCGTGGGCATAGGCAGCCATTTTTCGCACATACATGCGCAAGTAGTTCCTCGGACATGTGAGTCCTTTGTATTTATCGAAGTCAGGAATCTTGAATTTGTGTGGGATAGTCAAGTCTGAAACCAAACTCATTTCGAAGTCATCCACATCGAAAGCATCGTATCCTTCTACCACCTTTAGTCTCTCCTCTAGCGCTTTGATTTGTTCAATGTCCTTGAAGTCTTCCCTAGAGTTGGGATTAGACTGCTGCGTCTGAGGTGCTTGGTCTGTGATGTCCACCTCTTGTACTCTGTATTGTAGATCCAGGTAATCTTCATCCTTAGGGACATTGTTAGCAGGAATGCGAACTGTGCGGGTTGTCCCTTTAGTTCTTGGAGTGGGGACAAATCCCTCTTGAGAGGCCTCTCCTTTCTCTTGGAATTGGATACCTCTTCTAACAGATCGGACCTGGGGTCTTTCCTTAGCAGGGCCAAAGCCTGTCACAAATCCTAGCAGCGGGTTTTCGTCGTTGGGAATCTCATCCTGAACCAGGGTATCCCCAGACTGAACCTCTTTTGCCTTTTCTTGTTTATCTAGTAGGGCCTTCATGAATCCTAGCATCTGAGTCATACCTCCTTTAACCTCTTCCACACTAACCTTTAGTTGATCCACCTCTTCACAAAGGGCGGCTTGATTCTGTTCTAGCTGGTCCATTGATTTTTTTTTGTTGAAATCTTGTCTGATAAGACGGTCGGGATGTTAGATTATCCTTCCCAATGGTCTCTTGTGTTAGAACAAGATTTGTTCTGATCAATATTCTTAGTTTTGATGATAACAAGGATATGAATTTTGTGTGAGATAATGTGGTACTCTAATACATTGCAATTTCCATTTCAGGAAATATATAAAGAGTATGCACAAATCAACGCTCAGAAGCTTTGTCTCAGAAGGTTCAGCATGCAACATCAGAACATGGTCTGGCAAGACATCAGAAGATGGTCAAGGCAGAATCAGAACATGGGTCTATGGAAGCATCAGAAGAACTTGAGATCAGAAGCAGAAGCACTGAAGTTCTCATGGTATCACGCTCAGAAGCACTTCAAGATCAGAAGACAAGAAGATGCTATGCACCAAGCTGTTTGACTCTGATGATATTCAAATATTATATTCAAACATCAGATCAGAAGAAAGTACAGGTGGCAGGCTACGCTGACTGACAAAAGGAACGTTGGAAGCTATTAAAGGCAACGTCAGTAGACACAACGTGAACAAGGCTCGAGGTAGTTAACAAAAGCGTGAAACATTAAATGCAAAGCTGTACGGAACACGCAAAGCATTAAATGCGTTCAACGGTCATCTTCTCAAACGCCTATAAATATGAAGTTCTGATGAGAAGCAAGGTTACCAATTCTGAACGAAATTATTCTGAAAGACTTGCTGAAACGCTGTTCAATTCAAAGCTCAGAAACTTCATCTTCATCAAAGCTCACTACATTGTTGTTGTAATATATTAGTGAGATTAAGCTTAAACGTTAAGAGAAATATCACTGTTGTGATTATAGCTTTTCAGAAGCATTTGTAATACTCTTAGATTTGATTACATTAATTTGTAAGTAACTAGAGTGATCAAGTGTTGATCAGGATACTCTAGGAAGTCTTAGCTTGTATCTAAGCAGTTGTAATTAGAGTGATCACGTGGTGGTCAGGATACTCTAAGAAAGTCTTAGCTTGTGTCTAAGCATTTGTTCCTGGAGTGATCAGGTTGTGATCAGGAGACTCTAGAAGACTTAGTCGCGGACTAAGTGGAAAACCATTGTAATCTGTTGCGATTAGTGGATTAAATCCTCAGGTGAGGTAAATCACTCCGTGGGGGTGGACTGGAGTAGTTTAGTTAACAACGAACCAGGATAAAAATAACTGTGCATATTGTTTTTATCGTTCAAGTTTTTAGATTACACTTATTCAAACCCCCCCTTTCTAAGTGTTTTTCTATCCTTCAATTGGCATCAGAGCGTCGGTTCTAAGGTGCAAGCACTTAACCGTGTTTAGAAAAGATTCAGGAAGAGAAAAACGCTTCAGTAAAAGATGGCTGGTGAAATTCCAACAAATATAGCTGCATCTACATCTGGCTCTGCTGAGAAATACAATGGTAACAATGGTTATACTAGACCACCAGTATTTGATGGTGAAAACTTTGAATACTGGAAAGATAAACTGGAAAGTTACTTTCTTGGTCTAGATGCTGATCTATGGGATCTTCTGCTGGATGGTTACAAACATCCTGTTAAAGCTACTGGTGTAAGGCTCACGAGAAGTGAAATGACTGATGATCAAAAGAAAGATTTCAAGAATCATCATAAATGTAGGACTGTTTTGCTGAATGCTATCTCTCATGCTGAGTATGAGAAGATATCTAACAGGGAAACTGCCCATGATACATATGAGTCATTGAAAATGACCCATGAGGGAAATGCTCAAGTCAAGGAGACTAAAGCTCTTGCTCTAGTCCAGAAGTATGAAGCCTTCAAGATGGAGGATGATGAAGACATTGAGAAGATGTTTTCAAGATTTCAAACTCTGACTGCTGAATTGAGAGTTCTCGACAAAGGCTACACCAAGGCTGACCACGTAAAGAAGATCATCAGAAGTTTGCCCCGAAGATGGGGCCCAATGGTGACTGCATTCAAGATTGCGAAGAATCTGAATGAAGTTTCTTTGGAAGAGCTGATCAGTGCCTTGAGAAGCCATGAAATTGAGCTGGACGCAAACGAGCCTCAGAAGAAAGGTAAGTCTATTGCACTAAAATCTAATATTAAAAAATGCACTAACGCTTTTCAGGCTAGAGAAGAAGATCCTGAAGAATCAGAATCTGAAGAAGAAGATGAACTGTCCATGATCTCCAGAAGGGTGAACCAACTCTGGAAGAGCAAGCAAAGGAAGTTCAGAGGCTTCAGAAGTTCAAAGAGATTTGAACATGGAGAATCTTCTGGTGACAGAAGATCTGACAAGAAGAAGGCTGTCTGCTATGAGTGCAATGAGCCTAGACATTACAAGAACGAGTGTCCAAAACTTCATAAGGAGAATCCCAAGAAGAAGTTTCATAAGAAGAAAGGTCTTATGGCAACATGGGATGATTCTGAATCAGAATCAGGATTAGACTCTGAGGGAGAGCAGGCAAACTTTGCGCTGATGGCGACAGAAGATGATGGATCAGAATCTACATCAGAATCAGATTCTGAAGAGGTATTTTCTGAACTATCTAGAGAAGAGTTAGTTTCCAGTCTAACAGAGCTTCTTGAATTAAAAGCTCATCTTAGTATCAAATACAAAAAGCTGAAAAAGCAATTTGAATTTGAAACTAAGAAGCTTGAGTTGGAAAATTCTGAATTAAAAGAAAAAGTTTTAAAATTATCCAATAATGTTGGATCTCCTTCTGATTCAGAAAATTCCACTCCTAGTCTGAATCATATTCTGAAAGACTATGATTTAAGTTTCAGGAAGTTCTTATCTAGAAGTATTGGCAGAAGTCAGCTAGCTTCTATGATATATGCTGTGTCTGGGAACAAGAGAGTTGGCATTGGTTATGAGGGTGAAATCCCATACAAGCTTGAATTTGTGGATGATATGAAAATATCATACAAGCCTCTGTAAAACCAATTTAAATTTGGCCACTCCCATGATATTAAGCACACATCACATGCACAAAGTTTTCACATAACACACACCAAGAAGCATGTGACACAACCTAAGAAATATCATGGAACTCAGAATAAGAAATATCATGTTGTTCCTCCTGTTAAATATTTTGCTAAACCCAAGTTCAATCAGAACTTGAGGAGAACTAACAAGAAAGGACCCAAGAAATTGTGGGTACCTAAGGAGAAGATAATTTCTGTTGCAGATATCCTTGGCGGCAAAGAGGACAGAAAGCAAAATGTCATGGTACCTGGACTCTGGGTGCTCGCGACACATGACGGGAAGAAGGTCTACATTCCAAGACCTGGTGCTTAAACCAGGTGGAGAAGTCAAGTTTGGAGGAGATCAGAAGGGCAAAATCATTGGCTCTGGAACCATAAGTCTTGGTAACTCTCCTTCCATAACTAATGTACTTCTTGTAGAAGGATTAACGCATAACTTATTGTCCATAAGTCAATTAAGTGACAATGGTTATGATATAATATTCAATCAAAAGTCTTGCAAGGCTGTAAGTCAGAAGGATGGCTCAATCCTATTTACAGGCAAGAGGAAGAACAACATTTATAAGATTGATCTTTCTGATCTTGAGAAGCAGAAGGTGACTTGTCTTATGTCTGTTTCTGAAGAGCAATGGGTCTGGCACAGAAGATTAGGACATGCTAGTTTGAGAAAGATTTCTCAGATTAACAAACTAAATCTGGTCAGAGGACTCCCAAATCTGAAATACAAATCAGATGCTCTTTGTGAAGCATGTCAGAAGGGCAAGTTCTCCAGACCTGCATTCAAGTCTAAGAATGTTGTTTCTACCTCAAGGCCGTTAGAACTCTTGCACATTGATCTGTTTGGCCCAGTCAAAACAGCATCTGTCAGAGGGAAGAAATATGGATTAGTCATCGTTAATGATTATAGCCGCTGGACATGGGTAAAGTTCTTGAAACACAAGGATGAGTCTCATTCAGTGTTCTTTGAATTCTGCACTCAGATCCAATCTGAGAAGGAGTGCAAAATCATAAAGGTCAGAAGTGATCATGGTGGTGAATTTGAGAACAGATTCTTTGAGGAGTTCTTCAAATAAAATGGTATTGCCCATGATTTCTCTTGTCCTAGAACTCCACAGCAAAATGGAGTTGTAGAGCGAAAGAATAGGACTCTACAAGAAATGGCCAGAACCATGATCAATGAAACCAATATGGCTAAGCATTTCTGGGCAGAAGCAATAAACACTGCGTGTTATATTCAGAATAGAATCTCTATAAGACCTATTCTAAATAAGACTCCTTATGAATTGTGGAAGAACAGAAAGCCCAACATTTCTTATTTCCATCCTTTTGGATGTGTATGTTTTATTCTGAATACTAAAGATCATCTTGGTAAGTTTGATTCCAAAGCACAAAAATGTTTCCTTCTTGGATATTCTGAACGCTCTAAAGGCTACAGAGTATACAATACTGAAACATTGATTGTAGAAGAATCAATGAATATCAGGTTTGATGATAAGCTTGGTCTTGAAAAACCAAAGCAGTTTGAGAATTTTGCAGATTTTGATATTGATATATCAGAAGCAGTAGAACCAAGAAGCAAAGCTGCAGAAGCTGGCAGTCTCAGAAGCAATGGATCAGAAGATCAAGTTGCTGCATCTTTAGAGAATCTTAGGATTTCTGAAGAACCAACAGTCAGAAGATCAACTAGACTTGCATCAGCTCATTCAGAAGATGTGATCCTTGGAAAGAAAGATGATCCCATCAGAACAAGGGCATTCCTTAAGAACAATGCAGAATGTCAATTAGGTCTTGTTTCTTTGATCGAGCCAACTTCTGTTGATCAAGCTCTAGAAGATCCAGACTGGATAATTGCAATGCAAGAAGAACTAAATCAGTTTACAAGGAATGATGTATGGGACTTGGTTCCTAGACCAAAAGGATTTAACATCATTGGTACTAAGTGGGTTTTCAGAAACAAGCTAAGTGAGAAAGGTGAAGTGGTAAGAAACAAAGCCAGACTGGTTGCTCAGGGTTATAGTCAGCAAGAAGGGATTGATTATACAGAAACCTTTGCACCAGTGGCCAGGTTAGAATCTATTCGTCTATTAATTTCTTTTGCCACTCAACACAACATCACTCTTTATCAGATGGATGTCAAGAGTGCCTTCTTAAATGGTTATATAGATGAAGAAGTTTATGTTCACCAACCTCCTGGTTTTGAAGACTCCATGTCTCCAAATCATGTTTTCAAATTAAAGAAATCATTATACGGATTGAAACAAGCTCCCAGAGCTTGGTATGAACGTTTGAGTACTTTCCTTCTGGAAAATGGTTTCACTAGAGGAAAAGTGGACACCACTCTCTTCTGTAAATCATTTAAAAAAGATATTTTAATTTGTCAAATATATGTTGATGATATTATCTTTGGAACATCTAATGCTACACTTGGAAAGGAGTTTGCTGAGTCTATGCAGGCTGAATTTGAAATGAGCATGATGGGAGAACTCAAGTACTTCCTTGGGATTCAAATCAACCAAACTTCCGATGGAACCTATGTTCATCAAACGAAGTATGTGAAAGAACTTCTGAAGAAGTTTAATCTTTCTGAAAGCAAAGAAGCCAAAACTCCTATGCATCCAACATGTGTACTGGGTAAGGATGAGGTAAGTAAGAAGGTAGATCAGAAGTTGTACAGAGGTATGATTGGATCTCTTCTATATCTAACTGCTTCTAGACCTGACATTCTCTTTAGTGTTTGTTTGTGTGCTCGATTCCAATCAGATCCAAGAGAATCTCATTTAACTGCGGTTAAGAGAATTCTAAGGTATCTGAAAGGTACTACTAATGTTGGTTTAGTTTACAAAAGATCTAAAGATTACAACTTAGTAGGATTCTGTGATGCTGACTATGCTGGAGATAGAATAGAAAGAAAGAGCACTTCTGGAAGTTGTCAATTTCTTGGAAGTCATCTGATCTCATGGTACAGCAAGAAGCAAGCTACTATTGCCCTCTCAACAACAGAAGCAGAATATGTTGCTGCTGCTGGTTGTAGCACACAAATGCTCTGGATGAGAAGTCAGCTGGAAGATTATCTGATATATGAGAGTAACATTCCTATTTTCTGTGATAATACTTCTGCTATATGTTTATCTAAAAATCCTATTTTACATTCAAAAGCTAAACATATTGAGATTAAACATCATTTCATAAGGGACTATGTTCAGAAGGGTGTTATATCTTTAAACTTTGTGGATACAGACCATCAATGGGCTGATATCTTTACAAAACCCCTTGCTGAAGATAGGTTTAAGTTCATTCTGAAGAATATCAGTATGGATTTATGCCCAGAATGAGAAGATGAGAAGATCTTATGTATGAGTATCTTCTGAAATGAAATTAGATTTTTTTTATATATATAAGAAGTTCTGATTGAAATCAATTAGAAATTGTGATTCAGTTATTACTAACGTTTCAATTGTCTAAGTTGATTCAGAATCTCTTTAAAAGCAAAACAGCTGTAACTGGCTATCCAGATGGTAAACACGTGTTCACTATTTCTGGACAAGCGTGCGTGCAGTTGAGGGGACATCTACTTAGGTAACTGTGCAAATCTCGTCTTTTGTCATTATTATCTCTCCTCTCGTCAAATAACATTAAATGCCATTCATCATTTCTTTTATTGTCCTTTATATTTTTTTATATCCGTCAGACGTTTCCCTTCCCTAGAACGTTTTCCTTCCCCACATTCCCTCTATTTATTTCTCCATTTCTTTGCATTCTTCAATCAATCTTTGTGCTCTCGCTTTCTTTCTCTCACTTTTCTATGAATATCTTTTGCATAAACCCTAGTTCATTCTTCATCGATCTAGCGTTTATCATGAATCCTTCGCCTAGTTCTCTTCATCAAAACTTTAAACCAGTTGAAGAAACTAAGTCTCAACAGTGGCTGATCTATTTGAATAGAATGGATGGAAGGGTTAATAGGCTACAGGATGAGAAACATATCTCGGGATGGCATTCCAAATTTTTCTCAAGTCAGATCTCTTCTTTGATGCTGTTATCAACATCTGTCCAAAGGAAGAAGACTTTCTTGAGATATTGGATGAAGTTAAGTTCCAATAAGGACTTAGCTTCTATGTTAAGGGAAAGCCCATCTGAGAATACGCTCTCTCCTGGTGAACTGTTCTCAGTTCCTCTTTTGTATTCATTTACTTCTTTCTCTGGGAGCTGCTCAAGCATGCAGAGTTTCAAGATTTGATGACCAAGCAAGAGCAAGAACATCGCTGGGATTCATGATATGCTGGCTTAGATTAGGACTAGGCTAGGGTTGTAGTCTTTGTGTCCTTGTAGTTTTCTTTGCTTGTTGCACTTGTGTATCAACATACATCTTTTGTAATCCCTCTTGTTGAAATCAATGAAAAGTTATTTATGTTTCTTTCTTTTTGTCTCTTGCTTTACATCTGAATCTTTTCTGCTTTTTGATGTTATGACAAAAAGGGGGAGAAAATATATGATAAATGATCTGATTAATATTATCAGTTACCGAGTAAAAAGACCCCACATTTACTAACAGAAGCTGCAAGCTTCATATGTTTTTAAGTTGTGCCGTTGCAGGAATCAAAGATTCAAGACCAACATAAGAAGCAACAAAGTGAATCAAGCTCTTGGATTCTTGAAGCAAGCTGAGTGCTAGGAAGCTTCAGAATCAGAAGCAAGAATGATCAGAAATTCTGATAATAGAATATGATCCAAATCATTGTCTATTTGCTCTGATACATTGTCAATTGGATCTGATATATTCTATATGGCTTATATGGCTCTGATACATATTTTGTGTTCTGATACACATTTTATGTTCTAACTCATTCATGCTGACTTTTGTCGTTTAGTTTTGTTCTGTAACATTTCAGAATGTAGAGATGCTCTGATGATGCTCTGGTACATTCAACAATGTTCTGATACAATCTAGCATGAAGTGATGTAAGAAGAAATTCAAAGCTCTGAAGCTATCCGAGGGAAGCAGAAATCAGAAGCTGTGAATGTTCTAAAGAACCAGAAAACTCAAGTTCTGAAGCTGTCCTAAATGGAAGCAGGAATCAGAAGCTGTGAATGTTCGGAAGATCAAAGAAATTCAAGTTCTGAAGCTGTCCTAAATGGAAGCAGGAATCAGAAGCTGTGAATGTTCTGAAGATCAAAGAAATTCAAGTTCTGAAGCTGTCCTAAATGGAAGCAGGAATCAGAAGCTGTGAGTGTTCTAGAAATCTAAAGAAATTCAAGTTCTGAAGCTGTCCAATGGAAGCAGAAGTCAGAAGCTATGAATTATCAGAAGCAAGAAGCTTATGTGATCGTCTCTACCGAAATAATCAGGGAAGTCTTTTATTGTTAAAGTTCTTCGAGTATTTATTTCAGGGGGAGATTATTCATCTCAGGGGGAGATTGTTAATCTCAGGGGGAGACATATTCACATGCTTATGCTATAGCGGTGTAATTTGTCTTTAGCCGTCTGCTCTTTCTGATCGCAAATTCATATCATTTATATATGTTTTTGTCATCATCAAAAAGGGGGAGATTGTTAGAACAAGATTTGTTCTGATCAATATTCTTAGTTTTGATGATAACAAGGATATGAATTTTGTGTGAGATAATGTGGTACTCTAATACATTGCAATTTCCATTTCAGGAAATATATAAAGAGTATGCACAAATCAACGCTCAGAAGCTTTGTCTCAGAAGGTTCAGCATGCAACATCAAAACATGGTCTGGCAAGACATCAGAAGATGGTCAAGGCAGAATCAGAACATGGGTCTATGGAAGCATCAGAAGAACTTGAGATCAGAAGCAGAAGCACTGAAGTTCTCATGGTATCACGCTCAGAAGCACTTCAAGATCAGAAGACAAGAAGATGCTATGCACCAAGCTGTTTGACTCTGATGATATTCAAATATTATATTCAAACATCAGATCAGAAGAAAGTACAGGTGGCAGGCTACGCTGACTGACAAAAGGAACGTTGGAAGCTATTAAAGGCAACGTCAGTAGACACAGCGTGAACAAGGCTCGAGGTAGTTGACAAAAGCGTGAAACATTAAATGCAAAGCTGTACGGAACACGCAAAGCATTAAATGCGTTCAACGGTCATCTTCTCAAACGCCTATAAATATGAAGTTCTGATGAGAAGCAAGGTTACCAATTCTGAACGAAATTATTCTGAAAGACTTGCTGAAACGCTGTTCAATTCAAAGCTCAGAAACTTCATCTTCATCAAAGCTCACTACATTGCTGTTGTAATATATTAGTGAGATTAAGCTTAAACGTTAAGAGAAATATCACTGTTGTGATTATAGCTTTTCAGAAGCATTTGTAATACTCTTAGATTTGATTACATTAATTTGTAAGTAACTAGAGTGATCAAGTGTTGATCAGGATACTCTAGGAAGTCTTAACTTGTGTCTAAGCAGTTGTAATTAGAGTGATCACGTGGTGGTCAGGATACTCTAAGAAAGTCTTAGCTTGTGTCTAAGCATTTGTTCCTGGAGTGATCAGGTTGTGATCAGGAGACTCTAGAAGACTTAGTCGCGGACTAAGTGGAAAACCATTGTAATCTGTTGCGATTAGTGGATTAAATCCTCAGGTGAGGTAAATCACTCCGTGGGGGTGGACTGGAGTAGTTTAGTTAACAACGAACCAGGATAAAAATAACTGTGCATATTGTTTTTATCGTTCAAGTTTTTAGACTACACTTATTCAAACCCCCCCCCCTTCTAAGTGTTTTTCTATCCTTCATCTTGCTCTAAAGGTAAAAGAGAAATCTTCTTTCAATGCCATGAAAATGATATGCATGCCATGAATGATATGCTTTATTCGTGTTTATGCCTTATCCACATCCATTGGTTAAATATAATAACTCCTTTTTTTCGTATTATTTTTTGGATAAGACATGATGCAAGAATGCACATGATGCATGATGAATGCCACAATTATATGAGATATATAAAAAATAATGAAAGCGTACAGTTAAACACATAAGCACATAAGCCCTAGGTTCATAGGTTCGACGTAATGGCTCGGGAGCCTACCCTTCCCATGGGAATGTTCTAGAAGGTCTCATGGGATCGTTCGTAGCCGCCGAGACTTTTTGTCTCTTTGGATTTTGGAACAACTCATTGGTCCATGAGGTTCGAATTTTAGGGGTTGGTTCCCAGAGAGATCAGCTAAATACCCAGTCCAGCCCTCAACAAGGTCGAGCCTCGTATCAGACCTTTCCGAATATTTAACCCACTCTGAGTGGAATTATAATAAGACTCGTAGGCAATGTAATTCCCCTCTGGTCATTATTATAATTCCCACGCTTAGGTTTAACAACAGTTTCATAATCCCAGCAGTGTAAATATATTAATATACATTTAAACATTTAATGCAAATATATTAACATAAGCAATTAATATTTAGGCAAATTATAATAAAAATTAAATAAATAAAATAGAAATTAAATAATTTTAAAAAAAAAAAACATAACCCTAAATCAAACCCTAAAAATTTCGCCAAAACCTAAACCGTTTGCCACAAACCTAAACCTAAACCCTCTCAAGCCTTAGGAGCATAATAATTCACCATTATAGTTGTCCCCAGCAGAGTCGCCAGCTGTAGCATCCTGCCCTAAAAATTAGACTTTTAGAGTCGCCACCTATTCTACCAAGGCGAATAGGAAACCTT